>NC_057809.1:85140509-85490077 GCF_018294505.1 Triticum aestivum
CTCCACCTTCCCCACCTCGCCGGCCACCGCGCGCCCGGCCGCCGTCGACCCCGCCGACCTCGTCGCCGGCGCCTCCCCGCGGTCCCGAGGCCCCCTCCGGCGAGCCCCGCTCTGGATCCGGTCACCTCCCTCCTCTCCGGCAGCAATTCCGGCGAGATCCGCCGCCTCGGTTCACGTGCACCCGACTGCTACAGTAAACCCTAGATCTGAGGGTTGACTTCTCTCCTAACTCCCGTAATTGTTAGCATTTTCCACATGTCGTAACTTTGCATCCGTGGCTCCGTTTTGGGCATATAGCATATCAAAATGTTCGTCTCAGAGAGCACTCATCTCATTGCATCATTTTCATTTGAGTTCATCTTGATGCCCGAAATGCTGTTAGAAGAATGCTATTTGAGATAAGTGTCAGATCTACTGCTCCAATTAGATATTTGTCATTTTTGCCATGATTATTGTGTGCATGATATGCCCCTGAGTTCTTCATGAGTTTTGTTATATGTTTTGCCATCTTTCCAGAGGTGCAACCCATGTATTTTTGTGATGTGTGTGGTGACTAGCACAAGCTTGCAAAGTGGACCATTCGTTAATGCTAATTTCAGGGACTTAGCATTTCCACTAAGTCCTTGGACTGTTTATCTCATTATGCCATATGTTCATGTTGTTCCCTAGTGATCCGTGCCTCTTTTGAGGATGATCAGTAAGGATGTTTTGTTAATCTTGTAGTTCTCTATCCATCCATGTCTTTTTTGCAATTATGGAGCAACCTAGCTTGAGTCAATCGAGCTGTACTTTTGCTATTCGGTGAATCTGGGCAGATTGTCTACTTGTTAGCGATTTTGCCGAGGATGTTGTAGTTGATCTGTGCATGCTATGTTATTGTTCTTGCCATGTCTAGCTTTCATTTTGCGCATTCTTGATGGTTGTATGCTTAGCTTGTCATGTCTTACTCTATAGTGAGTGCATCGAGCTCGTAAACATGCCTACTTGATATCTGTTTTAGCATGCTCCAGTTTTCACTAAGTCTGCAATCTGATTATGTTTTTGCCATGTTCACATGCTTGCAAATGTATTTTCTGATCCCTTTTGGCTCAAGGTCACTAAGGGACTTTTGTTAAGATCTTTGAGTAGCTCCATGCCATGCTTTACTTTGCCATGTTCAGGTCCTATAGCATATAGTTTTCATGCTCCAAAGAGTGCCATCTGATCTGAAATTCCAGACAAGTGTTAATTTCACTGTCTGAAATCTGTTTGCCAAATGCATTTTTGCCATGCTTGTTTGAACCTGTTAATGGATGAATTGGCCGTAGCTAAGTGCTAGTCTTTTGTTAAGCATCATGAACGGATCCCTTCCATGTATTTTGTTGCCACGATTGGGTGCTGTAGCATGTTCATCTTGTTGCATTTAGATGGCTACTTGCTGTAAATCACAGAACGTGGCCATATTTGAATTGCTTGCCATTTCCAAACCGTAACTCCGATTCCAGTGTTCTTTATATCGTTTTCAAGCGATTTCATCTCATCTTTCCAGTGGCACACTTGGATTTCCAAGTTGAGGCCAGGTTCATTCATTCCTTGTCAAATCTTGCATATGCATCACATATTGCATCCCGCATAGCATACCATCCTTGCATCATGTTGTTTGAGTTTGCACGTGGTTGATTGTGTCCTTGTTGCTTGTTTGTCTTTTTTGGGTAGAGCCGGGAGAAGAGTTCGCTAACGAGGAGCCCGTTGAGTTTGCTTTCGAGGAACCAGTCAACTCTGACAACTTTGCAGGCAAGATGATCATACCCTCGAAATCACTACTATCTTTGCTATGCTAGATGCTCGCTCTTTTGCTATGCCTATGCTACGATACCTACCACTTTCTTATCATGCCTCCCAAATTGCCATGTTAAGCCTCTAACCCACCATGTCCTAGCAAACCATTGATTGGCTATGTTCCCGCTTTGCTCAGCCCCTCTTATAGCGTTGCTAGTTGCAGGTGAAGATTGGAGACCGTTCCTTGTTGGAACATTATTTACTTGTTGGGATATCATTATATTGCCATGTTATCTTAATGCATCTATATACTTGGTAAAGGGTGGAAGGCTCGGCCTCTCGCCTAGTGTTTTGTTCCACTCTTGCCGCCCTAGTTTCCGTCATATCGGTGTTATGTTCTCGGATTTTGCGTTGCTTACGCGGTTGGGTTATAATGGGAACCCCTGGATAGTTCACCCTGATTAAAGCTTTTCCAGCAATGCCCAACCTTGGTTTTACCATTTGCCACCTAGCCTCTTTTTCCCTTGGGTTTCCGGAGCCCGAGGGTCATCTTATTTTAAACCCCCCCGGGCCAGTGCTCCTTTGAGTGTTGGTCCAACCTAGAGCCCCTTGCAGCGCCACCTCGGGGAAACTCGAGGGCTGGTTTTAGTTGTACGGATTGCTTATCCGATTGTGCCCTGAGAACGAGATATGTGCAGCTCCTATCGGGATTTGTCGGCACATTCGGGCGGTGTTGCTGGATTTGTTTTAACTGGTCGAAGTGTCTTGAAGAACCGGGATACCGAGTCTGATCGGAATGTCTCGGGAGGAGGTCTATTCCTTCGTTGACCGTGAGAGCTTGTCATGGGCTAAGTTGGGACTCCCCTGCAGGGATTTGAACTTTTGAAAGTCGTGCCCGCGGTTATGGGTAGATGGGAATTTGTTAATGTCCGGTTGTAGATAACTTGAACCTTAACTTAATTAAAGTGAATCAACAGTGTGAGTTACCGTGATGGTCTCTTCTCGGCGGAGTCCGGAAAGTGAACACGGTGTTGGAGTAATGCTTGCCGCAGGATGCCCTCTAGTTACTCGCTCGCGCTTTGCCTCCTCTTCTCGCTCTCTTTTGTGAACTGGATAGCCACCATATATGCTAGTCGCTTGCTGCAGCTCCACATATTTGCCTTGCCTTACCTATTAAGCTTAAATAGTCTTGATCGCGAGGGTGCGGGATTGCTGAGTCCCTGTGGCTCACAGATTACTTCCAAACCAGATGCAAGGCCTGATGATTCCGCTCCAGATGACGCGCTTGAGCTCAAGTGGGATTTCGACGAGGACTCACGCCGATACTACGTGTCTTTCCTTGATGATCAGTAGTGGTGCCCAGTTGGGGTGATTGGGATCGTGTCGCATGTTGGGTTGTTATTTTATTTTGGCGCCGTAGTCGGGCCATGAGTGTTTGAATGTTGTAATGCTATTTATGTACTTTGAATGATGTGGCTAGTGTAAGCCAACTATGTATCTCCCCTTTTATTATCTATATTATATGGGATGTTGTGAAGATTGCCTAACTTGCGACATTGGTTTCAATGCGGTTATGTCTCTAAGTCGTGCCTCGACACGTGGGAGCTATAGCCGCATCGAGGGCGTTATACGCCATCTGCTTAGTTTACTCACCATATATGTCGAGATGCCATGCCCATCCATTATCAATACATATTCCATTTGTCATCGTACCATGTTTTCCCACTCAAATGCTTACATTAGTGTAGAATATATCCAATGCCAATGTTTTTATCAATTGTTTGCTCCAAATTATCTGATCTGTATGAATGGTTACATTAGTGTAGAATATATCCAATGCTAATGTTTTTTTAGCTCTGCATTGTTCTTGTAAGTACATGCTGTCCTTTATCAGTGTACTTATAATGACAGGTAGGTGTTCATGTACCATCACTCTGCAGCTTATTTTCCTTTGCCCTCCATTTTCTACACATCAGATCTATATTTACTCTTACCATAAGGTTGGTACTAAAGAAGTTTAGCTGTGCATTGCTCTTGGCTGTACCTTTTGCCTGTATCGCTGCACTTACATTTATAGCTACTTGGTTATATAGCATCACTCTTCATCTTATCTTAAATATTCTCCATTTTTTCAAATATTATCACATCTATATTTACTAATAACAAAATGTAGAATAAAGGCAATGATTTTGAAGAAGATTCTGTGGTAAACTTATTGAATTGCCCCCCCATCAGCATGGACAAGGCCTTTATAGAGCATGTCTTCACCAATAATGTAAGTTTGTCCATCTCAAGCCTTCAAATTTTGTTGTATATATTTGGTTAGGCATGACTTCAACAGCTGTTTATTTTTGGTGTTTGCATCAAATTGCTTGTTTAAAGTTTATTATATGTAGTTCATAAACAAAAGTTCGTCCTTTCTCAATTTAAGTTTTCAGTTGTACAACCAAGTTCCTTCTTCATACCATGTAAATTAAACTATACAGAGCAAGTGATCTTCTTTTACACTGCATGTATGCTTCTGTTCTTCATCTATAATCCAGTGGTGTGGTGAACCTACCCACTACAGCACAATGTCATATTCTGCAATGTCTTAACTATGAACAATATCATATCATTCTACTATTATTTAAACCGTCTCTTTATTTGCCAATCTGAAATGGTATAAATTGACAGCACACTAACCATTGATACTTATGAGTTCTTGATCTGTAATCCAGTGGTGTCGTGAAGCTGCCAACTCCTTCACAATGTCATTTCCTGCCATGTCTTGACCTGAACAATACCATATTGTGTTAATGCAAATTTAAACTGTGTCACTTTATTCGTCAGTAAGAAATGTGATGAATTGTCAGCACTGATACTTTTATGTGCAAAACCTGTCATCTGTCTGCTTGTTTATCTTTTAGAGTGAGGAAGATATAAGTGTTGAACAAGCGCAGTCTCATCATCGTGCTCAGCTGCTTGCACTGCAGCTACCCAGCAGGGCTAACCTTTCTCGAACTCTATTTAAGTGCTGTCGGTTTTGTATATTATTTTGTCGGCGTGTTTATTTGCACTGGTGGCGATCTTTGATGTCCAGTGTATGTAATCTGTTGTCTGCTTGTGCTTTATTATCATAGTGGCGAACTTTGATGCCCAATGGATGTAATATGCCATAATTTGTTTATTGTACAGTATAGGTTTTTTCTTATTCACGATGCTGCAGCTATTTTACTGTATATATATCCTGTCTTCGCAGTAAACCGGCCAAACCGTAAAATTACGGTACATAATCGGGCCGTCATGCAATCACGATATAGGTTGGGCCTGAAACGTGCTGATCAGCTCACGGGCCGGCAGCAGCCCGAAATGAACCCCGGCCCATGATTGTGCGAATCAAATCACGGGCTTTTAACAGGCCGAAAAATTATCTCGGTCCTTGTTTGGCCCAATCAGATATCGGCTGCGAGCAGGCCGGATGCAAACCGGGCCGTAGTTAGGCCCAACTATATGACGAGCTTTTAACAGGCTGAAATTAATATAGGGCTGAAATGTTAAACGGGCCCTTAACAGGCCAAAAACTAATATCAGGCCGAATTACTAAGTGGGCCTTTAGCAAGTGGGCCCAAAAGCATAGTGTCCAGTTGACGGGCCGAATCTGATACGGGCCATAATTGAGCCCAAAGCCTCTTAAAGGGCCGGACCTGATCTGGGCCGTAATTTGGCCCAGACGTGGTAGGCCTTTAACTGGCCGGATTTCATATGGGCCACTATTAGGCCCAGAGCGTGGCAGGCCATTAATGGACCACATCAAATATGGGCCGGCATTTGGCCCAAAACATGGCAGGCAGTTAATGGGCCGGCCTACTAGGGTCCACAAAATCTTGTGGGCCTATAGCTGGGCCGGCCCGTTAATGTCGGTGAAATCTCATGGGCCTTTAGCTGTGCCGGCCCATTATGACCCGCAAGAATCTTGTGGGCTTTACCTGGGCCAGCCCATTATGGCACAAAAAAATCTTGTGGGCCTTTACCTGGGCCGGCCCATTATGGCCCGCAAAATCTTGTGGGCCTTTAACTGGGCCAACCCATTATGGTCTGCAAAATCTCGTGGGCCTTTAGCTAGGCCGGCCCATTATGGTCCGCAAAATCTTGTGGGCCTTCAGTTGGGCCGGCCCATTTATACTTGATGGGCCGGTCCACGTGTCAACATATCATAGGCACGTCTCGCCCATTGGATGAGTTGACACGTGTCTCCTGCAGCCAATGATAATTTTACACATGGAAAATCCCCATTGGTCGGGGTTGTTAACGTGTTATCGGATCCAAAACCCGACCCGATAGCTTAACGGCGTTCCATTACGGTGGATGCCATGTGTCGGTCACCCTTGACGAAAGCACTTCTGTGATGCGCGATTTATTATCATGGAAGTGGACACTTCTGTGATGATAATTTTGGTAATGTCATGGAACACTTCTATGACAGCACATGTATGACTATCTTGATTCTGTCATAAATTTGTCATGGATGTACATGCATGACAAAAAAACGACCTACTGTGACAAACACGTATCATCACGGAAGTGTATTTTTTTTGTAGTGATGGGCGGCCTCTACTTGGTCGTGGGCGGCCTCCATCAGGGCTAAGGCTGTCGCTGTAGAATGGACAGCTGCTGTGCCGCTCTCGCCAGTTACTATCCTCGAGGCAGATGTTGCTGCCGCCACCTGAGAAGCAACAGCGACCGTTTGGGCTGCCTTGGCCGCCCGGTCGTAGATTGCGGTCGCGCTCATGCACCTTGTTAGCACGCGCATGGCGGCTTCGGCCGCGCTCTCGCCGGAGTGGGCCACCGAAGTTACCCGCATGACGCGGGTCCACATGCCCATCTTTCACCGGCGATGATTGAATAGTGAAAGGATATTTGAGGAGCGAGCTAGTGTGCTTGAGATGCCGGTCATGGACTATAGCTGATGCACCCTCTCACGTAAGCCATAGGCGTACTATACACCAACGGTGCTCCAGGATATTTTGTGCTGCATCTCACATGGTTGGTGATAATAAACTGTGTGCGATCTAATTGATTTTTCATCTTGATTTGAATTACATAATGGGTCACAATGACAATGGACGGTGTTTGAATTGCTATACCTTTTATCTGCAGTGAACATGCAACTATATGTGTGTCGTAAAAGAATTGGAATTATTCAGGGTTTGTTTAAGCATTTTATACATTAAATTGGTTTTCTAGCCATTTTAGGTGCACAATTCAAAATTAAACTACATGCACATCCTCTGGTGCACCAACATGGGTTGTAAAATCATATATGTGTCCATGGGTTTATGCTTATGTCCCATGCAAGAAATGGGGATGAAATTTGAATACCACGACACCGTGGCTCTCCGGCAAACATCGACGTACTTGCTTTTGTAATTCTAGTAAATCCAAAATTCGTCTGAAATTCATGAAACTTGGCATGTTATCATGGAGCGGCATCAACATGACATGGTAAAACTTTTGTCCCATTTGGGGCAGGTTTGGGTATATGCTTCTCACAAACCAGAGCTTCTCACAACAAGCATGATGGTTTCGGTAGGGAACGTCCCACCTTTGGGGATGAAATGATATCCATTGCCTCTTATTGCTTTCAAAAAAATTCTCTTGTCAACATAGAACAATAGGAGTGTTGTATCAATTTTTGTGATTTTTTGGGCTTCGTTTGGTCATTTTTATGCATTAACTAAGTTTTTAATGCATTTATGTGCATAATTCAAATTTGAACTACATGCACATGCTCCAGTGCATATAAATTGGTTGAAAAATAAAATCCGTGTCCTTGGGTGCATGCATAGGTCCCATGCAAGAAATGGGAATGAATTTCAAACACCAGGACACCGTTGATTGCCCGCAAAACATTGAGATACATGGTTTCTAAATTCTAGTAAATCCAAAACTCGTCTGAAATTCATGAAACTTGGCATGCTATCATGGAGCGGCATAAACATGCCGCGCTAAATTTTTTGTCCCATTTGGGGAAAGTTTGGGTATATGCTTCTCACAAATCAGAGCTTCTCACAACAAGCATGATGGTTTCGGAAGGGAACGTCCCACCTTTGGGGACGAAACGATATCCATTGCCTCTTATTGCTTTCAAAACTTTTCTCATGTCAACATATAACAACATGAGTGTTGTGTCAATTTTTGTGATTTTTCAGGGTTCGTTTGGACATTTTTATGCATTAACTGAGTTTTCAATGCATTTATGTGCATAATTCAAATTTGAACTACATGCACATGCTCCAGTGCATACAAATTGGTTGAAAAATCAAATCTGTGTCCTTGGGTGCATGCTTAGGTCCCTTGCAAGAAATGGGAATGAATTTCAAACACCAGGGCACCGTTGATTGCCGGCAAAACATTGAGATACCTGGTTTTTATAATCTAGCAAATCCAAAACTCTGTCTGAAATTCATGAAACTTGGCATGCTATCATGGAGCGACATCAACATGTCGTGGTAATTTTTTGTCCCATTTGGGTCAGGTTTGGGTATATGCGTCTCACAAACCAGAGCTTCTCACAACAAGCATGATGGTTTCAGACTTTCTGTAGAGAATGTCCGACCTTTGCGACGAAACGATATCCATTGCCTCTTATTGCTTTCAAAATTTTTCTTGTGTCAACATAGAACAACATGAGTGTTGTGTCAATTTTTGTGTTTTTCAGGGTTCGTTTGGACATTTTTATGCATTAACTGAGTTTTCAATGCATTTATGTGCAAAATTCAAATTTGAACTACATGCACATGCTCTAGTGCATATAAATTGGTTGAAAAATCAAATCTGTGTCCTTGAGTGCATGCTTAGGTCCCATGCAAGAAATGGGAATGAATTTCAAACACCAGGGCACCGTTGATTGCCGACAAAACATTGAGATACTTTATTTTTAAATTCTAGTAAATCGAAAACTCGTCTAAAATTCATGAAACTTGGCATGCTATCATGGAATGGTACCCGACATGCTGTGGTATTTTTTGTGTCCATTTTGAGAGAAGGCGCACTCAAATAATGACAACCAACAAAGGCATTTTGAGAAAATAGCTGCCACTTTAATATCTCAAACGTTTGTATAATTCAAATCGTGTGCGTTCTGTTAACCATTCACGTGATGCCATGTGTCTTGGTTTTAATGGCTATAGGAGGTGCCGTGCGGACAACTTTTTACCTTGACTAAACGGGAGGCGTGCGAGCGTAGTCCGGTGCGCAGGCTGACCGAGAGGTGTGCAACTGTTCTTGAATGCACAGGCTCACTGGAAAGCTTGCGAGTTGTACGCTACGCAGGCTCACTGGGAAGCGAGCCCTTTGACTTCCATGGCCGCCCGCCTTCCTCTCTGTGTGCGCGCCCCCTCAGCGGCATGGGACGCCGCCGTCGAACGCTACCTCTCAGCGCCGCCGTATGCAAACCGACAGCTTCCCCAGGAAGCTAAGGGAAAATGTGCCGAGCAGGATTTGTGCAGCACTTGATCGCAAACATTTTAGATAGAACACCCGTATGCAAAGTGAGAGCAGGATTTGTGCAGCTCTTCAAAGAAAACGGTTGTTTTGGATGACCCGTGTGCAACCACTTACAAACAATTTGGTAAGATTTGCACTTGATCGCAAACGGTTGTCAATTTGGGAAATATTGACATTTCTTGATCTAGTAACATTGCCATTTGGCAACCTTGTAACACTGCGATTTGTCAAAATATGAAGCTAAAAATCACTAGCAGTATCTAATTTTTGCAACTAAAATTCAGTAATTAAGCATAGATTTCATTCATAGATTAAGCAGTTGTTCTTAATTTATACAAATAGTTCAACTCGACAGCTAAACCGACCAAACTTTTCCCCAATTGTTGCCATCCACGTACTGAAATAGCTAGTTCAAGTATATATACTAGCTAATTTTAAGTATGTTGTACAGTTCCACCACATATATAGTCAGATGAACTGAACAAAATAGCCCCTAAATACTACTACTACTACTACTACTACTACTACTACTACTACTACTACTACTACTACTACTACTACTACTACTACTACTACTACTACTACTACTACTACTACTACTACTACTACTACTACTACTACTACTACTACTACTACTACTACTACTACTACTACTGAGGGGCTTTGTACTACTTCCGGCTACCTCTCCTCTGTCGAGCGCACTCAGTAAGAGGCAGAGGAGGAGGAGCCTACCGACGAGCTGGACAACTGCAATACAGTGCCTACCACTGCCGCGGCTTCAGCGACACTCACCTTGAACGCCCTCTGCCGCTCTAGACGACCCCTCTCAAAGCGGTGTTTCTCCTCGTAGATCTCATGATTCCTCGCCTCCGAGGCGGCGTGTGCCGCGGCCACGGCGGCAGTAAGGCTCTTTGCGTGCTCGACGAGGCGCTCCTCCTCCTCTCGCAAGAACTCAGTGTAGCGCACAAGGTCGCTGACGCACGTGCGGGCATCCAACTCCGCCTCCCGCCTTCGGGTGGCAGTGGCGGAGTGGGTGATGACCCCGGCGGTCAACGGTGGGCTGGCGGCCACGACGGCCAATGATGGGGTGGCGGCCATGACCACCACCTCCTGCCTTCGTGCCGCGGTGGCGGAGCAGGTGATGGCCACGGTGGCCGGTAGTGGGGTGGCGGCCATGACGGCCACCTCCCGCCTTCAGGCCATGGCGGCAAAGCGGGAGATGGCCCTGGCTTTCGACTATGCTGTGGTGGCAACGGCAGCCGGCAATAGCTGCCGACGGGCAACGTCGGCGGAGCGTGTGGTGGGTGTTCCGTGCACACCCAACAGGGACGCCACACGCACTACACTACACCGGGGACTGCACCGCCGCCGCGGTGTAGCCTCCGAGCTGGAGCTGTCCTCTGATGATGGCGGAGTGGCTGAGCGACGACGACGGACCGGTGCCATTGTCGATTGTGGGAGAAGCAGACGAGATAAGCTATAGGGAGGGAGGGGAAAATGCGACACATGACTCGCCGACCGTGAGGGTTTATATAGCAGGACGGTAAGCATTTGGATTTTGGGGGATTTCACCGAGTCGGGCGGGAAGCTTGCGCGGGAACCTGCGAGGTTGCGCGGGAAAGGGCTCACCAAGTATTCATTAGCGCCACCGTTTGGCCAAAAGAACGCCCCTGCGCAAGCTTGCGCTGTATGCCGTCTGTGGCAGCGGGGTGACAAGACGTGCAAGAGGAGGACGAAGGGCACATACACATACGGTTAATAAAAAAACATTTGCGATTTAATTACCTACTATACCCCCATCCTGGTTAATAAGTATGATTTAACTAATAAAATATGAATGCATGTCGCCAAAGATTATATAGTTGGATTCGTATTTGAACATCGTTTCCAATTATATAATTTTTATAACATGCATTAACATTTTGTTGTTTAAATTTGAGGGAAAAGTATGGCACATAATATAAAGGGGACTATAGACTAGACGGAGGTAGTAGCACACGGTCGCTCTCTATGCAGCGACGCAACTGTCGGCAGGCTTGTAGGTGATCATTTCCTGTGTGTTCAACTACTCTATGCGTGTGGTTGCTTGTGGTTGAGGCGGCCGCGGTGCGCTCTGCTCCCGTGTCCCTCCGAGTGCTCTGCCCTCGTCCCTCCATGCGTGCTCCCAGTGTTTGGGACCGGCGCACGATCACGAACATTCGTGTGCATGCGGTTGCGCCGGGCGCGACACGACGATGCAGTTACCCGCTGCAAAAACTGCCATGAGGACGCGCCGAGAATCCACGTTGCCCAGCCCCCTTTTATTCCCGCCGCCATTTACCTTCATCTCTCGTCTCACACGACAAAATAAGCACACCCATGAGGACACATACAGAGAGGACATCCAGCGGTTCCATTGGCGCTCCCCGTGGCTCCAATGGCTCCCAGTGACCGATGACGACAATGGTGGGCAGTTCACCACGCAACACGTTGTGGACACCCACGTGAGGGGGAAGGCTCTCTCGGTGGTGTACATGAATGATCCGGTCTCGGTGGGGAGCTCCATCCAAACTATGGAGAAGTTCCTTGCCGAGGACAAGTACCAAGTGGTCAGCTTCGACCTCAGGTACACATGGGTCGTGCCGGCCACGATCAGAAGGTTTCCATCGCCCAGTTGTGCGTGTAACATGACGTCCTCGTCTACCACTACCACCTGGCCACAAGGCCTTGCGAGCGTTTCTCCAGGTTTATCAACAGCTTCGACTACAGTCTCGCTACGGTGGACACCACCAACGATCTAAAAGCGCTCAAGGTTTCGGGCTTGAAATGCCCGAATCTTGTCAACATCCATCACCACTACTGTTCGCACACGAACACGTCACCGTGTACCCTCGATGCCGGGGGTGATGCACCGCAACTCACGTCGAAGGAGACCCACCGGAAGCGCGGTACGCAAGAAAATCCGTCGGACGCTTTTGTACACCCGGAACCCCACACGCCCGGGAGGGACCCCGTCAGGGCGCACGGTGGCTATGGGCTGCCCTAGGTCAGCCTGGCCGCCCCTAGGGCCTTGAGGTTCGCCGCCCTGCAACAAGAAGAACGAACGAAGAACGAGAAGAAGAAGAACAAAGGGAGAAGGTAAAGGTAAAGATAAAAGATGATAGATTTATATGTCGATTGTGTGTTGTTCAATCGGCCGTCACCCCTTAGGTATATAAGAGGCGGCTGGACTTCCCGTGCAAGGAAAATTCTTGGATTCACGTCCAAAACCCTAGTCAAATTCGGATTGGTTTTGTTCGAACTTTCCAAAACTGTTCGGTTTAAACTGGCTGCACCTTGCGGGTAATTTTTGAGGTGGTAAATGACCTCAGATGAAAATGAGCCTAAAAGCAATCTCGACCGTTTCGACAAGATGAACAATCTTCATGTTGAATGTTTTTTTATCAGAGGTCATCTTGAGGGTCAAATCGCTCGCGCAAAACACCTGTTCCCTCGCGCTACCCATCAGAAATGTGTCTGGTAGGGCGCGCCACATCTCGCCTCATGACAGGGCTGCACTCCGATTGCTCTAACTTTTGCATACGGACTCGGATTTGGACAATTTGTATATCAAAATCAATTGTTTCGACGAGATGAAGACAAATTGTGTAGATCATTTTTCCATACGAGGCCTCCCTGGGGGTGTAATCAGCCGATTAGTGTTCTGAATACAAAATCTCAATACTTCAAACACAACTTCGGCCTTAGAGATGAGTTCATATGGCTATGGCCCAAATATCAAAGTTTCTTCTTTTGATGATACGGAACTTACTCACTTTGAGCACTTTTCCATTTGAGGCCATCTTAATTATGTTTTTGACCATGCCAAAAACTGGTGTCAACACATGCCCCCCTGTTCTTCAACAAAACTTGTGAGCCGAAAAATAATTTGCACGAAGTTTTTCTAAGCACGATGTCAACACTCCATCGGCCATTTGTACATGCTTAGGACGATAGGTATATATCAGCCATTTAGATTAGCAACAAAAGTGAAGCTAATCGAACATATGATGATTTGGTAATACCCTTTCATGATGTAAGAAATTATATTGCATCCATGGATTAAAATAAGCCCATTGAGGGTAACCAATCATACCTGACGACGAATTCCATGGCATAGGCATCAACGGCATAGTTGAAGAATATCGATAATGTATAGACCGAAGATGTTGAAACCTTCGGCTTGGTCCTTCATAGTTTTCACTATTTTCCTTCTTCACCTTTGCCGCACTCCTTGTAAAGGAAGCTCGCACATAATTCTTATTTTGAATACTTCCTTTTGGAACCCATGTCATGTTTCTCTTCAAGTTCTTGTGCACTAAGCTTTTGCAACTTCTTGTTTTGCCAATACGATAAGCCGAGTGGGCACCCCGGCTGCGATTTTGTTTGAAGTAATGGCAATTATTGTTTTACCTTGTGCACTCTCTTCTTCCCTTCAGATTTGGCACTTGATTGGCTTGCCTCATTGCCTTCTATAGCCAATGTAAATAATTTAGTTGACTCTTTATCATTTGAGATCATAGCTGAAGTGGCACTCTTACGACCATCTCTTTTGACGCGGTAGACTTGCTCAACCACCTCCTTATTCTTCCTTGTGTTTCAGACCGATTCTTTTTTATTGAAACGGTCTTGAACATATGAATGCTCATTGAATGTTGGTCTTCTTGGAATTGCATAATATTGGCGAGATGGTTTATAATAATATGGAGAATGTGCCCTTGTATTATACTTGTCCCATGATGGATATGGATTTGCGTGAGCATAGGGAGGCATCCACGACATTGGCATTGATGGCCCAAAATAAGGATATGAATAAGTTGCATTCAAATTCTCTTCTTGCCAATATCGATCCTTGGATTTGCGCCTAGGGGGTGATCTTGATGCTTTTGCATTAGTTGGCCGATAAGCACTGCTCTCCTCACTTATCTTCTGATATTTTTCCAATAGTTGCGCGAAAGTGACTTTCGGCCTTTTACCTTTGTGCTTGCGTCGGCTTTTGTTTTCTTTGGCTGTGCTTGCACCGATCTTTGGATTTTCTTGTTGCCCCCAGTCCTTGGCGTCTTCATTGTAGCTTCGATGGAATTCTCGCCCTCAAGATTATGTTCATTATGCTCTTCAAATTCTTTACTTGAAAGCTTGATCCCATCACCTGTAGTTTTTATCTTCTCTTTAAATGGATCGGCTTGAAGCAGCCAATGCAAAAACATTTTATCATCGGGACCAATTGGAATAGACTCTTCATCTCTTGGTGTCTCAACAAATTTCAATCGTCCTTTATCAATGGCCGATTTAACTATTTGACGAAACATGTTGCAATCCTCAATACTATGCTTGAACGAATCATGCAACTTACAATAAATTCGTCCTTGGATAGATGGTTTGACATGGTGATCAAGGATTCTAATGTAATTATTTTTCAACAATAAATCAAAGATTTGATCACACATGTTTGAATCGAAGGTATATGTTTTGTTTTCTAGCCGATCTTGGTGTGCGAACGACTTTGGAGGTAAGCAAATGAATGGTTTAGATTTAGAATCTTCCCATTTGGCTATACATTGTGTTTTGCACTCTATCTCCGATGTCTTTGGATAAGATATAATGTTAGCATCAGATTTCTCTAAATAATTTAACCTTGGCTTTATATTTCTGAAACGAAAATAGTTAAAACACACATGTCTCAATTGAGACCATGCGTAAGCCAAGTATGAAGCAAGCAAAGCTACCCAATTAGATACGAACTTTAAATAAAGCAATGGGATAAGCTTTGGCTCCAATAATAAGTCACTATAGGTCTCTTCGAATGGTACAATGTATTGACCGATATGCTTTGTAACAATTTTATTGCTATCAGTCTCTCTGAATGGTACAATGTATTGACCGATATGCTTTGTAACAATTTTATTGCTAACAAGTAAATTACCCTTCATCATTGGTCTTTCAAAATTACTTACGAGATTTTTCCTAATAGATGCATCAACAATAAAGCTATGACCAAATATGAAAATAGGCAAATCACTTGCTAGACATACCTCTTCATACACGCTGGGAGAGCATGATGGTTGTGATACTTGAATAATACTTTTCTCCACTTTTAAATGACTCTCCAATGCCTTGGTGTCCTCTTTTTCTTCAATAAATTCAGTACACATACTATTTGATTCGGATTTTAATAACCGAATTAACTTTGTTATCCGAATCACCACTCTTTCTTTCTTTGATTCGCAAGGTTGCTTGTTCTTGTCTAAATTCAGCAAACATTGCAGCTAGGCTATCTTTAAGCTTTTTTCGACCAATTTCTACCCAATCTTCATTAGATTGCGCCCCAATACTTTGAGACACTTTCGACAATGGTGTGTTGCCGAAATTTTGTAATTGTGTAGGGGGTACATGATATGCCATGGTAGTAGGTGAAGGCATTTGTGCTCCTGCAGAAGATTCACTTATTCAGCCATGACCATGAAGGTGCGGAGCCGAATTATGGACATCAACAGTTGCGTATGGTGCCAAAAAATTAGTAGCATTAGGTGTAGCATATGATGTTTGAGGGTGATTGGCCAAATAACTAGTAGTAACATGGCCAATTCCCCTATCCACTGGCACGTTTGGATTAACATACTGCAAATTATTTGCCGATGAATAAAAGCTTGAGACACTTTGTTGCATACCATTGGAAGTTCCTACATAGGGTGTCTCAACTTGATTAACCGAACTCATCATGTTATTCATCGGCATATAAATTTGTGGGGTTACTGATGCATGGGAGTTGGGATACATATGTTGCATGTTGTTAAAATTATATGAAGTAGAATCATGGAGATTTTGTTGCATCGGCCCTTGCACATAATTATATGCATGATTGATAAAGCTAGGGCTAACCGATACATTATGCTCATTAGATGTTCTAGCAACAACATACGCATTATTTGCATCTACATATGTGAATTGGGTATTCATATTACCATTGTAGATTGCAAACCCTAGATGACGATCTCTTCGTAGCAAGAACGGGCCGGAGCCTGTTCAAAGCTTTGTCCCTAGCAGAGTCGCCAGAAACTGTGTTCGTACACGAACACGTCACTGTGTACCCTCGATGCCGGGGTGATGCACCGCAACTCACGTCGAAGGAGGCCCGCCGGAAGCGCGGTACGCAAGACAATACGACGGGCGGTTTTGTACACCCGAAACCCCACACGCCCGGGAGGGACCCCGTCAGGGCGCGCGGTGGCTATGGGCTGCCTTAGGTCGGCCTGACCGCCCCTAGGGCCTCGAGGTTCACCGCCCTGCAACAAGAAGAACGAATGAAGAACGAGAAGAAGAAGAACAAAGGGAGAAGGTAAAGGTAAAGATAAAAGATGATAGATTGATATGTCGATTGTGTGTTGTTCAATCGGCCGTCACCCCTTAGGTATATAAGAGGCGGCTGGACTTCCCGTGCAAGGAAAAGGCTTGGATTCACGTCCAAAACCCTAGTCAAATTCGGATTGGTTTTGTCCGAACTTTCCAAAACTCTTCGGTTTAAACTGGCTGCACCTTGCGGGTAATTTTTGAGGTGGTAAACGACCTCGGCTGAAAATGAGCCTAAAAGCAATCTTGACCATTTCGACAAGACAGACAACTTTCATGTTGAATGTTTTTTTATCAGAGGTCATCTTGAGGGTCAAATCGCTCGCGCAAAACACCTGTTCCCTCGCGCTACCCATCAGACATGCGTCTGATAGGGCGCGCCACATCTCGCCTCATGACAGGGCTGCACTTTGATTGCTCTAACCTTTTCATACGGACTCGGATTTGGACGATTTGTATATCAAAATCGATCGTTTTGACGAGACGAAGACAAATCGTGTAGATCATTTTTCCATACGAGGCCGCCCTGGGGGTGTAATCAGCCGAATAGTGTTCTGAATACAAAATCTCAGTACTTCAAACACAACTTCAGCCTTAGAGATGAGTTCGGATGGCTATGGCACAAATATCAAAGTTTCTTCTTTTGATGATATAGAACTTCCTCACTTTGAGAACTTTTCCATTTGATGCCATCTTAATTATGTTTTTGACCATGCCAAAAACTGGTGTCAACAACTACAAGGTGGGGCAGCGACAAAAACAAACTGAACTCCCTGGTTGACCTCGCCTCGGTCATCATCGACCCCTACTACATGAGGATGAAGAATGAGAGCAATAGGACAAGAATGCCTGGCACAGTGTGTGGCATGAGACACTGGATGAACAACATGTCAAGTACGCGGCCATGGACGCGTACACAACCTACGAGATGTATAGGCGGATCATTGACATGAGGAACTGTCTTCTTCCTGCCCCAGATGAGGGATCGAGCCACATAGTAGTGGCGGGAGCGTCACAAGAAGTAGATGACTAGACGATCATTTCTCCTACTTTAGAATGCATGCAATTGTTTATTGAGGTGTGTACGAATGATCTGTATAGTCACTTATGTAATTGGATGTTTATTTCAGTTATATATATACATGATATTCTTCTATAGACAGAGCAGATCACATGGCTTATTAGCAGCAATTGTCTGTGTTACTACTGTCTTCGCACACATTTCTGATTATGGACTTGTTTGCACTACAAAAAAATACACTTCCGTGATGATACGTGTTTGTCACAGTAGGTGGCATTTTCTGTCATGCATGTACATCCATGACAAATTTATGACAGAATCAAGATAGTCATACCTGTGCTGTCGTAGAAGTGTTTCATGACATTGCCAAAATTATCATCACGGAAGTGTCCACTTCCATGACAATAAATCGCGCGACACAGAAGTGCTTTCGTCAATGGTGACCGACACGTGGCATCCACCGTAACGGAACGCCGTTAAGCTATCGGGTCAGATTTTGGATCCGATAACTCGTTAACAGCCACGACCAATGCCGATTTTCCACGTGTAAAATTCTCATTGGCTGACGGATCCACGCGCCAGCTCCGCGTTGGCACAGGTGTCACTCATCCAACGGTCGAGATGGGCCTATGATATGTTGACACGTGGACCGGCCCAAAAGTGGCCCACAAAGTTTAAATGGGCCGGCCCAATCGAAGGCCCGTAAGATTTAGCGGACCATAATGGGCCGGCCCAGCTAAAGGCCCACAAAATTTAGCGGACCATAATGGCCCGGCCCAGCTAAAGGCCCACACGATTTTGCAGACCATAATGGGCCGGCCCAGCTAAAGGCCCACAAGATTTTGCGGACCACAATGGGCCGGCCCAGCTAAAGGCCCACAAGATTCTACAGACCATAATGGGCCGGCCCAGCTAAAGGCCCAACATTCTCTGTCAAATCGGCCCATCAACGGCCTGTCCTAAACTTGTCATCAACGCGGGCCATGGTCACTTCTGGCCCATTAACAGTCCGCTAAGTAATTGGGCCGAATTACGGCCCGGTGTATTTCCGGCCTGTTAAAGGTCCGACTTCATTTGGGCCCATTTTCAGGCCATCAAAGCTTTCGTCCCATAAACGTCCGTGAAGGATTTGGGTCATATTCAGCCATGTCTGACATTCGGCCTGTTAGAGGCCCACTATAGCTTTGGGCCACTTTCGGCCTGTTGTCATTTTCGGCCTGTTAACGCCAGACGTAAACCATGGGCCATATGTGGCCCAACGTCATATCGGGGCCATTAACGGCCCATATAAAAATGACGATAATCTAGCCCGACCGAAGTTCCGGCCTGTTAAAGGCCCGTGTATTAGGTCGGCGCATTTACGGCCCGTCCAAATTTCGGCCTGTCAAAGATCCACATTGTAAATGGGCCACCATTTTGGCCTGCTAAGTCTAGTGGATTATTTGGCACAATCAGGGCCCAATCTCACTTTCGGTCTATTAAAGGCCCATGTTTTTTATTGGCTCGAGATATTTACACCTGTAAACGGCCTATTTTTACTGAGGGACCAAATTATGTTTAGGCGTGTTAAAGGCCCACTATGGGCACATGCCTACTAAAAAAATATGAAAGCTTATGCTGATTTAGGCCCAGATATTTTTAGTGGGCTACATGCCAATTTCGGCCCGTAATCGTTTTTAGCCCAATTGGAATGGGCCCGACGAATGTTGGCATGTTGGGCTCCTACGAAGCTTTCGGCCGAATACATTACTAAGATAAACCTACACTATACAAAAATAGCATCGTAATTACTGCAGCCTGAGGCAGCATCATAAATGTTGTATCACAACAAAATAAATTCCAACCATACAACAAAAGGCCTGTTGGCACAAAGTTTACAGTCCTTACAGATAAAAGCACCATCAGATGTATAGAAGCACAGATCATTTGACGTGAGTGCTAATGTTTCATGCTGTAGAATCTGATGGAGCAGCACGATCTCCACCTTTTTTCCGCCATTGCTCTTGAACAACGAAGCGAATGTCTGATAGTCTGGTTTCAAAACCATTCATATCTTGATGACATTTCTCAACCACTATTCTTGTTTCCGAAACAACGTCCATTAGGGATTGGACTTGTGTCTGGAGCACAGATATATCACTCTGTCTAGCAGGAAGATTTTGTTTAGTAGGCGATTTGGACGAGGTTACCTTGACAACCAACCCAGAATTACGCAGGAAGGTGCTTTTTGCACTGTTAGTGGAGAGATACTGATGTACTACAGCAAGAGGTGACATTGTGCGTGTAGTAGCCTCGTCACCTTCAGGTGGTTTTGGCTGTTCAATCATTTGTTCCATAGCTTCCTGAAAGTTTGAACTTGTAGATTAGTGTACCCGATAAGTTACTAATGAGACAAAAACAAACAAAGTAGGTTAAACGTTCATACATAACTTATTTTGGTGAACTACTGTAATACATTAGCATGTATTGTAGTGCTAACTACATAATAAAATCACTTTTGGAACATATGTCCATGTAGCATGCCTACTGTATTGTCTATTTCCTCACATTCGTTGACATTTAAGGATAAAGAGACATGGTTTAAAGTAGGATGGACATAGTATGACATCATTCATATCATGGGCAAATAGGTATAAAACAAACATGCTATTTTGTCATTGTGTGCGCACGTGAACATAACAACTAGATTACAGATCAAGACCAAAAGATATCCTTCATCTCTTTTAAACCATGTAAGGTGAAATGATACGTTAAGACAACTGTGAATATAAGTGAATAGAGTAACTGACATTGGCTGCAAACCAAGTAGTTAAATGAACACATCATAGTACCAATCAGTTCAAGGCAGGAGGAGTAAGGACTTACAACAGTGGCTTGAACTGGTGTGCTCATGCCCTTCATCTTGTTGGTGTGGCAATCCTTGAAGATTTGCACTGCATTCGGTTCAGGTTCTTTTTGGTCCGCACGGGCTTTCCTCTGTATTTGGAACAAGTCAATATAGATACGATAATATGGCAGAAAAAAGAAGGAAGTAGCAACTATTTACAAGAGCCTCGCAGTGTGCAATATAGCTACGAGATCCTGTTGTCTATTGGAATTTCACTTTAAAATGGTTGGTTTTGTTCTTCAAACAGTTAGCCGAGAAGAAGATACACTTGTAAGGCATATACATAAATACAAGTTCAATATGTGGTCTGATCAAATATATATAGCCTACCTGATACTTTGGATCAGACCAGTGTTTAACGAGGGCTGTCCAGTCTTCATCTGTAATATATTCCACTGGAGATGTTTGGGCGATTTCATTGTTAGCCTTGCCTTCAATGTGAGATTTTCTAAGGTGGTACCGATACTGTCGCAAAGCAGACTGAAAAACATGAGTGCATGCTTGTTTAGTTGCATCATCTTTCGGATCCAACTTGAACCTCATCTGTTGAAAAAAGAATGTGAGTCTTATTAGGAGGAAGCTAGAAAGTATGGGTCATAGCAAGACAATATTACTAATTGCGATGAATAACATTACTTACGGATAAATGGTCAAGGAAGGTGTTAAACTGGGTATTGCCTTTCTCATTCCTGTACTGGATCCACGTTGGGAGGATACGTGCATGACACCTAACGGCAACGGCTGCCTCTGATACTAACTTGGCTGACTCTGTAGCATCACGTGGCCTTTTTAAACCTGCCTTAAAATGGATCTCCATTCTTCCTCCTTTAGATTTTGTTAATCTGTCAAGCATTATCCCTGATGTCTGTTTCCGCTTGCACCGTGGTGCTAGTTCAACAACGAATATGGAAAGTGTTAGTGTACATCAAACTGTGAGAGTACATATAAAGGAGCATGCAACTTCAACTTGACTCGGTCAGGTACCATCTTGGTGTTGATGCTCATGAGGTTCATCTAATCTTGTCAAGTCCTGTTGTGTCAGCAGTGCTTCGGAAGTAGTGTTAGGTGTGAAGGCAGCTTGGGAACTGGCCAGTTCTGGAGCAAACGAACAAGTAACTGGTTGAGATGCTGGTACAGTTGAAGCGGATGCTGCAGCTGGTGGAGCAGGTGATACTGTGTTTGTAGATTTAGCCGGTGGACTTGGACCTTCTACTGCACTATAAGTACCAGCAGAATCTCGACGGCAGAACCTTTTCCGTTTCACCCGACGAGTAACAACACTCCCTACTATATTATTTTCCTTGCTCTTTTTTGACTTTGCCATGTCAAGCTGTACCCACAACACAAAAGAATAAAATCACTCTTCAAAACTCATTGATGCATGATATAGACAAGCAATACTTTAATGTAAGACGGCCGTATGAGGATGGAATATGTAAGAAAAACAGGACGACATGACATATTCACAGCTACGATGTGTAAACTAAGCAGAAGGATTTTCAAGAAAATAGAAGTAATGCAAGCTAGACACCATATGAAAGATGCAACCAATATTACTCTGCCAAGTTAAAAGTGTCTTGTCATAAGTGGCAATTCGAAAAATTAGAAGCAGTACAACATAGAAATCAATGGAAGATGCGGGATACACAACAACAGTACTTTGATGTAAGAACATGGTATGATAGATAGATGCAGTGTATTCTAGACATAGAAAGCCATGTCATATGCATATGTATAACATATAAACTCAGCAGGTGCAATTTAATCAAAATAGAAGAAATACAGGCTAGACAACATATGCAACATGAAACCAATTATCACACTGTCAACTTAGAGCAAGCACCTGCGATGGTGGAGTACGGGAGATGAACTCATCATGTAGACTTGGGACTTCAACTTCATTAGCAGTAGTAGTGGCAAATCTAGAGAGTCTCTGTTTGCGTCGGTGCGGAGGACCACCAACACCCCCTAACTTACTCTTTTCCTTCCTATTTTCTGATATTGCCTTATGAAGTCAAAACCACAAGAAGATGAATAAAATTAGCTCTGCGTAACTGGTTGATGCATGATACAGACGAACACTACTTTGATGTAAGGCAAACGTAGGATAGGAGGATGGAATATATACAAAAAAAGACAACGTTTCATATTCACATGTACGATGGGAGGATGGAATATGTATGAAAAAACAGTAAGCGGAAGGCATTTCAACAAAATTAGAAGAAATGAAAGCTAGGCACCATATGAACATGCAACAAATATCACTCTATCAGGTAAAAAGTGTCTCGTCGTAAGTGCCATTTCAAGAAATTAGAAGCAGTACAAGCTAGAAGACAATGCAAGATGCAACCTACATCACAGTCCCAAGTTAAATGTGTCTTATGGGTAAGTGATCGTTGCAGGTATAAGTTGTAAGCTACGCAGATGCAATTCAACATAATCAGAAGCAATACAAACTAGACATCATACGGAAAACGCAACCACGTATAACAGTTCGAAGTAAGAGCAAGCACCTGTGATGGTGGAGTAGGGGAGATGTGCTCATCATGTACACGTATGTTCTAGAAACAGGAACACGTGTCATATTCACAGGCATTATGTGTAAAGTAAGCAGATGCAATTCAAGTTAGAAGCAATACAAGCTAGACATCATACGCAACATGCAACCACATATAATAGTGTAAATTTAGAGCAAACACCTGTGATGGTGGAGTAGGGGAGATGTGCTCATCATCTACACAACTACATTGACTGCCCATCCTTGTGTTGTCTTGCGAATCTTGTTGGGAGGATGGCGGAGTAGAATCTGTAGAGACCCCCTGTTTGAGTTGCTCCGAAGGACCACCATCATCCACTGCCGGACTAGTTTCCTTCAGCTGTAATGATTTTGCATTGTGAAGTCAAACCGATAAGAAAAAGGAATAAAATCCGCTCTTCAGAACTCATTCATGCATGACACTAACAAACACTACTCGGATGAAAGGCAAACACATGATGCGAGGATGGAATATGTATGAAAAACAGGACGGTGTGGCATATTCACACCTATGATGTGGTAACTAAGCAGAAGGCATTTCAACAAATTAGAAGCACTGCAAGCTAGACACCATATGAAAGATGCAACCTATATCACTCTGCCAAGTTCAAACTGTATGGCGTTTCAACAAATTAGAAGCAGTACATGCTAGAAATCATATGCAAGACACAACCAATATCACATTGTCGACTTAAAGGTGCCTTATCATAAGTGACTGATGCGGGATATGCAAGAATAGTAGTCTGATGTAGAAACAGGAACACATGTCATATTAACAGGCATTATGTGTAAAGTAAGCAGATGCAACTCAACAAAGTTAGAAGCAATACAAGCTAGACATCATACGCAACATGCAAGCACATATAATAGTGCCAAGTTAGAGCAAGCACCTGTGATGGTGGAGTAGGGGAGATGTGCTCATCATCTACACAGCTACATTAACTGTCTAGCCTTGCGTTGTCTTGTGAATCTTGTTGGGAGGATGGCGGAGTAGAATCTATAGAGATCCTCCGTTTCAGTTGCTTGGAAGGACCACCATCATCCAATGCCTTGCTAATTTCCTTCAGCTTTATTGATTTTGCATTGTGAGGTCATACTGACAAGAAAAAGGAATATCATTCGCTCTTCAGAACTCATTCATGCATGATACTAACGAACACTACTCTGATGAAAGGCAAAGTCATGATACAAGGATGGAATATGTACGAAAAAATGGACGGCTTGACATATTCACACCTATGATGTGGTAACTAAGCAAAAGGCACTTCAACAAATTAGAAACAATGCAAGACACCATATGGAAGGTGCAACCAATATCACTCTGCCAAGTTAAAACTGTCTCAGCATAGGGGGCGTTCATCAAACTAGAAGCAATACATGCTAGAAATCATATTCAAGACGCAAACCAATATCACACTGCCAACTTAAAGGTGTCCCATCATAAGTGAATGATGAAGGATACACAAGAAGAGTAGTTTCATGTAAGAACATGGTGTGATAGACAGATATAGTATGTACCAAAAACAGGAAAGCATGTCATATTCACATGTATCATGTGTAAGCTAAGCAGATGCAGTTTACACTAATTAGGAGGAATACGAGCCAGGCACCATATGCAACATGCAACCAGATATCACACTGCCAAGTTAGAGCAAGCACCTTGGATGGTGGAGTAGGGGAGCGGAGACTTGGACCTTGTAATGCACTATCAGTACAAGGAGAATCGGTACAGATGCTCCATTTACGTTGCTGCAGAGGACCACCATCATCGCCTTCCTTACTATTTTCCTTCCTCTTTCTTGATTTTGCCTTGTCAAGTCAAACCTACAAGAAAAAGGAATAAAATTTGCTCTTCAGAACTCATTGATGCATGATACTGACGAACACTACTTTCATGTAAGGCAGCCACATGATAGGAGGATGGAATATGTATGGAAAACAGGACGGCGTGACATATTGACATGTATGATGTATAAAGTGTAAACTAAGCACAAGGTGCTTGAACTTGTTAGAATCGATGCAAGCTAGAAACCATATGAAAGATGAAACCAATATCACTCTGCCAAATTAAAAGGGTGCCCTAACAAATGTATTTGACCAAATTAGAAGCAATGCATGGCAACAGGCTAGAAATAATATGCAATATGCAACGAATAAAGGTGACTCATCGTAAGTGATTGATGCATGATACAGAAGAGAGGTAGTTTCATGTAAGAACAAGGTTAACACATAGATGTAGTGTGTACCAAAAATAGGAAGGCATGTCACATTCATAGGTATAGTGTGTAAACTAAGCAGATGCAATTTACCCTAATTAGAAGCATTACAAGCTAGACACCGTATGCAACATGCAACCACATATCACACTGCGAAGTTAGAGCAAGCACCTGTGATGGTGGTGTAGGGGAAGTGCGGTCTTCAAGTACAGAGCTACGTTCAATATCTTCCTTTAGGCTTGTTGTTTCTTGAGAATCATGTGGAGATGATGAAATTGCATTGTTTATAAGAGTATTGCGTCTCATATTAACCCACGCGCGTGACTATCTCATCATAAGCGATAGACGCAAGATACAGAAGAACAGTAGTTTGATGTAAGAACATGATGTGATAGGCAGATGTAGTATGTACCAAAAACAGGAAGGCGTGTCATATTCACATGTATAATGTGTAAGCTAAGGAGATGCAATTTAACAAATTAGGAGCATTGATGAGGGATACACAACAAAAGTAGTTTGATGTAAGAACATGGTTAATAGAAAGACGTAGTATGTACCAAAAACAGGAAGGCATGTCATATTCACAGGTATAATGTGTTAACTAAGCAGATGCAATTTACCCTAATTAGAAGCATTACAAGGTAGACACCATATGCAACATGCAACCACATATCACACTGCCAAGTAAGAGCAAGCACCTGCGATGGTGGTGTGGGGGAATTGTGGTGATCAACTAGAGAGCTACATTGACTATCTTCATTTAGCCTTGCTGTTTCTTGAGAATCATGTGGGGAGGATGACACTGCACTCTTTAAACAAGTAGGGCGTCTCACAGTAACCCACTCAGGTGACTGTCTCATCATAAGTGATTGACGAGGGATACAAAAGAGCATTAGTTTGATGTAGCGAACATGGTTAATAGACATATGTAGTATGTATCAAAAACTGGAAGGCATGTCATTATCAAAGGTATAATGTGTAAAGTAAGCAGATGCAATTTAACCAAATTGAAAGCAATACAAGCTAGACACCATATGCAACATGCAACCACATTTGGCAGCGCGAAGTTAAAGCAAGCAACTGGGATGGTTGTGTGTGGCAATTGAGATCATCAACTGCAGAGCTATGTTTACTGTCTCCAACTGCTGACACTACACCCATTAGAGCGTTGAAACGCTTAGTGCTTATCTTCTAATTACACTGGAGCGACTTCTGTCTTTTCTTTTCTACATTCATCAACACTGTGTCAGAGTGCAAAATACCCATGCATAAAAAACAATAGTGTGAGTATGGGTGAAGTGTGTGCACAATTAGTACAGTGTAAAGGTAGCAGATAGCAGGTCGGTGAGAAATAAATGACGGGAGACATATGATAGCTCTACAACATGCATGGCACACTAAATTACTATAGGATTCTATGAAAATAATAGTCGACTGAAAGCAAATAGGTCGGTCCATTTTTTCTGCACCGTCCGATGTACAAAGAACGGGCAAATCGCCTTCATCTACCTCCAGCCAGTCAGTGTTGACGATCTTCCTCGAAACGCCAGCGACCACTGGCCCAGTATTCCCCCCTGCCTGCGCCCTCCCCTCATCCTCACCGCACCGCCGTGCTTGGCACCGCCCCCCGGCCATCCGTTCAAGCCCCGCTGACCTCCAGATCGGGCGCAAGCAGCTCCTGTGCCCCACACCCCTATGATAGACACCTATGCGCCGCTTCCCCGGGGAACAAGCAGACTAGGTGCTCCGCGCGCCTAAGTGGGTGCTGCTTCTTTTAATTGTGGTTTGACTGACCCTGAATTGAAATCCAGGCGGGCTACTGACCTCTAGCAATGGTGAAATAGTAAAAGGGAGGAAACCTTGTGCATTTAGTATCGCGAAGAAGATGCAGTAAGAAGCACTCAACTAGTTTCTTTCGTGGGATGAATACGGTGTGAGCGGAGACGTAAGATTTACACGAATAAGGGAAGTGGAGTACCTCTTTCTGCCGGCAGTGTTGTGTCCTCCTTCTGTTTTTCCGACGATCTTCTTGTTGTTCGCCGGAAACCAGAAGTTGTGGAGGACGGTGCAGCCTTGGACGAACCCATGGCCAAGTTGTTGAGTGTGGTGCGGTGGCCATCTGTTGGCGGCGGGGAAGCAGATCCAAGGCGGCGAACGACGACGTAGTGGGAACAGCTCTGGTGCGGTAGACTGTTGCGACAGTGGAGCCGCAGCAGTGAGGCGCAGGACGACGTGGTCGGAGTGGTTCTGGTATGGCGCATGTTGGCGTCGGCGTCGTGGAGGCCGCTCTGCCTCGGCTTCAGCTGCTAAGTCCTTGAGGGTGTTGTGGTTGCGGTTGCGTTGGACGACGACGTCGGGGTACCGGCTCTGGCGTGATGGAGGAGGGCGGTGGTGGATTGGCCGCTATGGGGTGGAGGACGGAGGAGGCTGGGGTTTCCGGTTGGTGGAGAGGGTGTTTTTGCGCCCGTGGAGTATGAATGGGGAAACAGAGGGAGGCGGGGAACTAAGGAGGAACAATGTTTCGGTTTGAGACGCGCCTGTTTGAAATTTGGGGGAAGTTACAAACTTTTCCCCCATCTAAAATTTCGGACATATTGCGGGTTGGGGGTAGGACAGTCATGTCAGGTGTCCCAAATGTGGGCGGGATAGATTTCGGCCGAGCACATGGGTAGGCGCCCACGGCGTATGAATGCTTCTCGGAGGCGGTTGAGACTGGCGTCTTGGTGAAGTTACAAACCTACCCCGGTTTAGACCTTTGGACATCGGGCCGATAGGCTACACGGGCCAGAGTCAGGATAGTAATTTCCTACCACCAAAACATTAGTCTCACGCGGTTTCGGGTGACCTGAGGCCTATTTGGCGCTTCGTTCAATATTTGGGAGCAGAAGCATTAATGTTTTCGATTCTCTTGAATTGAACTTTCAGGATTTGTCAAACTTCACAAATCTTTACTCTTGAAAATCCTAAAGCTATGATTATTTTGGAATGGAGGGGGTACATTTGAATATACATTGTACACGAGTATATATTAAAAAATATGCAAGTTACCTCAATTCATGCATGGTTCCAGATATAATCTCCTTGGGTGCAAAAAAAAGTTAGATATGCGTATGAATATATATAGCATGTTCAAACTCACAACAAAGATTGATGCCCCCTTTTACATCTGATTTACAAATGCCATTATCTCGGGTTCAAATAGATGAATGCACTTCCTATGAATTCGAATCTTCGAAACCCCCTTTATGTTGAATTCGACATGTATTCTATTTCGTAGCTAGCAATTTGGAATGTATACATGCAAGTGACAAATGTATAAAGTGCTTCACACTAACAACATGGAGTGCACTAATTAATGTTTATATATGAATTGCAAAAGCATCAAATACCCGTATTTCAAATTGCTCTCACTCTATGGATCGATAATATGAAATAAACACATGCACATGCTAGAATTCAATAGAGTATGGGTGTCTGATAGACCAATTTTCGTCCATATGCAATTTGCAAAATTCATGATCTCATCCAAAAATAATAATGCCATTTATATTTTAATTTAATGCGTAGAACCGCCTTTTACACGTAGATGCACTATGCCTCGCCCCATTCTCAGAAACACGTTATATATATCTCTATCTAACGCATAAGTGCACACACTTTATATGCATCGGCATTTCTCTTTCACATATGCTCACAATCTCTCTCAGGGTGTCGGGGTGTCTCACGCACATGCTGTCTCTGTTTCTCTCTCTCTCTTTCTGACTACTATGTACCACTCTTTTCACTAATCTCAGTTGGAAAACACTATTTCTCTCACATGCATATATACACATGCACGGTCTCTACTAGCCCTCTATACGCACATATATGTGCCTACGTGTCTCCCGCACGCACATTATCTTTAGACCTCTCTCGCACACATTGGCCCCCGACACACCTCTCTCTTAGTAGTTGGCAGATATGACTTCATCATATCATTCGGTAGGATATCCCTGGCTATTAGGCTGGATGGTAATACAAGGCAAAGTTTTACCCTAGTTCGGATCGGACCCTTGCAGTTGAAGAAAGAGCCTACACTTGGTACTGTATATTAGTGATAGGGGTGTGTACAAAGTACACGTGAATACCAGGCATTGTGAGTGTGTGTATACTATCGACAAACTAGCCCCCAAGCTTGTATAACATACTAAGGGCCTAGGGTTACAAATCATATATAGTCGGCTTATCACCAGTACGGATAGAGTCCTCCGCGACTCTGGTAGCTTCGTGTTGTACGCCGAGTCCTCCACATGGGTCTTCGTATAACACGTCTCGGTCCAACCTATATGTGGCGCAGGATGGAACCGACCCATGAGTCTTCATGTTGACCCACCACAACTAGAAATGATGTGCCCACCACACCACACACGCAATTGGCCACTAAGAAAATAAGCATATACAATAGTACAATGGTATCTAGCTCACGATACGTCTCCATATTTTGTTGATGAAACTAACGGACTTTGCATTTGATGCGTGCTCCGTATTTTGTTGACGACACTTATGGTCATTGTATTTGAAGCGAAAGCACGGTATGGTCACTGGACTTCAGAATAAGCTCATCACGGTCACCACATACATTTTGTCATGCTAACCAACATGTGGTTGGATGGTTAGAGGACAGTGGTTTCTCGAGCCCACCAAGGTTAAAGTCCCGGTGCTCGCATTTATCTTGTGTTAATTTCAGTATTTTCCGGCGATGTACCTTCAGTGGGAGGAGACGTTCCACTCGACTACGAGGCACCTATGGTGACTTTGTAAAATCTCAAGATCATATATGCTGGCCCACTCTCTCGAAGGTGCTCATAGGGGTAGGGTTCGCGTGTGTGCGCTTATAGCGGTGAGTGCTTGCGCGTATATTTGAGCCCTTGCGTTTGTACCATGTTAAACAAATACATATCATGATTATATGGTCACTGGCTCACCCGTACAACTCCGTATTTTGTTGATGACACAATCAATTGACCAGTCAAAACATTCCACGCGGTGCAACTAGTGTTGCACCATCGGGCACGTAACCGTGGGGCCCACCTGTCAGCCCGTATATGAAAGAAAGAAATGGTAGTTTGAGTCTGTACTGTGTTAATAAAATAGGAGTACATTTTAGGGTGATCATACGGTCACTAGCTCACCGTACAACTTCGTAATTTGTTGATAACACGATCAATTGACCAGTTAAACAGTCCACATTCAGCAGCGCACATTACCATAGGGCCCACCCGTCAGCGCGTATATGAAGGACAGAAATGGTAATAAATTAGTGGTCGGTGGGTATTTGAAGTCGTGAGACCTCTGGTTGGCAGTCACCAGCGGTTGGGGGGGGGTGTTCATTGGGCGGTGGGGTGGGGATCCCCGGAGAAAAAGCTCGGCGGGGGGGTGGGCTAGAGGGATAGCCGGTGTGGCGGCGGACCGGCGGTGGGGAGTGGTTTCGGGGAGGGCGGGCAGACCGCGGGCGGCGGGGGCTGGCGGTTCGGCCGGTGGTGGCTGGCGGCTCAGGGGGGTGGTGGAGTTTGATGATAAACTGGAGGCCCTTTATTTCGTATCCAACGGCTGGAAAATCTAATGACCAGAGATGAAAAAGTCAGTTGACTGACGTGTAGCCTCACCCCGCACGTACACGTGCACGCACGCAAGACACGCACACATGTAGGCATGCAACACTGACACGTACACACGCACGCATGCTGGCGTGCAACACTGACACGTACACATGCACTCACGAACACACGTATGTACGCACCCACGCATGCAACACTGAAACGTACCCTTGCATGCACGCAACACTCACGCGCCTGCATGCACACAGCACACGATGCAAGACAGACGCTCAACCTATACGTGCATGCACCCTTTTTTAAGGACATGGATTGTTATGGGTATTAATCAATCTTATCTATGATAAGTAGAACATTGATGTTTGCAGCGGTATTTATGAATCACAACGTATCGAACGGGCTATCAACATAGTAGGCTTATCTACATGAAAAAGATGACGTCACACTCAATGAACAATTATCAGTTTATGAAATGCCCGCTTCTGACCGCCCTGGCCCACCAAAGATTCCTCTGATGTGCGCTGCCTGTGTTGGGTCACTGACATGCATGCCATGCACCCAAAGAGCCCACACGTCAGTGGAAGAATGGCGCGGTGTCCTAGGTCAGACTCGAGGGCGCCACTCGCGGCACGCCCGGCTGAACACGCCTCCGTGCCGCATTCAAACGCCTCCATGAGACCCGCCCGTGTGGAAGTCGAGAAACCCACTCTGGACACACATCCGTTCATGACCGGGCCGGTGTTAAACGCAACGCCGGCCGAGCTCCTCCCGTCCACCGTCTATTTAATCTCCTATTTAAACGAGGCCAAACGCCGGCCAAGAATCGCACACCTCCGCCGCTCCCCTATCTCCTCCACCATTTTGTCCACTCTTACAATGGCTTACGAAGAGTAGTTATTCCGCATCCAAGCCGGCTGGGTAGCCTGCCAGATATGAGCTATGCAGCTCGCTGATCCACCTCCCTCCCCTCGCCTGACAGAGCCAGTTGCCGCCCCAAGCCGGCGCGCGGTTTAGCAACTCGCCGCTCCAGGCCAGCTCGACGAGGAGTGGCGCACGGGCGTCATTGCTGCCGTCCACGCCGCCGCCTCGTACCACGTCTCCCATTTCTGTGGCCGAGACTCCCTTACCGGCGGCCGCACCATGCAAGTAGCGACAGAAGCCGGGTGCGCGGAGAGCGACGAGTCGATGGCCAGCGCCTCCGTGTCAGCCGCCATCATCGAGGAGAAGTAGAACACGAGAGGCCGCCGCCGCTTGGGTCCCATGAAGGCCACCGCGGAGGCGACGCCGACGTACATAGCAGGTGTCTTGCTGGATCCTTTTGTTGCGAGGGCCTTCGTCGACCCCGCATGGGCTCCACGGAAGAGGGGAATGTTAGGATGAACTCGAGCCGGTGCCGGCCATGGCGAAGTAGTGGCCGGTGATGAACTCGAATCGGTGCCGGCCACCATCATCTTCGACACCAGCCAATGATATCAGTTGGGCAGTGGGGAAGCCAGCCGTCCTTTGTGCTGAAGCATATACCTCCAGGGCTCCCGGCAGTCCAGTGATCGTGCTGCCGGACATGAGGAACACAAATCGATCGGCGGGCGACCATTTAGGCTAGGTATTATATACCTGTGCTGTCTAGAACTAGCACCGCGTAGTTCATTTGAATGTAATGAAATCCGTCATGTTTGTATGAAAACCCAGTATTTTATATGATTTTCGTCGTTGTCTATATGAAATATCGGTTTGTCTACGTGTTTGCGTGAATTTCGTCTGGTTGGTTGAGTTGCTATCATAATGTGTGTGGCTATGGTTGGATGGCGTAATTTGCGGGTCGCCGGTCAGTCTGCGGGCGGCTCTGGCGGTGTTGTGGGACAAAAAACACAGCTCGTGCGAGCTCGTCTCCAACGTGCGCGCTGGAGGATGCATGCCAGCATGAGCACCCGAGCCATTCCTTGTTCATTGGTGGCAAAGGCACCGGTGGACAAAAGGGTCGCCAATATTTTGGCTACCCCGTTCAAGATCCGAACAACCCCTTCCAACAGATTCAAATCCCTCGTTCGCCGTGGAATTTTGCCATGTGTTGTTTTCATGGACTAGCAAGATGCCCGTGCATTGCACGGAACATCAAGATGCATTTTTTACAAACTCCCGCATGCATGTAAGGGATAATTAATGTCCTTCTTTGCTAGTACCACGAGGCAAACACCATTAATATTGAATCGATTAGTGTTAGTGGCCTTGTATATCTACAAATTGTAATTTTGATAGTGGCCCCTTGTATATAAAAATGGAGGGAGAAAGATGAGAGATAAGGTGAGGAGGAGTGGGGCGTGGTGGTGACTGGTGGTCGGACTGGGCGGAGGCATGGGGATGGGCGGCGCCCTATGTCTAGGTTTGTATCTCTCTCTTACACAACCACGTAGGTGGGGGACGTGCACGAAGAGAAGAGGTGCACTCACGGCGCATGTACTCCCGTCTCTTTCCCAACCGCACCCGCGCGGGTACACGATGGAGCTCATTTCTGTACGAAAAAGGAAGCCCATGTGGTAATTTGGCACGTGTACTGGTTGTCCACTTGGTGGAGGGAGGATCGTCTACCACGGGTGAACAAACAAATTGCGACTTGACGCGTTATGTTAAATTAAAAAAAGAGGCAAACCATGTGGGGCCTACCTTAGAGGCTAGGCTCTATACACTGGAGTACTTTTGATGTGTCCCATCAACTCGCAGAATGAGGAGAAGCTTGCTTAGTACGCCGTCTCCCCCGCCCACGGGCGCGGTGGCTCGCAGGATGAGGTGAAGCTTGCTTATGAGTACTACTACTACTACTACTACTACTACTACTACTACTACTACTACTACTACTACTACTACTACTACTACTATACGCCTTTACGCCCGCTCCCTCACCCACGCGCGCAGTGGCTCACAGCACGAGGAGAAAATTTTACTACTCCCCCCGTTTACTCCTCGTCCCTACTACATACTTTGGTTAGTACTCCCTCCATTTACTTATACAAGGCCACTATAAAAAAATACATTTTGCATCTATACAAGGCCATAAATAGTAATCGAGACAAAAGTTACTACTCCCTCCTTTCCAATTTATGGCTCAATTTCAAAATCTCTCCAACCAAGGTAGACGGTGAGTGGTCGAATTAATTTTGTAGTTTGCACAAGTAATTAGTACGCTCATTTTTCTCAAGAAGTTATGTTTACCGAGGCATTAATTAGAACGAATGCATGAATGACCACTAAATTTCCATGAACTTGTACATGCATTGGTTAGTTTCCTCTTGACACTGCTTGCGTCGGGAGATCTAATGCACCTCGAAATCCAACATGTAATGGTACTACTACTAGTATAGTGCTACGTCTTGAGCTTGCGTTGGTTTTCCCCGAAGAGGAAGGGATGATGCAGCAGAGTAGCGTAAGTATTTACCTCAGTTTTTGAGAACCAAGGTATCAATCCAGTAGGAGCCCACACTCAAGTCCCTCGTACCTGCATAAAGTGATAGCTACTCGCAACCAACGCGATTAGGGGTTGTCAATCCCTTCACGGTCACTTACGAGAGTGAGATCTGATAGATATAATATTTTTGGTATTTTTGGTATAAAGATGCAAAGCAAAAAGTAAAAGAAAAGCAAAAAGCAAAGCAAGATTAAAGTGATGGAGATTGATATGATGAGAATAGACCCAGGGGCCATAGGTTTCACTAGTGGCTTCTCTCAAGAGCATAAGTATTCTACAGTGGGTGAACAAATTACTGTTGAGAAATTGACAGAATTGAGCATAATTATGAGAATATCTAGGCATTATTATGTATATAGGGATCACGTCCATGACAAGTAGATCGAAACAATTCTGCATCTACTACTATTACTCCACTCATCAACTGCTATCTAGCATGCATCTAGAGTATTAAGTTAAAAACAGAGTAATGCCTTACGCAAGATGACATGATGTAGAGAGATAAATTCATGCAATATGAAATAAACCCCATCTTGTTATCCTCGATGGCAACGATACAATACGTGCCTTGCTGCCCCTTCTGTCACTGGGCACTTCTCCCATGGCAAGAACTACCAATCTAGTTGGCCAAACCAAACGGATAATTTGAAGAGACTTGCAAAGATAACCAATCATACATAAAAGAATTCAGAGAAGATTCAAATATTATTCATAGATAGTCTTGATCATAAACCCACAATTCATCGGTCTCGACAAACACACTGCAAAAAGAAGATTACATCGAATAGATCTCCACAAGAGAGAGGGAGAACTTTGTATTGAGATTCAAAGAGAGAGAAGAAGCCATCTAGCTACTAACTATGGACCCGAAAGTCTGAGGTAAACTACTCACACTTCATCGGAGGGGCTAGGATGATGTAGAAGCCCTCCGTGATGACGGCCCTCTTCCGGAGGAGCTCCGGAATAGGCCCCAAGATGGGATCTCGTGGATACAGAAAGTTGCGGTGGTGGAATTAGGTTTTTGGCTCCTGTTCTGATCGTTTGGGGGTACGTGTGTATAGATAGGAGGAAGAAGTATGCCGGAGGAGCAACGAGGGGCCCACGAGGCAGGGGGCGCGCCCTAGGGGGGGGGGGCGCCCCCACCCTCGTGACCGCCTCTTTTGTTCCTTGGAGCAGGGTCGAAGTCTCCTGGATCACGTTCGGTGAGAAAATCATGTTCCCGAAGATTTTATTCCGTTTGGACTCCGTTTGATATTCTGTTTGTCTGAAACACTGAAATAGGCAAAAAACAGCAATTCTGGGCTGGGCCTCCGGTTAATAGGTTAGTCCCAAAAATAATATAAAAGTGGAAAATGAAGCCCAATATAGTCCAAAACAGTAGATAATATAGCATGGAGCAATCAAAAATTATAGATACGTTGGAGACGTATCAGGCATCCCCAAGCTTAATTCCTGCTCGTCCTCGAGTAGGTAAATGATAAAAAGAGAATTTTTGATGCGGAGTGCTACTAGGCATAATTTAAATGCAAATCTTCTTAATTGTGGTATGAATATTCAGATTTGAAAGATTCAAGACAAAAGTTTATATTGACATAAAAATAATAATACTTCAAGCATACTAATAAAGCAATTATGTCTTCTCAAAATAACATGGCCAAAGAAAGTTATCCCTACAAAATCATATAGTCTGGCTATGCTCCATCTTCACCACACAAAGTATTGAAATCATGCACAACCCCGATGACAAGCCAAGAAATTGTTTCATACTCTAACTTTTTCAGAACCTTTTCAATCTTCACACAATACATGAGCGTGAGCCATGGATATAACACTATAGGTGGAATAGAATGGTGGTTGTGGAGAAGACAAAAAGGAGGGGAAGATAGTCTCACATCAACTAGGCGTATCAACGAGCTATGGAGATGCCCATCAATAGATATCAATGTGAGTGAGTAGGGATTGCCATGCAACGGATGCACTAGAGCTATAAATGTATGAAAGCTCAACAAAAGAAACTAGTGGGTGTGCATCCAACTTGCTTGCTCACGAATACCTAGGGCAATTTGAGGAAGCCCATTATTGGAATATACAAGCCAAGTTCTATAATGTAAAATTCCCACTAGTATATGAAAGTGACAACATATGAGACTCTCTATATGAAGAACATGGTGCTACTTTGAAGCACAATATATGAGACTCGCTATATCATGGTGCTACTTTGAAGCACAAGTGTGGTAAAAGGATAGTAGCATTGCCCCTTTTTATTTATTTTCTTTTTTTGGGCCTTCTTTTTTTCTTTGGCCTTTCTCTTTTTTTATTGGGACAATGCTCTATTAAATGATGACCATCACACTTTTATTTATTTACAACTCGATTCTAAAACAAAGTATGACTCTATATGGATGCCTCCGGCGGTGTATCGGGATATGCAATGAATCAAGAGTGACAAGTATGAAGAAATTATGAATGGTAGCTTTGCCACAAATACTATGTCAACTACATGATCATGCTAAGCAATATGACAATGATGAATGTGTCATGATGAACTAGATGGTGGAAAGTTGCATGGAAATATATCTCGGAATGGCTATGGAAATGCCATAATAGGTAGGTATGGTGGCTTTCTTGAGGAAGGTATATGGTAGGTGTATGATACCGGGGAAAGGTGCACGGTATTAGAGAGGCTAGCAAAGGTGGAAGGGTGAGAGTGTGTATAATCCATGGACTCAACATTAGTCATAAAGAACTCATATACTTATTGCAAAAATATAGAAGTTATCAAAGCAAAGTATTACGCACATGCTCCTAGGGGGATAGATTGGTAGGAAAAAACCATCGCTCGTCCCCAACCGCCACTCATAAGGAAGACAATCAATAAATAAATCATGCTCTGACTTCGTTACATAACGGTTCACCATATGTGCATGCTACGGGAATCACAAACCTTAACACAAGTATTCTTTAAATTCACAACTTCTCAACTAGCATGACTTTAATATTATCACCTCCATATCTCAAAACAATTATCATTCTTCAATCTTTTCTTAGTATTCGACACACTCAAAAGAAAGTTTCACAAATCTTGAATATCAAGCATATTATTATTAAGCAAATTACCATGCTATTAAGAGACTCTCAAAATAATTTAAGTGAAGCATGAGAGATCAATAGTTTATTTAAAACAAATCCACCACCGTGCTCTAAAAGATCTAAGTGAAGCACATATAGCAAAATTATAACACTCAAAAGATATAAGTGAAGCACACAGAGCAAAATTATCTAGCTCAAAAGATACAAGTGAAGCACATAGAGTATTCTTTCCAATTTTAATTCATGTATGGCTCTCTCAAAAGGTGTGTACATCAAGGATGATTGTGGCATACTAAGACACAAAGACACAAATAATACAAGACACTCCAAGCAAAACACATATCATGTTGGTGAATAAAAATATAGCTCCAAGTAAATTACCGATGGAAGTGGACGAAAGAGGGGATGCCTTCCGGGGCATCCCCAAGCTTTGACTTTTTGGTGTCCTTGGATTATCTTGGGGGTGCCATGGGCATCCACAAGCTTAGGCTCTTGCCACTCCTTGTTCCATGATCCATCAAAAGAATTCACCCAAAACTTGAAAACTTCACAACACAAAACTCAAAATAGAAAACTCGTGAGCTCCGTTAGCGAAAGAAAACAAAAGACCACTTCAAGGTACTGTAATGAACTCATTCTTTATTTATATTGGTGGTAAACCTACTGTATTCCAACTTCTCTATGGATTATAAACTATTTTACTAACCATAGATTCATCAAAATAAGCAAACAACACATGAAAAATAGAATCTATCAAAAACAGAACAGTCTGTAGTAATCTGTAGCTAGCGCAAGATCTGGAACCCCAAAAATTCTAAAATAAATTGCTGGACGTGAGGAATTTATATATTAATCATCTGCAAAAAGAATTAACAAAATAGCACTCTTAAAATAAAAATTAAAGCAGTTCTCATGAGCGCTAAAGTTTCTGTTTTTTACAGCAAGTTCAACAAGACTTTCCCCAAGTCTTCCCAACTGTTCTACTTGGCACAAACACTAATTAAAGACAAAAAACACAACCAAAACAGAGGCTAAATAATTTATTTATTACTAAGAAGGAGCAAAATTCAAGGAATAAAAATAAAATTGGGTTGCCTCCCAACAAGCGCTATCGTTTAACGCCCCTAGCTAGGCATAAAAGCGAGGATAGATCTAGGTATTGCCATCTTTGGTAGGCAATCCATAAGTGGCTCTCATGATAGTTTCATATGGTAATTTTATTTTCTTTCTAGGAAAGTGTTCCATTCCCTTTTTTAATGGAAATTTAAATCTAATATTCCCTTCCTTCATATCAATAATCGCACCAACCGTTCTAAGGAAAGTCTACCAAGAATAATAGGGCAAGAAGGATTGCAATCTATATCAAGGACAATGAAATCTACGGGCACATAATTCCTATTTGCAACAATAAGAACATCATTAATTCATACCATAGGTTTCTTAATAGTGGAATCCACAAGATGCAAGTTTAGAGAGCAATCATCAAAGTTACGGAAAGCTAGTAAATCACACAAAGTCTTGGGAATAGTAGAGACACTAGCACCCAAATCACACAAAGCATAAAACTCATGATCTTTAATTTTAATTTTAATAGTTGGTTCCCACTCATCATAAATTTTTCTAGGGATAGAAACTTTCAACTCAAGTTTTTCTTCATAAGATTGCATCAAGGCATCAACAATATGTTCGGTGAAGGCTTTATTTTGACTATATGCATGTGGAGAATTTAGCACGGATTGCAACAAGGAAATACAATAAATTAAAGAGCAATTTTTATAATTAAATTCCTTGAAATCCAATATAGTTGGTTTAGCAACATCTAGATTATTATTTCTTTCAATCCCACTTTCATCAATTTCATCATTAAGATCTAAATACTCCGAATTTTTAGAACGCCTTCTAGGTAAAGGAAGATCATATTCAGTTTCATCAAGATTCATATTGCAAAATAAAGATTTAATAGGAGACACATCAATAACTTTTAGATCTTCATCTTGATTTTCATAGGTATTGGAAGAACACGCTTTAATAAAGGCATCTTTGGAAGCACGCATCCTAGCGGTTTTTTCCTTGCACTCATCAATGGAAATTCTCATGGCTTTGAGAGACTCATTGATATCATGCTTAGGAGGAATAGATATAAGCTTTAAAGAATCAATCTCAAGAGAGATTCTATCAACGTTTCTAGCCAAATCATCAACTTTAAGAAATTTCTCCTCAAGCAAAGCATTAAAATTCTTTTGTGAATTCATAAACTCTTTAACACTAGTCTCAAATTCAGAGGGCATCTTATTATAATTCCCATAAGAGTTGTTGTAGGAATTCCCATAATTATTAGAAGGATTACTAGGATATGGCCTAGAATTAAAATTCCCTCTATAAGCGTTGTTACCAAAATTATTCCTACCAACAAAATTCACATCCATAGATTCATTGTTATTCTCAATCAAAGTAGACAAAGGCATATCATTAGGATCAGAAGAAACACTCCTAGTAGCAAATAATTTCATAAGTTCATCCATCTTTCCACTCAACACATTGATTTCTTCTATCGCATGCACTTTTTATTAGAAGATATTTCAGTATGCCATTGAGAATAATTAACCATAATATTATCTAGGAGTTTAGTAGCATCTCCTAAAGTGATTTCCATAAAAATGCCTCCCGTGGCCGAATCTAAAAGATTTCTAGAAGCAAAATTCAATCTGGCATAAAAGTTTTGTATAATCATCCACAAATTCAAACCATGAGTAGGGCAATTACGTATCATTAATTTCATTCTCTCCCAAGCTTGTGCAACATGTTCATGATCAAGTTGTTTAAAGTTCATAATATCGTTTCTAAGAGAGATGATCTTAGCGGGAGGAAAATACTTAGAGATAAAAGCATCTTTGCACTTGTTCCATGAATCAATACTATTCTTAGACAAAGATGAAAACCAAGCTTTAGCACGATCTCTAAGCGAAAAAGGAAATAGCTTCAATTTAACGACATCATTATTGACATCTTTTTTCTTTTGCATATCACATAAATCAATGAAGCTATTCAAATGAGTAGCAGCATCTTCACTAGGAAGGCCGGCAAATTGATCTTTCATAACAAGATTCAACAAACCAGTATTAATTTCACAAGATTCAGCATCGGTAAGAGGAGCAATCAGAGTGCTAAGGAAATCATTATTATTGGTATTCGTGAAGTAACACAATTTGGTAGTATCTTGAGCCATCGAGACAAACAAGCAATCTAACACACGAGCAAAAAGGCAAGCTGGCAAAAAGAGGAAAATATAGAGGGAGGATAGAGAGAGAGAGGGCGAATAAAACGGCAAGGGTGAATTGGGGGGAGAGGAAAACGAGAGGCAAATGGCAAATAATGTAATGCGAGAGATAGGGATTGTGATGGGTACTTGGTATGTTGACTTTTTGCGTAGACTCCCCGGCAATGGCGCCAGAAATCCTTCTTGCTACGTCATGAGCTTGCGTTGGTTTTCCCCGAAGAGGAAGGGATGATGTAGCAGAGTAGCATAAGTATTTCTCTCAGTTTTTGAGAACCAAGGTATCAATCCAGTAGGAGCCCATGCTCAAGTCCCTCGTACCTACACAAAGCGATAGCTAATCGCAACCAACACAATTAGGGGTTGTCAATCCCTTCACGGTCACTTACGAGAGTGAGATTTGATAGATATAATATTTTTGGTATTTTTGGTATAAAGATGCAAAGTAAAAAGTAAAAGCAAAGTAAAAAAGCAAAGCAAGATTAAAGTGATGGAGATTGATATGATGAGAATAGACCCGGGGGCCATAGGTTTCACTAGTGGCTTCTCTCAAGAGCATAAGTATTCTACGGTGGGTGAACAAATAACTGTTGAGCAATTGACAAAATTGAGCATAATTATGAGAATATCTAGGCATGATCATGTATATAGGCATCACGTCCATGACAAGTAGATCGAAACGATTCTGCATCTACTACTATTACTCCACTCATCGACCGCTATCCAGCATGCATCTATAGTATTAAGTTAAAAACAGAGTAACGCCTTAAGCAAGATGACATGATGTAGAGAGATAAATTCATGCAATATGAAATAAACCGCATCTTGTTATCCTTGATGGCAACAATACAATACGTGCCTTGCCGCCCCTTCTGTCACTGGGTAAGGACACCGCAAGATCGAACCCAAAGCTAAGCACTTCTCCCATGGCAAGAACTACCAATCTAGTTGGCCAAACTAAATGGATAATTTGAAGAGACTTGCAAAGATAACCAATCATACATAAAAGAATTCAGAGAAGATTCAAATATTATTCATAGATAGACTTGATCATAAACCCACAATTCATCGGTCTCAACAAACACACCACAAAAAGAAGATTACATCGAATAGATCTCCACAAGAGAGGGGGAGACCTTTGTATTGAGATTCAAAGAGAGAGAAGAAGCTATCTAGCTACTAACTACGGACCCGAAGGTCTGAGGTTAACTACTCACACTTCATCGGAGGGGCTAGGATGATGTATAAGCCCTCCGTGATGACGACCCTCTTCCGGAGGAGCTCCGGAACAGGCCCCAAGATGGGATCTCGTGGATACAGAAAGTTGCGGTGTTGGAATTAGGTTTTTGGCTCTTGTTCTGATTGTTTGGGTGTACGTGCGTATATATAGGAGGAAGAAGTACGCTGGAGGAGCAACGAGGGACCCACGAGGCAGGGGGGCGCGCCCTAGGGGGGGGGGCGCCCCCACCCTCGTGACCGCCTCTTTTGTTCCTTGGAGTAGGGTCCATGTCTCCTGGATCACGTTCAGTGAGAAAATCACGTTCCCGAAGATTTTATTCCATTTGGACTCCGTTTGATATTCCGTTTATCTGAAACACTGAAATAGGCAAAAAAAACAACAATTCTGGGCTGGGCCTCCGGTTAATAGGTTAGTCCCAAAAATAATATAAAAGTGGAAATAAAGCCCAATATTGTCCAAAACAGTAGATAATATAGCATGGAGCAATCAAAAATTATAAATACGTTGGAGACGTATCATATAGTAGAATTGAGACTTATCAAACGGAAAAATGAATGTTTTTTAGATGAGCCCTATAAACCATAGTGGGTACGTTCTCCGTAAAAACAGATTTTTCCAAAACTAAGTTGCTCCCTTTCATGAATTTTGTAGTATACTCCTCCGTCGACGCTCCCTTTCATGAATTCTTTACTTCCTGTCGCCGACATGTGGGACATATAGCAACCGGATCAACATGTCAAGCACCAAATAACAGTGCAGAACAGCAGGGGGGACGCACCCCACTCGTAACGGCCCAGTAGTAGTAATGAGCAATGAGACGTCAAATCACAATGTCGCACCTTCCTAGACGGACGAAGCAACCATTATTTCACACTTCGGTTCGCCATCATCTCAAACCACATAGTATTGCTTCTGCCTCAAGAGGGACACACACATCGCCTTGGTACATCATGACACGTGGGGCCGCATGACAGGCCATGCTCCCCCGCCGATCGCTCGGTAAAATCACGTCATTTTTACTATACTTCCTCCGTATCGGTTTACTACATAGCATGCACGTCGTTCTAGGTTGAGAATTTAACTGGCTATATATGTGATGAACAGTACTCTAGACTTTTAAAAAATGTATACTTTTGTACAGTAGTACTATCGATGGATTGCACCATGGAGCAAAAATTGTAATTAAAAAAAGGTGGTACATATAGAGAGCGCTCGTCGCCAAATTATGCATATAGTACTATTAAAAAAGCTAGTACGTGCTTAATTGGGGTGCTAAATTCTATTAAAGAAATACTAGTAGTATGTACATACTGAAGAGTTAAAGTAACGAGAAGAAACATAACATAGTTCTGCTGGGGGCTCAGCACAACACACCCCTCAAATTAAACTAAGCATACCTAAAATTAAACTATGCAACTAATCTGGTAGACACTGCATTAGAAGTTTAGAACCACCATGAGCAATGACACTGCCACCTTACTCGGAGTCCTCGTCCACGTCCTCGACTTCGTCCTTGTCCCTCTCCCTCTTGGCCGATACTTCTTTGCTTGAATCGCACACTTGGCTGTTGCTCTTCATCCAACCCTTGTAGATATTGAAACAAAGGTAGCCATCCATTGCATCGTAGTGCATGTGGTGTATATCTGCCATGCATGATGATGAAATGTGTAATGAGGTTTCTCTAGTTTATGGTACGAAGGATGAACCATGGCTCCTGCCAGGGTCAGCATTGAAGGCTGACGAGAGGGCACCAGCCGATTCTTCTGGAGGTCGAAGGGGTTGCCTACAACGAGGCCTATCCGACCCAAGACTTCTTTGTCATTCTTAAAGTCTACAGTAACGCATTTCACTATTTTGTCCTTGAGGAAGTTCTTAAAATCCTGGCACTCAACGTCGGCATGGCATATGTGGTAGACCAAGCAAATGTTATGTACGCAAACCTAGATCACGGCGGGCTTCTTCCTCTCTTTGTCCTTTAGATCCTTCTCTGGTCCCAGGACTGTGGTGTACTCAACATCTAGCCTAGCGACCCACTCATCATCTGAGTTTTTGAACATGCGTCTGAAGCGAGAAAGGCATCCTTTCACCGTCGCGGAAGAATGTGTGTAGATGATGTCGAACTCATCGCCGGTGATGGTTCTAAGCTTGTATCTCACCGCCGATCGTGGACATTTGGGACGCCATGGATTTGGGAGGATGGTTAGGATTAGTGGAACTGCCGTAATGTGAATGGACGGGACGACTAGGAGCGAACCGCCGTAGTATTGAAGGACGTGTGGGGACGAGTAGGAGCGAACTGCCAGCGTGCGAACGACAGGGTAGTGGCTTTCCATTCTCCCATGATACGGGCTTCCGAGAGCCCTTGGATCTGATATCGAATGGTTGCATGGCGTGATTCTAGACCTATGGGTGAATATCCTATCCTGGAGGGTTATTCTGCAAATTTTTAGCAACTTAGCATGCGACCGTTTGATCTCAAATCCAAGGGCTGCCGGCAGCCCGTATCATGGTCGCGCCTACCACGACCGTCGCGTCGCTCGCGTGGTCGCGCCCTTGGAGATTTAACATGGTGCGTTAGGCTATCTGATGTTGGCATGTCATACATAGTCATCACTTAGTCACTCATACTACAACAAGGTTGGCTATAAGGTTGGCTATAAGTGTATTTTTACTCCTCTCTATCTCTTTCTTCGTACTCCCTCCGTCCCATAATATAAGAACATTTTTGACACTAGTGTAGTGCCAAAAACGTTCTTATATTATGGGACACAGGGAGTACTAGTATTTATTGCATTTGCCAAGGAGTGACCTCTTCCGATGAAATGGTGTTGCTAAGTTTGCTTCATTTAATTAGCTATAGACTCAAAATTGTCTTTTCACCTAGGTACACGCGCTTAGCACCGTTTCTTCCTTGGGCCACCAAACTAGTCTCTCTCTTCTTGATTAACTTGCCACATCAGACTTTATGCCTATGTGGCAAGCTTAAGCACCTGTAGGAGCAAGTAAAAGTAAGTACAATAGTGCGCTTTACATGGCATTTTTGCATATGTGGAGGAAAGAGAGGCAAGGAAAAAGTGGAGAAGTGGGATCTCATGCAAGAGCCAGCCTCTACTACATGGTGGAGCATTGGGAGAGGCACCTGTATGGAGGTGGTCAGTAATCGGGAGACTCACGCCAGTCGTAGCGCCGTAGTTAAAATGATAATGGCAAGTCAAATCACGGGGCTCCACCTATCCAGCAGTAACTCGCTGTCAAATCATACAACCCTACATTTGCAGCAGCCTACTCCCTCGTCTTCTGCATCTCTGTCGAACCGACTAGGCGGGACTGCCTCGCCTACCGCGTAGGAAAAGCCTCGCCCTTGACTTTTAAATACAACTACATCCGCTTAAGAATCCAATGATATACTTTTTGTGACATAGTAACTCATATTTAGTTAGTTAAATGGATGACCTAGAACTACGTGCAGGCCCTATAAACCGAGATGCCTAAAAATAAAAAACCGAGATGGAGAGGGTAGTTCAACACATATCTTTTTAGATCAATATAGTTGGGATTCACCAAGGAGCAAAACCAAGTGGTAGTCTGCTCCTGTCGTGTTGGTGTAGCAACTCAAGCAGGGTCAGTCCACACATGAAATGGCGACACACTTAACAGGACCCCTTTGGCTGACATGTGGCTCATCCACCGTCTTGTTCCACATGCGATGCACCAAATTACAGTTCAGAGCAGCGGTTGGAATTGGAGGCACCCCGGTCGTAGCGCCGTAGTAGTCGATAATGAGCAATGAGGGGTCAAATCACAAAGCCCCACCTTTCCCGCATTAAGATGGACGGACGAAGCAACCATCATTTCACTCTAGGGCGCAAGAGCATAAAGAAAAGAGAAAACAATGATGCGTGCGGCAGCTACCTAGGGCACCCTAGGGTAGGGGTCTCCACTACAGATCCTTTTTTTGAAAGCGCCTCCACTACAAATCGGCTTCTCCCTCGTCCTCTTGAAGAAAACCGATGATGAGTGCGGCGGTAGGGTTTGTAGGAGTACTACGGCGTGCGGGGCCATGTCGTAGTAAACGGGTTCGAGTCGACGCCTTAAATATGTGTGGGCCGCTTGGTTTTACGGGAACGAGGCAGCATTTTGGGTTCGGGGACCAGTGGAGATATAGTACGTACAAAAAATTGTGGACGTAGGTTCGACCGAAAGGCAATGATGCATGGGCCCTGCATTTTGATATACCCGGGGCCGCGTGAAATTTGCTACTCTACTCAAAACTAGTAAGGTACACATGTATTGAACGCATGAGATTTCGAAACCAAATTATGAATAAATACACACTATAGCATGTAAAGCTTTGAGTCATATATGCATGATGTAGATGTTCGTTTAGTTCTTATAGTTCATCTCATTCAAAATCAATTAGTTTTATAAAAATGTTAAGATTCATGGGGTTGTGCATTGTAAATCATAAAGTAAAAAACAAATAATGGCAATTCATTTAGAAAAAATAATCAATTATGATACAGAAGATTCTAGAACAAAGGAGAAGTGCTTGTGTTTTGAGGTTTGTGCATTATGCTTAAGTTCAACCATGGAGTCTTCTAAATTGTACATGTGGCAGATCTGGTGGAATGTTGATGATATCCAACGGCCAGTAGTGCTCGGATTTGCCTATCTCTGCACTGTCGGGTTAGCTTCATCCAGCGACCATCTTTCAAAGTTATTGGCACACTATATAGTTCTTGTGCCATAGTTGCATGTTTTGGAAAAAAGCTACTAGTGGGTTGTACTATCTATTTAGGAATAGAAGATGTATACATGGAAGTTGTAGGGAAAGAGATGACATGGAGCATCTCAATTCCTATGAGTAGGGATTGGAAAAGAGATGTCATTTGGTTCACATCATAGGAACTTTTCTATTGAATCTAGAGATGACATGTATCTCAATTCCTATGAGGAGGGATTAGAAAAGAGATGTAATTTGGTTCATATCATAGGAACTTTTCTATTGAATATACGCTAATGTTTATTTTCCTTTGAAATTAAGGGAGTATAGGAATCCATTCATATGAACCAAGTGGCTCTAAAGCTATAGAAATGATATCATGTTTATTTCCTTTGAAATGTGGAGTATATGAATCTATTCCTATGAACCAATTGGCTCTAAAGGAAAAAATCCTATAAAAATCATATCATATAGAGTTCCTATGATATTCCTCGACACTAAAGGATGCTTGAAATTGCTGCGGGTGATACGATGGTCTTTCTTTGTAGACTCCTCACCCATCTTTATAGTTACCTCTCGAAGATGAATGAAATGATATATACATGGTATTCTACATGTGCAATTTGGTACACGAAAACTCGGTAAAAGTTTGCGAGGTTCGAATTTTCAATAAAGCTATATGCACTGCATTTCGGAACGGAGGGAGCATACGGCAGTTGCTAACACTCACGTGGAAGATTTGTGTGTAGGAGGAGTGGCTGTTCTGTTAAATGACATGGCAAAACTGACACTGTCGGATGCCGATCTAACGGTTCTTACGGCGTTCGTCAGGAAAAGGCTTGTGGCGAACGTTTGTCGGATAATGATTTACGGACACATGCATTGCATTGATACGTGCCCCCCTCTCTCTCACGCACACGCACCCTCACGAGTCACGACTCTCCCGAGTCCTCTCGCAGACTCGCACGTCGCACCCACCGTCTATCTGCAGGTAGACGTCACGCACATATGTGCTCTTCACACCCTACCCTCAGAACTTCTAAAAAACAAAAGACGGCGCGCACATTTTATTTTAGCTCACACGTCACACACTTATACTATTACTCTTGCGGCGAACGTTCTTTGGGCATAGTATATTGTACTCTCACGAAGAGAAGCGGTGCACGCACGCACTAGTTCTCTCACACCCACTCGCGGGTACACGTAGGAGCGCATTTTTTGAAGCTGGTACAACAAAATCACTCCACTATATATAAAAGCAGGAGCCTTAGCGCTTGCTTTACTAGGGTTCCTCTCGTTCACTCTCTCATGCTCTCCAGATCTAAGCAACACATAGGTGGCCACACTCTCTCTCAGCTCACGGCTGGTCACAAATCCGGCCGGACAACCTCGACCGGGGCAGGGGTGTAGGTGCATCGTTCACGCTGTCGTCGGCGGCGAGGGAGGAGACCAACGGCTGCCCGCGCGTCCCGATCGGCGGCCGTGCCGTTCTCTCCGAGAGAGCGCCGGCTCGGGAGGGCCTCCGACCCCTTCTTCCTCCCTGCGGTATTGGGCCAAGATGCGGCCTCCCGACGCCGTCTTTGCCACATGCCGACGACCCTCAGGTATATATTCCTTCGAAACCTGCCTTGCTCTACTGCCCCAGCTCCCTTCGTGTGGATCCTTTTCTACTTCCGTCCGCTGTTCCAAAGCCACCTAGACTTCTACTATTATTAGAAGTAAAGCTAGTTCATACAGTCGACTCAAAGCGTTGGTTCAAACAGGGAAGAAAGTGGGAAAGCTGTAGCATGAATCTAGGACTTGGTTCTAAGAGGAAACGGGGGAAAGTAGTAATATCTGTCACTGCTTAAATAACCGTATTTCGTATTTGCGCAAACAGGGATGTCTGTCTCCATATCGTTTCGGGATGTCTGTCTCCGTATCATTTCTATCCGCGCAATCAAAAGCACACACCTCAGTTTTAGTACAACTGCGCAAAATGAGATGGCTATCCCTCGTTGCCGTCGTCTAACCTCCCGTCTTCAAGGTATCCCTACATTGGTAGTAACTAAGGTAGAATGACCAACGCAATCTAAAAGAAGCTGATTCCTACGTTTTACTTCCTGATTGCAGTGCAGGGACGAGCGAAAACAACTGCATCCTAGTCCGGAATGCACTTTCTACCAGTTCATCCATGGACCGAGGACTAGCTGGCACGACTGCACGGCGGTTTTTTGGACAGGTGCGCGGACAAGAGGCATTGTGGTCTGCTTATTTCTGCAAATAGCGGTGCTTAAATTTAGTGGAATGCACAAGCATTTCAGCTGGTCAGTACACTGCATGGTTCAGTTCAGCATTCCAGCTGAGACCACAATTATAATTGGTTATTCTGGAATGAGAGAACCTAACCCTGGATGGTGGCAACAAGAAAAAACCAGAGTGAACTCCAGGAAATTTAAGCCTGCCGGGAGGCCCTTTGCTCAGAGAAGCCTTGCTTGTTTTTTCCTGATTTGTAAACCTTCTCACAACTTTGTCTTTTGCTGTGAACTAGTATATGTTTGTTATGTTCTATGAATCATTGAGATGTATAAAATTGCTTAACTTATGCTTTTCAAGTTTTTTATGAAGACGAGTTTAATGTGAGTGTTCCACATGAGCGCTGGACTAGCGTGTGAACGTTTGGAATTTATTACATTGTGGCCTCAATTAACTGCATGAACCACTGTAACAAGATACATAGTTGCTTATATGTCAGACAGCAGATTGTTGATTGTTAGCTGGTCGATAGCCTAGTGTTGAAGCGAGCTGAGCCAATGTGCCGTGTTTTGCACAACTGCTTACAAGTGGGGTAGCACCAACAGTGTTTACAAGTACTTATGTATACGTCGGCGCACGGTTCTCGAACGAGTGCTCTATTTCATCAAAACACACACTGCTCGTATGATAAACCGTGACAACTTATGTCTTACCATGCCATATTCATGAAAAAACTAGTGAGGACGCATCTGTTTCGGCAACAATTACGATGGTTCTCACATGATTCACGGGCACACAAAAGTAGCAGCAGTTCCCATAGACGGATTCAAACAGAGTACTAGCCCCAGAGGGGTCGATAACAGGCAAGGTTCGGATAATTAGACACAATCCAAACTACTATTAAACACTAGCTGGGGCAACTATTTCATGCCTCGATCTAATTTGGGCTGGACACAAGACGGACCTTGCCATGAACATCATCGAGGACGTCCCGCAGCAGCTCAATCCTGTGAACCTTCATGAAGACAACCTTGTGGCCTTGCCACTGATAAACTTGTTTGTGGAGGCATGCCACGTCATCTTCCTGCGTAAGCTTGACAAGAACAGTATGCCTCACAAACGAAGGAGTAGCTTTGAACTTCTTGTGCTTCAGTACACCCTGGACAACACGCCTGACAACAGTGAGGCTGGAATACAACTCTTCATTGGTATAACCGCAAATGGCTTCCAGGATCCAACAGCCTAAGAACTCTGTTTTCCCAGTGCGTATATTCAGGTCGTCCGCCTCATAGCGAGTGACATGTACAACCACACAATCCTTGTCTGCATCAGGGCTCTAATTGAAACAGAAACAAATTCTGAATTACTTTTCAGTATAAGAAACACAAGTTATTTAAACCACTATGTATAGCATGGCATCGAAGCTAATAAAATTTTGCATTATTAATCACCACATACTTCCTTTTCTAAAAAAATCACCACATACTTAGATGAAAAACCACAATCGAGATCGGCAAAGAAGGAAATCACCTTGGGCAGCTCAGCGGGGGGGGGGGGACACATCCTCGAAGGGGGAAAACTGCTCCTGCAGTGCCACGGGGGCTGTAACCTCAAACGGGGCGTTGACCATCTCAGTAGTGGCCGTGAGCGTATCTGGGGTCGGCTCGGTGGTTGCCTCCATCTTCTTGGAGCTCTCTGTCTCGTGGGGATCAGCCTCCCGCGTCTGCTCCAATATCGGCAGATCTTTGCCTGGTTCTCCTTGGTCCATCATGAAACTGACGAATACTAGGAGACCACTGAAAGGAAAACACAATCGCAATGACAATGAAACAAAAAAGAGAGTGAGGATCGGTTACTGCTTTGCAAAAGTTCTTTTTTTTCTCTGAACGAAAATATACCAACATCACGGATCCGCTTACCTTCCCTTCGTTCGGAGAGAAGAACAGTGGCAGATGCGAGTGTTGCCTTTCTTGAAGACGGTGAGGGAGAAGGGGATTCAGCGAAGAGTGAAATGATGGTTGCTTCGTCCGTCAAACTTAGACTGCGGGGAGGTGGGGTTTTGTGATACGACGGCTCGTTACTGCCGCGCTACGACCGGGGTGACTCTCCGCCTGCATACTGCCTTCTAATTTGGTGGATGGCATTTGGGCCCGCGCGCTGCATGGCCCGCATGTCGGTGAACAAAAGTATAACGGCATTCAGTAGAGGGAGACGTTTCAATGACCTAGGAGGAGCCAGAAGCGGTAGAGTGTCTCCACTGTACTAGTAGTAATTGTTTTTCTGGGTAGCTGTAGAGTGTCTCCACTGTACTAGTAGTAATTGTTTCTCTGGGCCCAAGACAAAACAGCCCATCCACACTAGTAAATAGTAAAATCAATTCAAAAGCCCATATATTTACTGAATTGACGGATGGGTATGTCGAAGAGCAAAAAAAGGAGTTTCAGGTGGGCAAAAGAGCTTCTGAACGTGCCGGGCTTCTATTTACAACATATTGTGGTCATAATCCAGTAAATTTTACGACCCAGGATGTTCATTCTATGGACCTGACCGATCCATTTGACTGTGACTGCCGAAAACAGTGCTGGAGTTAGATGTTGTTGCCCTTTTCAATCTGGTTTTTTTGTAAACCTGATGAACAATTAACCCTCGTGCTTTTGTACAGTTTGTAAGCTGGAGTTAGATGTTCCTGCCCTTTTCAACTCGGCTGTGACTGTCATATTTTCTTTGAAACAAGGCAAATGGCTTGCCATTCGTTTAATTTAGAGTGAAATATTGTAACAAATCCCAACCAAGGGAAATAACATCACTCTCGCCGGCTGCTTGAGCTCACTGTGCATTACAGAAGCCAAGTGATTAGCCCCCACCAGCACCCACAAACTTATTTCGAACTAGCACATCAAATGGGCTGTAAATTTTCATAGGAAAGGCTGCATGACCGTGACAGATTTGGATTCTGACATTTGGGACCCGCGAGGAAATAGCCTATCCAAGGTGGTGTCGACTTACTAGCCAGTCAACAAACGATTCTGCCTACCAGCCGTTGGATTGACATCCAACATCTGTCGTGTATCTTCTATCTCTTGTCTTCTTCTTCCTCCAGCCGCCCAAACCAAACCACCCCGTTGGCTCCGCCTGCTCCCGCCTCCCATGGCTGGCTGCGCCTCCGCCGCCCTACCGTACGTACCCTCCAACGTTGGCCAGTCCCTCACTCTATTCCCCCACATGTCCTGTTATTCTTCGGCGACGTTAGCCCCAACATGCACCCGTGTCCAAACCAGTCAACCCTCGTACGCCCCTCCGCGTGCGACTGGACCGGTGCATCTTCAATAGCTCCTGTTTGTTCCATCCAAGGCCTCGCCGTCGTCCTCCACCTTGCGGCCTTGGTTCGCTCGTTGTACGCGGTGCGCCGCCCTCTTGCGTTGTCAACGTCGTCAACAACCGAGAGGAACAAGGAGATGACTGTATGTGGAGAGGATGACAGTAGGGACCCACCAGCGTCATGGCAGTACGCAGGCAAGTGCCTCTGTAGTACAAGCCCAAAACATGGTTCCTCCTAATGGTTGGACATCTGGGGCTCGCGCCATTGTCAACGTAGTCAATAAACGAGAGAATTACAATACGAGCGGCTGACACCAGGGACCCAGCAAGTCACACATTTTTTTTGAGCAACAATCAGTTGTTATTTATACTAGTTTTAGCGACGGATCAGGGTAACAACGGGGCTGTGCGGGGGCTGTGGCCCGTCTAGCCAGGGTTTTATTTATGTTTACCACATCATGAGCCCAGTTGTGTTTTTTTCTTGCTGAAAATGGCTAGCCCAGTTCTATTTTTTTAAATAAATACCCAAACAAGGCCTACTTGCTTTATCGGCCCTGCTGGGCTGCAAATCTTTCAAGATGAGGAGAGTTTCATTTGGTTTGCCCAGAAATGGGCAGTACATTTTTAAAACACATCAAACCGGGAATTAGTTTCAATTTTTTTTCATTCCAAGATCTTAAATTGCATTGATTTTTATGTGTGGACGATTATTTGGATTTTATATTTATATAAATTATTTTTCAAAATAGTTTGAATGTGAATCGATATTTCTGGATTAAAAACAGTTGACCGCACCGAAATATGCAAAATTTCGTATACTTTTTAACCGTGGCCACAATATGGGGTGTAATGCTAAAAAAAGAAGATGGGCTCCAAAAAAATTCTTAAGAATTAGCAAATGGGTTGTACATTATTAGAAATAATGGCAGATGGACTGTATGCTGTTTTCCACAGATTTGAGGCTGACTTGTGCACCTACTACAGGTTGACACGTATGCTTTCATAAAAAATGGTTGACGCACACGCAACGCCCTGTCAACTTAGTCAACACACGTGAGCAGTGACTGTTGGATGTCCATCCAACGGCTGTCGTGCTTCTTCAATCTCTGCTCCTCATGCTCCAGCCGCTCAAACAAGCGCCGGCGGGACTGCCTGCTCCCTCCTCCCGTGGCCGGCTATGCTGTTGCGCAGGCCTCACGGCCCCACCGTACTCCCATCGCTGGCCTAGACATCCCTCTACTCACCCACACATGTTGTTATTCTCCGGCGACGGCAGACGAACCAGTAAACCCTCGTACTCCTCCGTGTGGGAAACAACTGCCGAGTATTCCCTGGCTCCGTGTCTTTCCCTTCCTAGGCCTCGTCGTCGTGCACCACCCTGGTGCTCTTGGCGCGGCCTGGTCAACGTGGTCAATGAACGACATCCATCGGAACTGGACTGTACGTGGAGAGGCTGACAGCTGGGTCCACGACCGCACGCAAGGAAATGCCTCCTTATTACATGCAAAATAATGATTCCTCCACCTAATAGCTAGGACCCACAAGAAGGGCCTCTGTATTTCGCGAAAAAAACATTCCCCCCAATGACAAGTCGGACCCACCAGCTATATCTTCGCACGCAAGTTCCTCCTTATTACGCCCCAAAAAAATGAATACCCCCTGCTAGCTGGGACCCACCATATTGCTGGGCTGACTTGTGGGCCTACTAAGTTGACGGGGATAGAGAGCTTTGTCAAGTTAGTCAATACTCCAGTGACCGTATGATGTGCATCCAATGGCCATAGTGCTTCTTCAACCTCTGGTCTTCTTGCTCCAGCCGCCCAAAGCAGCGCCGGTCGTGCCGCTTGCTCCTGCCTCCCGTGGCCGGTTGTGCTACCACGGAGGCCTCACCGCCCCATACTACTCCCACCACTGGCCAGGCCATCCCTCCACTCACCCACACCCCCTGTTATTCTGCGGCGACGGCAGCCTCACACCGCAGATGTACCAGTGAACGCTCGTACTCCTCGCGCCATGGGCATCCACTGCCGCGTCTTGCCCGGCTCCGCGTCGTCCCCTTCCTAGGCCTCGCTGTCGTCCACCGCCGTGGTGCTCTCGGCGCGGCGTGGTCAATGTGGTCAACGACTGACTTCCATTGGAAGAGTACTGTACGTGGAGAGGCTGACAGCTGGGTCCACGGCAGCCGCAAGGAAGCGCCTCCTTATTACACGGAAAATAATTATTCCTCCACCGGACAGTGGGGATCCACCGGACGGGCCACCAGTATTTTGTGAAAAGAATCGTTTCCCCCTGACTGCTGGGACCCACCGGATGGGCCACCATATTTCGCAAAAAAAACATTCCCCCCGCTGTCAGCTCGGACCCACCGGAAGTGCCTCCTTATTACGCACAAAAAATGAATACTCCCCCGGCTAGCTGGGACCCACCTTGGTGGGAGGCTGACTTGTGGGCCTACTAAGTTGACGGGGACGAAGGGCTTTGTCAACTTAGTAAATATGAACGATTCTAGCTCCAGTGGCCGTACGATGTCCATCCAACGGCCATAGTGCTTCTTCAACCTCTGGTCTTCTTGCTCCAGCCGCCCAAAGCAGCGCCGGTCGTGCCGCATGCTCCTGCCTCCCGTGGCCGGCTGTGCTGCCGCAGAGGCCTCACCGCCCCTACTATTCCCACCACTAGCCAGGCCCTGTGGTGACGGCAGCCTCACACCGCAGCTGAACCAGTGAACCCTCGTACTCCTCTCCGCGCGGGCTTCCACTGCCGCGTCTTCCCCGGCTCCGTGTCGTCCCCTTCCTAGGCCTCGCTGTCGTCCACCGCCGTGGTGCTCTCCGCGCAGCATGGTCAAGGAACGACTTCCATCGGAAGAGTACTGTACGTGGAGAGGCTGACAGCTGGGTCCATGGCCACATCCCAGTTTTTTTGTGATTTGCCAAGTAAGTCGCTTTGGCAGGCCTGTTGGGCTGCAAATCTTTCAAGACGAGGAGAGCTGTCATTCGGCTGGCCGAGAAAATGGCCCATCAGTAATGAGAAATGGGCTTACATTTTTAAAACACATCAAACCGGCAATTAGTTTCAAATATCGTTTTTTTCATTTCAAGATTTTAAATTACATTACTTTTTATGCGTGGAGAATTTGTTGGATTTTATATTCATATACATTTATTTTTAAAATCAGTTTGAATGTGAGTCAAAATTTCGGGATTAAAAACAGTTCGGACCGCACTGAAATATGCAAAATTTCATATAATTTTTTAACCGTGGCCACAATATGGGCTGCAATTCTAACAAAAAGAATATGGGCTCCAAAAAAACCTTAAGAATTAGCAAATGGGCTGTAAATTATTAGAAATAATGGCAGATGGGCTGTATGCTGTTTTCCACATATTTGAGGCTTTCCTAAAAAAAGGTTGACGCACAAGCACCGACTGTTGGATGTCCATCCAACGGCCGTCGTGCTTCTTCAATCTCTACTCTTCCTGCTCCAGCCGCTCAACCAAGCGCCGGCGGGACTGCCTGCTCCCTCCTCCCCGCGGCCGGCTGTGCTGCCGCGCAGGCCTCACCGGCCCACCGTACTCTGATCACTAGCCTAGCCATCCCTCTACTCACCCACACCTGCTGTTATTCTCCAGCGACGGCAGACGAACCAGTAAATCCTCGTATAGTCGTACTCCCCTCCATGTGGGAAACAACTGTCGAGTCTTCCCTGCCTCCGTGTTGTCCCCTTCCTAGGCCTCCCCGTCGTCCACCACCGTGGTGCTCTCGGCGCGACGTGGTCAATGTGGTCAACGACCGACTTACATTGGAAGAGTACTGTGCGTGGAGACGCTGACAGCTGGGTCCACGGCCGTAGCAAGGAAGTGCCTCCTTATTACGCGCAAAATAATTATTCCTCCACCTGACAGCGGGGACCCACCGGACGGGCCACCGTATTTCGCAAAAAAACATTTCCCCCTGACTACTGGGACCCACCACCTACACCTTCGCACGCAAGGAAGTGCGTCTGGGCAAAAAAACAAATCGATTCGCCCCCCTGACTACTGGGACCCACCAACTACATCTTCGCACACAAGGAAGTGCCTAACAGTCGGGACCCACCTGGTCGAAGCGTACGTAGTGTTGTCATTCTGGTCGCGAACGTGTACGTACATATACACTGGTGGATGTAGAGGCGCGCACGTGTCGTAGTAGAGGCGCGTACGTGTCGTAGTAGAGGCGCGCACGTAGCATGTACACGTACGTACAATGGCCAGGGTGCAAGAAAGAAAATACGGCCACGTATGTGTACATACGGGCGGTGTCGGTGTACTAGAGTAGGGGTACCCTAGTATCCCGAACTTGTGCACGAGCAGTTGCAGCGCCGCGCGGCAAGGCTTACGGGACGACCGCCAGAGTCCTCCGTGGGTTCCTTTGGAGCCATCCAAGAACAAAGCATTTAAGATGAAGAGAAAAGGCCCCGGCAAGAGGATCTTGCCGGGAAGAGACAAGGCCCCGGCAAGAGGAGCTTGCCTGGAAGGCCAACCACGGCACTTCAAGAAACTTGCCGCGATGCACCGCACGTCCCGGCAAGGTCCGGTGAGCGACAAGCTTCTGGACTCGACAAGACGACGACCCCGACAAGGTACTCGTCGGGGGCCCGCTGCCACTGTGTACCCACGCTCTAGCGCACCCACCCGCGTGTCGCCATGAGGCTTCCTCAGGGGCGCGTGGCGGGAGCCTGTGCAGCCAGGGGTACGCGGTGGCAAGCGGAGATGAAGAGAAGGCCATCGTGGCAAACGGTGGCGCTCCTAACGGTCACTTTTTGCACTGTTTAGGCAACTCAGACGGGCATTCAATGACCTTCTCCCCTGCCGTCAGAGTTAGGTAGGGTGCACTGTGTCCACAGTAGCGGTAGCTGCACCTACCGCATCCTTTTCCATTTTTACCCTTCTAGTCTATGTTGCCACCTGTCGGTGACCCCTTGAAAGTATAAAAGGAGGCCCAAGCGCAACGTAGAGGAGGTTCGGCTCATGCGAAACATCAAGAACACTCTCACGCTCGGTCTGGCAGCGTCCATCGCTCCTGAGCAAGAATTCAATACACACAAACAAGCAGCAGTAGGGTTTTACGCATCCGTGCGGCCCGAAGCTGGGTAAAACTGCTCACGTGTACCGCCTCGATCCGCTCTTTGCGCGGCCTCCGCCCCCCTCCGAACCGAAAGGGGCCCGGTCCCCATAGGTGTTGGTGGATCAGTTTCCCCGACATCCGTCAGAGTTAGGTAGGGTGCACTGTGTCCACAGTAGCAGTAGCTGCACCTACCGCATCCTTTTCCATTTTTACCCTTCTAGTCTACGTTGCCACCTGTCGGTGACCCCTCGAAAGTATAAAAAGAGGCCCAAGCGCAATGTAGAGGAGGTTCGGCTCAAAGAGCGGATCGAGGCGGTACACATGAGCAGTTTTACCCAGCTTCGGGCCACACGGATGCGTAAAACCCTACTGCTGCTTGTTTGTGTGTATTGAATTCTTGCTCAGGAGCGATGGACGCTGCCAGACCGAGCGTGAGATCTCCGGCAGGCTCTTGCCAAGTTGGAGCGATCTCGTGCGAATCACACAACGGCATCATGGCGCAGATGCGGTCGCGCGAGGAGTTGTTGCACAGGGGAACGACGCCTGCCGGCAACCTGAACCACTCGGGATGCTGTGGGTCGTGCTTGAATATCTCCTTGAGTATCCCGTCCAACTCTATGACGGTGAAATTGAAGTTGAGGCCTGGGTGCAACCTCATGATATCTGCCGGGCCTCCAAATTCCCAGGCGGGTCTCCCCCTCGCCTGCAGAGGGGCGATGCACCGGCGAAGGAAATCTGCGCCGACAGCTCCTACAGTCAGCCCGGCAAGCCTGAGACGCAAGATCCGAGTGGTGGCGATCTTTAGCTTGTCGTCGTCCACGGACAGAGCGCTCCAGTCATTGCCACGCACTGCTGGGGCTTGGCGTAGGGCGGTGAACGGCTGCGGGCTCTCTTCTACAACCCAGCACCAATCTGCTCTCCACTCGTCCCACTTGCTGCGGAGCTCCACCTCCAGATAGGTCTCCTTCTTGCCGGCTCGCGAGATCCAGGCGATCCCGCCGGCAAGAGGTTCCCCTCTCTCGACACGAGGCATAAAGAAATGGCGGAAGAGAGCTACGTTGGGGTGGACTCCGACAAAGGTTTCGCATAGATGGGCGAAAACTGCCATGGTCAGAATGGCGTTGGGGGTGAAGTCAAGGAGGTGGAGTCCATAGGTGTTCATGACGTCGCAAAAGAAATCAGAGAATGGCGGGCAGAGCCCGCAGTAGAAGAACACGACGAAGAAAGGATATCCGCCAACTGGAGCTGCTTGTGAGGCGATGACGGAGAGTACCTTCATGCACGGATGCGCCCGCGTCTCCGTCGACCAGAAGAGATAGTACCACTCCCTCAGCTCCTTCGCGAAGAGCTCGGGGGGGGGGGGGGGGGAAGTGGCCCGCTCCTTCCGCAGCGCCTCAAGCCGCTGCGCTTCGGTCGACTTCACAGCTTTCGCGGCCGCGGCCTTCGTGGCCTTCCCCTTCCCGGGCTTCGGAGGCATGGCGGAGGCGATGGGGGAGATCGACGGCGCTGGTGGTGGCAGCAGCGACGGGGGCGGAGCGCTGCCCTCTTTCAACTCTGCAAGCGGAGGAGGGCGGCGGAGATTTTTGAGATTGCAGCAGCGAAGGGCGAAGGTGGGGGAAACGCCCCTGTTTCCCCTGCTTATAAAGAGGGACGGGGCGGACATTTCGGCCTTCCAAATAAACAACCACCCACGATCTCTCCACGACTCCGCAAATCTTGTCAGTATTTTTTTATGCTATAATCCTTTTTCGCATATGTTATCTGACACTTTGTGCAGCACCAGACCCCGGTAAGCGATAACGAGCCCAAGGCTCCATATCATTACTTTATTTCTCTATTTCTTTCTCAAAAGAAGGAAGGTTCCCTCGCCCACAAGGTTTACCGGGGGGGGGGGGGGAGGAGAAGATAATGGTGTGGACCAGGCCGTTCAAGAAAGTTTCTCCTTGCCGGGAAGCAGACGACAGAAAAGCTAAGTTGCTAAAGTTTGAGCAATCAGTTTTTTAAGTTTTTGAGTTATTTTCCTTGAACGACCGTGCTTTGTATGGAAAACCTGTGCGCGGAGGAACCAACTCGTAGCTAGCTGCGCCCTTACTTTGTTTCGAGTCCGCTCAACAACTTAAGTGAGCTGCAACTAGTTGCGACAAGGTTGCTTGTCGGTAGCAACCCCGCCAGCAGGCTGCTGAAGTTCCGCACTCGGCGCTCGCGGCAAGGGTGCTTGCACCGGCAAGTTTCCCTAGAAAGCGTAGGGCAGAACCATACAAAGCCAAGAGTCGAGTAAAGGAGGTAACACAGCAATTTTTTGCCTAAGATAGAGTTATATTACAAAAATAACTTGTCGCGCCTCTAATAAAGTGTTCCCATGACATGACTGGCAGCGACAAGAAAAGAAGAAAACGGACGGCCTAATCTACGCGACCGCCGTCAACCCTTTTGACCTCGTTCACCCTGTCCACAATGGGTGCGACGAGGGCCTTAAGTGCGTCAAGATCAGCGTCCGCCGGCAGCCTCTTGAGGACGTTGGTGAGGTTGAGGCCTGGATTGCGGAAGGCCACCTTCACCAGCACCTTCTCCAGAACTCCGACACAAATCGAGCGTGACTCGTCGGCCAACTGCTTTGGGATCCGTTCCCGGAGTTGCTGGAGCGCCGCCGCCATGCCTTTGAAGAACAGAGTGAGCTTGGCGCTGGGTTGGAGGTTCTCGTCGGAGGAGTACCCGAAGCCTTCCACCCCCAATTGCACCAGCTCATCTTTGATGACTGCAACAATGTTCACGAGGCCCTCTGTCCAGAGCGCCACAGTATCTCTGAGAAGATTCTGGGTTTCGGCGGCCCTCGCTAGCAGCGCCTCGTTGGCCTTGATGTCCTTCTTCAAGTCCGCCTCCCGTTTCTTGGCGCTGTCCAACGTCTCCGTCAGGGTGGCCAGCTTCAGCTCCAGATATGCATTGGAATTCTTGGCGGCGCGCATCTCTTTGCCCTTCTCGGAGAGTTGGCCCTGCAGCTCACCGTGGGCAAGGGCGTCCTTCTCACGCTCCAGCTTGAGCGCGGCAAGCTCTTCGCCACCCACCTTCAGATCAGCCTCCAGCTGCGCCACCTTTACTTCCAATTCCTTCTTGGCGGTCTCGGCAGCCGCAACCGCATCCTTTGCCTCTTGGAGCGACCCGCCAAGTGCCCGTTCGCGCGCGGCAAGCTCCTCCTCGTGGCTGTCGAGGTTCACTTTCCGCTGAGCCAGCTCACCTTCTCGCGCGTACAGCTTCTCGCCGGTGAGCCGCTGCTGCTCTTCAGCTTCGGCCTTCTCGAGGAGGAAGGCCTTCCGCTCTTCAGCAAGCTACTCCCGCTCCTCCGCCAAGGCCTGGAGAGCTTCCTGGCAAAAACCCCGGAGCTCCTCCGCGCGCTTCTCTATATCCACGCTCGCTTTCGCGACGAGCGCTTCCCGGGACTCCAACTTGACTTGACGGGCGCGATAGAGCGCCAGCAGCCTCCGCAGCAGCCGCTCCTCCTCGGGCTCGTCACTGCTGCTTCCTGGCGCGTAAACGATCGACAACCCGGCAGAGGCAAGCACCTCCCCATCCAAAACTTCTCCTTCCACCGGCGCCTTGGAGCTTGACGCCCAAGGGAGCTTGATGAAGATGCCCTTGCCAGCCTTCAGATAGGCGCCGGGCTGGGCTCCTCAGAGCCTGACGCTGTGGCAGCGGCGGAGGGATCGGTGGTCGGTGCAGCGCCTGACGCTCCTGTGGCCTCAGGGCCGTCAGTGCGATCGCCAGATCCCCCGCCAGCTTCCTCGGCGGCAGCCTTGGCGGCCTCTTCACCGGCAGGCACATCGGCACCAGCTCCGTCTTTGGCGGCCGCGACATCATCAGTGTTGCCGCGCGCGTCCTCTCCGCCGCCCGCCTCGGTCTCCATCGGATCCGCGGAGGGTGGACCTGACGACCGGAGAAGAATGAGAAGTCAAACAAACACTCAACAAGAAAAATCAGTAGAAGAATACAAAGAAAGTTTCGGGCAGGAAGGATTACCTGTGCTGGGATCCGCTGTCATAAGCTCCACCATCGGCGAATCGTTAGCGCTGTCCCTTGCTGGAGACTCCTCCCTTGCCGGAGGCTCCTCCCTTACCGGAGAACGCTCCCTTGCCGGGGAGTCCGCCCTTGGCGGCGTAGTCGAAGCAGACGACGAGTCGGAGGAGATCACCATGCCCTCCTGATGAAGCTGTTCTGCTCCTGCACAAACAAACCAGTGATCAGATGTCAACTAAGGAAAAGAGCAACCACGCACACCCAAAAGCAGAAAGTAAACCGTATGCTTACGCTGGGGGCTGCGCTGGGGGCTGCTCTGTGAAGTGATGGCCGGATCCGGCAAGGTGGTCTCGGGCGCGCCTCCTGTCGTCGCAGTGGGCTCGTCCTCGATGACCACCACCTGAGCCTTGGCCCTCTTCGCCGCCCTCTGTGCTAGAGTCCTGAAAAGGAAGAGTCCAGGGTGGGTCAGATCAGATGCAAGACAGGAATGGCAAGTTGAAGAACTACAAGAACAACAAGGGAATCTTACTCTTCTTCCTCTTCCTCGTCGGAGCTGAGCGCGGAGAGGTCGAAGCTCGGCCCACCTCCGGCGCGACGAGGTGGAGGGGTGGGATCCCTTGGCCGCTTGGTGGGGACTACGGCGCCAGCCCGAGATGACCCCGCCCCAGTTGCCACTGCGGCGGGAGGCGTACCCGCGACAACTGTACTTGCCGCGGCGGAGCGCGTCGCGCGGCGCTGCGGCTGTTGACCAGCTTGCCGCCCTGCTGCGTCCCCGATCTTGCGGAGGCGCCTTCTTGGCTGCACTGGGGGCTGCGTTCTGGGCCCTGTTCCCGGCAAGCTCCCCGGAGATGGCGGGCCGCTCGCACCCTCGGCGGGCTCACTCAACTCGGCGTCGGGCGCGGCAAGCTCTTCTTCGTCTTCGGGCCACTCCCGCTCAGCAAGACTCATCGCCGATGCCGCGTCCGCTTCCTCCACCATGAACCCAAATTCACCCGCGGCTGCGGCTGCCGCCGCCTCTTCCGCCCTGGTGGCGATGTGTTCCATCTCTTGATCGGTGGTGTCGCGGGTGAGGAGCTTCTTGTCGTCAGCATTGACCGCTACTTCCACTAGGCTGTCGAAGAACTGCTGCACAATGTCTCCGGCAGGCTCTTGCCAAGTTGGAGCGATCCCGTGCGAATCACACAACGGCATCATGGCGCAGATGCGGTCGCGCGAGGAGTTGTTGCACAGGGGAACAACGCCTGCCGGCAACCTGAACCACTCGGGATGCTGTGGGTCGTGCTTGAATATCTCCTTGAGTATCCCGTCCAACTCTATGACGGTGAAATTGAAGTTGAGGCCTGGGCGCAACCTCATGATATCTGCCGGGCCTCCAAATTCCCAGGCGGGTCTCCCCCTTGCCTGCAGAGGGGCGATGCGCCGGCGAAGGAAATCTGCGCCGACAGCTCCTACGGTCAGCCCGGCAAGCCTGAGACGCAAGATCCGAGTGGTGGCGATCTTTAGCTTGTCGTCGTCCACGGACAAAGCGCTCCAGTCATTGCCACGCACTGCTGGGGCTTGGCACAGGGCGGTGAATGGCTGCGGTCTCTCTTCTACAACCCAGCACCAATCTGCTCTCCACTCGTCCCACTTGCTGCGGAGCTCCCCCTCCAGATAGGTCTCCTTCTTGCCGGCCCGCGAGATCCAGGCGATCCCGCCGGCAAGAGGTTCCCCTCTCTCGACACGAGGCATAAAGAAATGGCGGAAGAGAGCTACGGTGGGGTGGACTCTGACAAAGTTTTCGCATAGATGGGCGAAAACTGCCATCGTCAGAACGGCGTTGGGGGTGAAGTCAAGGAGGTGGAGTCCATAGGTGTTCATGACGTCGCAAAAGAAATCAGAGAATGGCGGGCAGAGCCCGCAGTAGAAGAACACGGCGAAGAAAGGATATCCGCCAACTGGAGCTGCTTGCGAGGCGACGACGGAGAGTACCTTCGTGCGCGGATGCGCCCGCATCTCCGTCGACCAGAAGAGATAGTACCACTCCCTCAGCTCCTTCGCGGAGAGCTCGGGGGGGAAAGTGGCCCGCTCCTTCCGCAGCGCCTCAAGCCGCTGCGCTTCGGTCGACTTCACAGCTTTCGCGGCCGCGGCCTTCGTGGCCTTCCCCTTCCCGGGCTTCGGAGGCATGGCGGAGGCGGTGGGGGAGATCGACGGCGCTGGTGGTGGCAGCAGCGACGGGGGCGGAGCGCTGCCCTCTTTCAACTCTGCAAGCGGAGGAGGGCGGCGGAGATTTCTGAGATTGCAGCAGCGAAGGGAGAAGGTGGGGGAAACGCCCCTGTTTCCCCTGCTTATAAAGAGGGACGGGGCGGACATTTTGGCCTTCCAAATAAACAACCACCCACGATCTCTCCACGACTCCGTGATTGACGCGTGCCGTTACGGGGGCGCGGTGGATACAGAGTTAGATTCGGCATAACCCAGGCTCCACGCGTGCCCGTGCCCTGTTTTGGGCCTGGCCCAACAGCGCTCGGCACCGTGTGTGGCCCAGGCCCGGGGGCTCCTGTCGGTGTACTAGAGTAGAGGTACCCTAGTATCCCGAACTTGTGCATGGGCAGTTGCAGCGCCGCGCGGCAAGGCTTGCCAGACGACCGCCAGAGTCCTCCGTGGGTTCCTTTGGAGCCATCCAAGAACAAAGCATTCAAGATGAAGAGAAAAGGCCCCGGCAAGCGGATCTTGCCGGGAAGAGACAAGGCCCCGGCAAGAGGAGCTTGCCGGGAAGGCCAACCACGGCACTTCAAGAAACTTGCCGCGATGCAGCGCACGTCCCGGCAAGGTCCGGTGAGCGACAAGCTTCTGGACTCGACAAGACGACGACCCCGACAAGGTACTCGTCGGGGGCCCGCTGCCACTCTGTACCCACGCTCCAGCGCACCCACCCGCGTGTCGCCATGAGGCTTCCTCAGGGGCGCGTGGCGGGAGCCTGTGCAGCCAGGGGTACGCGGTGGCAAGCGGAGATGAAGAGAAGGCCATCGTGGCAAACGGTGGCGCTCCTAACGGTCACTTTTTGCACTGTTTAGGCAACTCAGACGGGCATTCAATGACCTTGTCCCCTGCCGTCAGAGTTAGGTAGGGTGCACTGTGTCCACAGTAGCGGTAGCTGCACCTACCGCATCCTTTTCCATTTTTACCCTTCTAGTCTACGTTGCCACCTGTCGGTGACCCCCTGAAAGTATAAAAGTAGGCCCAAGCACAACGTAGAGGAGGTTCGGCTCATGCGAAACATCAAGAACACTCTCACGCTTGGTCTGGCAGCGTCCATCGCTCCTGAGCAAGAATTCAATACACACAAACAAGCAGCAGTAGGGTTTTACGCATCCGTGCGGCCTGAAGCTGGGTAAAACTGCTCGCGTGTACCGCCTCGATCCGCTCTTTGCACGGCCTCCGCCCCCCTTCGAGCCGAAAGGGGCCCGGTCCCCATAGGTGTTGGTGGATCAGTTTCCCCGACAGGCGGGGTCTCGAACGCCTACTCGCGCATACGTACGGCCATGGCTCGTGTACATGGCTGGGTCGGAATGGAGAAAAAACATCGTCGTCGTGTTCATGGGGAGGCAACGGAATGCGTCATGTTCATGGGGAGGCAACGGAATGCGTCGTGTTCATCAGGAGGCAACGGAACACGTGGGAGCCAACCAGCTGGGTCGGAATGGAATGCGTGGTCGTGTTCATTGGGAGGGCTTGGATGGAACAGGCGATGGAAACGAGGCCTGGCGTATCGCACAATGGAGTAAATAGACCTCCTACATTTGGAACGGGGTCCTGTTGATCGGGATGGGTCTGGCGTACCGCAAAACGGAAGAAATGGACCTCCTACGGTCGAAATGGGGGTCCTGTTGATCGGGAGGGGTGTGGCGTACCGCAAAATGGATGAAACGGACCACCTACGGTCGAAACGGGGGTCCTGTTAATCGGGAGGGGTGTGGCGTACTGCAAAACGGAGGAAACGGACCTCCTACGATCGAAACGGGGGTCCTATTCATCGGGAGGGTGTGGCGTACCGCAAAACGGGACTCCACGGGATACTGTTCATCTCCACCGTCGACCTCCTCTAGCCTCCACGGGCTACTGTCGACCTCCTCCAGCCTCCACGGGCTCCTGTTCATCCAGCCTCCACCGCGCGCTACTCCACCGGCTACTGTTCAAGCACCCCTCCACAGGCACCCCTCCACCGTCTACTGTTCATCCAGCCCTCCACACCACGGGGTCCTATTCAACCACCCCTCCACGGGCACCCCTCCACCGTCTACTGTTCATCGAGCCCTCCACCACACCACGGGGTCCTGTTCATCCAGAGGCAACGCCACCGCTCATTGTTCATCCAACCCCCCTTGCAACGCTCACTGTTCATCCAATCGATCGGCTTCAGTTAGCAGCAGTAGCGAAGGAATCGCTCGATCGGGTTCAGTTAAGAGCCATCGATCGATCGCTCGGGTTCAGTAACGCGTAGCCTGCAGTGCAATCGCTCGGGTTCAGTTAGAGCCCAACGCCTCGCTCGGGTTCAGTTAGAGCCAACGCCTCGCACACACGCGCGTACGTGTACGAGAGAAACGTGCATCGCTCGGCCCCCGACCTCCCACCGTAACCGGGAACTCCCCAAAATTTTCCTCGCCCTCGCTTCTACCTCGGTTTTTTCCGTCATGGACGGCCCAAAGAATGTCATGCAGCTGCGTCTTCGGCCCGCCTAGGACGAAAAGCCCATTTTCTGTCATGATTTTTTGTCATAGAAGTAGGATCCCACCACATCTATGATGATACCGGGTTTTGTCACAATTATCGTCATAGAAGTGTCATATGTATGAGAGAATTTTTTTCGTTTCGCCCAAAATGTCATGGATGTGTCTTTTTTTGTAGTGAGTGTATATGATATGCTGCTTTGTTCCCAATATTTGCACTGATGGCGAACAGTTAATTAAACTGAACCATATGCCCTGCATCAAACATGCAACTAAAATCTGAATCATGTTGGATGCATCCATCATCGCAAATGTTTTGCACTTTTTTAATGGTTTTTACACCACCGTTTGTGATTATGGCATCGCACACAGTTTCGTCGAAGGGTCTCTGATCGTAGTGTCGCGTTTGGACCATCCCGCAGTAGTGAACATACCGATGACAAAGGGAGTGGTGTATGTTGTTGTGCGGTTTGACCGATAAAGATCTTTGTAGAATATGTAGGAACCAATATGAGCATCCAGGTTCCACTATTGGTTATTTACCGGAGATGTGTCTCGGTCATGTCTACATAGTTCTTGAACCCGTAGGGTCCGCATGCTTAATGTTCGATGACGATTTGTATTATGAGTTATGTGTTTCTGGTGACCGAAGTTTGTTCAGAGTCCCGGATGAGATCACGAACATGGCGAGGAGTCTCGAAATGGTCGAGAGGTAAAGATTCATATATTGGAAGGTTATATTTGGACATCGGAATGGTTTCGAGTGATTCAAGTATTTTTCCGGAGTACCGAGGGGTTACCTGAACCCCCCGGGGAAGTGTTGGGCCATCATGGGCCTAAAGGGAGAGATAGGGAAGCCCGCGAGGGTGGCCGCGCGCCCCCTCCTAGGGAGTCCGAATAGGACAAGGAGGAGGGGGCGGCGCCCCCCTTCACTTTCCCTTTCCCTCTCCTTCCTATTCCCTCCGGTGGAGAAAGGAAAAGGGGGGGGGGGCGAATCCTACTTGGACTAGGAGTCCAAGTAGGACCCCCCCATGGCGTGCCCCTCCTGGCCGCCGGCCTCCTCCCCCCTTTATATATGGGGGAGGGGGGCACCCCAAAGGCACACCAAGAAATCTTTTAGCCATGTGCGGTGCCCCCCTCCATAGTTTACTCCTCCGGTCATAGCGTCGTAGTGCTTAGGAGAAGCCCTGCGCGGATCACATAACCATCACCATCACCATGCCGTCGGAACTCTCCCTCGACCCTCTACTGGATCAAGAGCTTGAGGGACGTCATCGAGCTGAACTTGTGCTGAACACGGAGGTGCCGTACGTTCGGTACTTGGATCGGTTGGATCATGAAGACGTTTGACTACATCAACCACGTTAACCTAACACTTCCGCTTTCAGTCTACGAGGGTACATGGACACTCTCTCCCCATCTCGTTGCTATGCATCTCCTAGATAGATCTTGCGTGACCATAGGAAATTTTTGAAATTGCATGCTATCTTCTCCAACAGCCGCCGACCCCCACCGCCCCCGCAGCCGCCGACCCCACCGCCCGCGCCGCCCCCGACCCCCGACCCCCACCGCCCCGACCCCAAGGCCGCCCGCCGCCCCAGCGCCCATCGCCACTCCGCCCCATACCCCCCGCCGCCACTCCGCTCCCTGGTGAGGTTCTCCCTTTATTTTTCTTTATTTTTTTCTTGCAGTTTTAGTTGATTTAGTTGTTTCAGGTTAGTTGATTTAGGTTAGCTGCTTTAAGTTAGTAGATTTAGTTGCTTTAGGTTAGTTGATTTAGAATAGTTGATCTAGTTGCTTCAGGTTAGTAGATTTAGGTGCTTTAGGTTAGTTGATTTAGGTTAGTTGATTTAGTTGCTTTAGGTTAGTTGATTTAGGTTAGTTGATTTAGTTGCTTTAGGTTAGTAGATTTAGGTGCTTTAGGTTAGCTGATTTAGTTGCAATTTCAGGTTAGAATATTTTTGGTTAGTAGATTGTAGATTGTAGGGTAGGTTTTTTTAGGTTAGTAGATTGTAGGTTAGTTTTTATATTAAGAAGAAAATAAGAAACAATAGAATTGGGGAGGAAAAAGGAAAATATGGAAAATGAAGAAGAAAAAGAAGACAAGAGGAAGAAGGAAAAGATGGAAGAAGAAGAAAAAGGAGAAGAAAAAAGAAAATAAAGAAGAGGAAGAAGAAGAAGAAGAAGAAGAAGAAGAAGAAGAAGAGAAGGAGGAGGAGAATAGAAGAAGAAGAAGAAGAAGAAGAAGAAAGAAGATGAAAAAAAAGAACATTAGATTATTAGAAGAAGAAAGTTTAGGTTAATGGTAGGTTTAGGTTAGTGGTAGGTTTAGGTTTAGATTATTAGAAGAAGAAAGTTGAAAAAAGAAGAATAAGTAGAAGAACAGGAAAAAGGAAAAAAGGAAGAAGAAGAAAGTTGAAAAAATAACAATAAGTAGAAGAAGAGGAAAAAATGAGAAGAAGAAGAAGATGAAAAAAAAGAAGAAGTAGAATAAAAAGATGAACGCCAACCTCGACATGATCGATGGTCGAGGGTCGAGGGGAAAAGGGGTCGATGGTCGAGGGGTCAAGGAGTGAGGGTCGCCGAGTTTAGTTTATGTTAGTTTAGGTTAATTTAGGTTACATTTAGTTTATAGTTTAGTTCTGTTTTTTTCCTGTTTTTTAAATATAAACAAGAAAGATGAAAAAAGAAGTAAAAGAAGAAGAGGAAGAAGAAGATGAAAAAAACAAGTAGAAGAAGAAGATGAGAAAAAAGAAGTAGGAAAAGTAGAAAAAGAGGGTCACTGATGGTCGAGGGTCGCCGAGGGGGGTCGAGGGTAGCCGAGTGGTCAAGGTGTGGGGGATCGAGGGGAAAAGGAGTTGAGGGTCTAGGGGTCGAGGATTGAGGTGTCGAGGGGTCGAGGGTCGAGGGGAAAAGGGGTCGTGGGGTTGAGGGGTCGAGGATTTGCCATCCCGACCCCGACACCCTGACCGCCTGACCCTGACCCCGACCCCGACACCCTGACCCCGACATGACACCCCGACACCCCGGCCCCGACACAGCACCCCGACCCCGACATGCACCCGGACCCCGACACAGCACCCTGACCACACCACTGACACCCCGACACCCGACATGACACCCCGACCCCCGACACCTCCCGAAAAAGGTGCTCTTTGGCCTTCCAGAGGCCGACGGGGTCATATATTTGTGAATTATGTACACACACACACACACATATATATATATTATTAATTAGTTCATGTTATTAGGTATTCAATTTTTTATTATGCTCATGATGATGATACACACTTAAATATTTTATTATGTTTATGTTGTACTAATTTCATTTACTCTTTGTCACTTCAGGTGTTGACAGATGGTGGGCGCGGGTCGAGAGAGCTCCGAGCCTCCTTCATCGGCGCATGCTGGGAGGGGTGCTATTATTCCACCCCATCACCTTCACAGAGCACTGGTAGACAGTATGACGACACCGGCGTGCGCTTCTTCTTCGGGCGGGAGAGGTCGGGGGAAGACGAACAGGGCTGCTAGAAGTGGACGTGGCGGAGGGAGAGGTAGGAAGGCTACTGCACCTTCCTCGCTACCACCCCCAGCTGATTCTCCCAACCACCGGAGTTCTCCATATCAGGTGGTTCCGTCTGACTTGGACCCGTCTCGGACTCCGGTCCACAAGCCTCGGGTCCCAGAGTCTTCGTCCCACGTGATTCCGGACGCTAGTCGCCACGCTGATGGTGGCAAGGACACCTATTCTAATGATAGCTATAGTGAGGGCGAGCTGGTTGAGGGGGGCAAGAAGGTCTACCAACATGGTGGTGCAAAGCTCTCGCCCGGGCCGCCGACCCGCGATCAGAGGTGGTTGATTGAGCCTAACGGGGAGAAGTAAGTGCATTTACTCTTTTTAACCTTTTTCCTTCATGTTTCTTTAAATTAATATCTAATGTGTTTGCCTTGTCATACTATAGGGGTTGGAAACACGCCCCTGGTGTCCGCAGGCCCAACCAGGTCCTTGGTGTGCTTTGCCGGCACCACTTCCTGGGTTGGGTCACGTTGCCCGGTGAGGTTCCACAGCTAGCACTGAGCTAGGAGCTGTACGTGGCTGCCACAGCCCCACTAGAGGAGAGGGTCGACGGAGTCTTGTGCGAGACGGTGGCCGACATTGTGATCTGGCGGTTTTGGGTAATTTCTCCTTTACAAAATAAAAAAAATCAACAATACCTAGTAATTGTACTAATCAGTGTTGTCTTGTTTGATTGCATACCTTCTACAAGTGTCTTGAGGAACACTAGGAGTCCAAGTAGGACTCTCCCCATGGCGCGCCCCTCCTGGCCGCCGGCCTCCTCCTCCCCCCTTTATATACGAGTGCAGGGGGCAACCCAAAGGCACACCAAGAAATCTCTTAGCCGTGTGCGGTGCCCCCTCCACAGTTTACTCCTCCGATCATAGCGTCGTAGTGCTTAGGCGAACACCTGCGCGGATCACATCACATCACCGTCACCACGCCGTCATGCTGTCGGAACTCTCCCTCGACCCTCTACTGGATCAAGAGCTCGAGGGACGTCATCGAGCTGAACGTGTGCTGAACACTTAGGTGTCGTACGTTCGGTACTTGGATCAGTTGGATCATGAAGACGTTTGACTACATCAACCACATTAACCGAACGCTTCTGCTTTTAGTCTACGAGGGTACGTGGACACACTCTCCCTGTCTCGTTGCTATGCATCTCCTAGATAGATCTTGCGTGATCGTAGGAAATTTTTGAAATTGCATGCTACGTTCTCCAAAAGCCTCCGACCCCCACAGCCCCCGCAGCCGCCGACCCCAACGCCCGTGCCGCCCCGACCCCCAAGGTCGCATGCCGCCCCGGCTTGCATCATCACTCCGCCCACGCCGCCCCCCGCCCCCTGGTGAGGTTCTGCCCTTTATTTTTTTTCTTTTTTTCTTGCAGTTTTAGTTGATTTAGTTGCTTTAGGTTAGTTGATTTAGGTTAGTTGCTTTAGGTTAGTAGATTTAGTTGCTTTAGGTTAGTCTATTTAGTTGCTTTAGGTTAGTTGATTTAGATTAGTTGATTTAGTTGCTTTAGGTTAGTAGATTTAGTTGCTTTAGGTTACTTGATTTAGGTTAGTTGATTTAGTTGCTTTAGGTTAGTTGATTTAGGTTAGTTGATTTAGTTGCTTTAGGTTAGTAGATTTAGTTGCTTTAGGTTAGTTGATTATAGGTTAGTTTTTTTATATTAAGAAGAAAAGATGAAAAAGTAGAAGTGGAGAGGAAAAAGTAAAATAAGGAAAATGAAGAAGAAAAAGAAGACAAGAGGAAGAAGGAAAAGAAGGAAGAAGAAGAAAAACAAGGAGAGCAAAAAGGAAAATAAAGAAGAAGAAGAATAAGAAGAAGAGTAGGAGGAGGAGAAGAATAGAAGAATAAGAAGAAGAAGAAGAAGAAGAAGAAGAAAGAAGAAGATGAAAAAAAGAAGAAAGTTGAAAAAAAGAACATTATATTATTATAATAAGAAAGTTTAGGTTAGTGCTAGGTTTAGGTTTACATTATTATTAGAAGAAGAAAGTTGAAAAAAAGAAGAATAAGTAGAAGAACAGGAAAAAGGAAAAAGGAAGAAGAAGAAAGTTGAAAAAAGAACAATAAGTAGAAGATGAGGAAAAATGAGAAGAAGGACAAGATGAAAAAAAGAAGAAGTAGAAGAAAAAGTTGAATGCCGACCCCGACATGATCGATGGTCGAGGGTTGAGGGGAAAAGGAGTTGATGGTCGAGAGGACAAGGAGAGAGGGTCGCTGAGGGGTCGCCGAGTTTAGTTTAGGTTAGTTTAGGTTAATTTCATTTAGTTTAGGTAAAATTTAGTTTATAGTTTAGTTTAGTTTTTTCCTGTTTTTTAAATATAAACAAGAAAGATGAAAAAAGAAGTAAAAGAAGAAGAGGAAGAAGAAGATCAAAAAAACAAGTAGAAGTAGAAGATGAAAAAAAGAAGGAGGAAAAGTAGAAAAAGAGGGTCTCCGATGGTCGAGGGTCGCCGAGGGGTCGAGGGTTGCCGAGTGGTCCAGGGGTCGAGGATCGAGGGGAAAAGGAGTTGAGGGTCTGTGGGTCGAGGACCGAGGTGTCGAGGGGTCGAGGGGAAAAGGGGTCGAGGGGTCGAGGATTTGCCATCCCGACCCCGACACCCTGACCCCCTGACCCTGACCCCGACCCCGTCACCTCGACCCCGACACAGCACCCCGACTCCGACACAGCACCCGGACACCGACACAACACTCCGACCACATCACTGACACCCCGACACCCGACACGTCACCCCGACCCCTAACACCTCCCAAAAAGGTGCTCTTTGGTCTTCCAGAGGCCGACGGGGTCATATATTTGTGAATTATGTACATATATATATTATTAATTAGTTCATGTTATTAGGTATTCAATTTTCTATCATGTTCATGATGATCATACACACTTAAATATTTTATTATGTTTACGTTGTACTAATTTCGTTTACTCTTTATCACTGCAGGTATGGGCAGATGGTGGGCGCGGGTCAAGAGCACTCCGAGCCTCCTTCCTCGGTGCATGCTGGGAGGGGTGCTATTATTCCACCCCAGCACCTTCGGAGAGCACTGGTAGACAGTATGACGACACCGGCAGGCGCTTCTTCTTCGGCCGAGAGAGCTCGAGGGAAGACGAAGAGGCCTGCTAGAGGTAGACGTGCCAGAGGGAGAGGTAGGAAGGTTGCTGCGCCTTCCTCGCTACCATCCCCAGCTAATTCTCCCGACCACCGAAGTGCTCTATCTCAGGTGGACCCGTCTGACTTGGACCCATCTCAGACTCCGGTCCATGATCCTCGGGCCGACGAGCCTCAGGTCCGAGAGTCTTCGTCCTAGGAGACTCGGGTCCCAGAGTCTTCATCCCACGTGAATCCGGAGGCTAGTGGCCATGTTGATGGTGGCGAGGACACCTTTTCTGATGATAGCTATAGCGAGGGCGAGCTGGTTGAGGGGGGCAAGCAGGTCTACCAGCATGGTGGTACAAAGCTCCCGCCCGAGCCGCCAACCTGTGATCAAAGGTGGTTGATTGAGCCTAACGGGGAGAAGTAAGTGCATTTATTCTTTTTAACCTTTTGCCTTCATGTTTCTTCAAATTAATATCTAATGTGTTGTCCTTGTCATACTGCAGGGGTTGGAAACACGCCCCTGGTGTCCGCAAGTCCAACCAGGTCCTTGGTGTGGTTTGCTGGCATCACTTCCTGGGGTGGGTCACGTTTCCCGGTGAGGTTCCACAGCTAGCACTGAGCTAGGAGCTGTACGTGGCTGCCCTAGGCCCGCCGGAGGAGAGGGTCAATGGTGTCTTGTGCGAGATGATGGCCGACATTGTGATCCTGTGGTTTTGGGTAATTTCTCCTTTACAAAATTAAAAATCAACAATACCTAGTGATTGTACTAATCAATGTTGTCTTGTTTGACTACATACCTTCTACAGGTGTCTTGAGGAACACTAGGAGTCCAAGTAGGACTCCCCCATGCCGCGCCCCTCTTGGCCGCCAGCCTCCTCCTTCCCCTTTATATACGGGGGCGGGGGGCACCCCAAAGGCACACCAAGAAATCTCTTAGCCGTGTGCGGTGCCCCCTCCACAGTTTACTACTCTGGTCATCGTGTCGTAGTGCTTAGGGAAGCCCTTCGCGGATCACATCACCATCACTGTCACCACGCCGTCGTGCTGTCGGAACTCTCCCTCGACTATCTACTGGATCAAGAGCTCGAGGGATGTCATCGAGCTGAACGTGTGCTGAACACGCAGGTGCCGTACATTCGGTACTTGGATCGGTTGGATCATGAAGACGTTCGACTACATCAACCGCGTTAACCTAACGCTTCCGCTTTCAGTTTACGAGGGTACGTGGACACACTCTCCCCCTCGTTGCTATGCATCTCCTAGAAAGATCTTGTGTGATCGTAGGAAATTTTTGAAATTGCATGCTACGTTCTCCAACAGCCGCCGACCCCCACCGCACGCACCGCCCTGACCCCCAAGGCCGCCCACCGCCCCGGCGCCCATCGCCACTCCGCACCCCCGCCGCCACCGCCCCCCGCCGCCGCTCCGCCCCCTGGTGAGGTTTTGCCCTTTATTTTCTTTCTTTTTTTCTTGCAATTTTAGTTTATTTAGTTGCTTTAGGTTAGTTGATTTAGGTTAGTTGCTTTAGGTTAGTAGATTTAGTTACTTTAGGTTAGTTGATTTAGTTGCTTTAGGTTAGTTGATTTAGATTAGTTGATTTAGTTGCTTTAGGTTAGTAGATTTAGTTGCCTTACGTTAGTTGATTTAGGTTTGTTGATTTAGTTGCTTCAGGTTAGTTGATTTAGGTTAGTTGATTTAGTTGCTTTAGGTTAGTAGATTTAGTTGCTTTAGGTTAGTTGATTTAGTTGCATTTTTAGGTTAGTATATTTTTGGTTAGTAGATTGTAGATTGTAGGGTAGCTTTTTTTAGGTTAGTTTTTTATATTAAGAAGAAAAGAAGAAAAAGTAGAAGTGGAGATAAAAAAGGAAAATAAGGAAAATGAAGAAGAAAAAGAAGACAAGAGGAAGAAGGAAAAGAAGGAAGAAGAAGAAAAAGAAGCAGAGGAAAAAGGAAAATAAAGAAGAAGAAGAAGAAGAAGAAGAAGAAGAGGAGGAGGAGGAGGAGGAGGAGGAGAAGAATAGAAGAAGAAGAACAAGAAGAAGAAGAAGAAGAAGAAGAAGAAGAAGAAGAAGAAGAAGAAGAAGAAAGAAGAAGAAGAAGATGAAAAAAAGAAGAAAGTTGAAAAAAAGAACATTAGATTATTAGAAGAACAAATTTTAGGTTAGTGGTAGGTTTAGGTTAGTGCTAGGTTTAGGTTTAGATTATTATTAGAAGAACAAAGTTGAAAAAAGAATATAAGTAGAAGAACAGGAAAAAGGAAAAAAGGAAGAAGAAAGTTGAAAAAAGAACAATAAGTAGAAGAAGGGGAAAATGAGAAAAAGAAGATGAATGAAAGAAGAAGTAGAAGAAAAAGATGAATGCCGACCCCGACATGACCGATGGTCGAGGGTTGAGGGGAAAAGGGGTCGATGGTCGAGGGGTCAAGGAGCGAGGGTCGCCGAGGGGGTCGAGGGGTCGCCGAGTTTAGTTTAGATTAGTTTAGTTTAGTTTAGGTTACATTTAGTTTATAGTTTAGTTTAGTTTTTTCCTGTTTTTTTAATATAAAAAAGAAAGATGAAAAAAAGAAGTAAAAGAAGAAGAGGAAGAAGAAGAAGATGAAAAAAAAAAGTAGAAGTAGAAGATGAAAAAAAGAAGTAGAAAAAGTAGAAAAAGAGGGTGGCCGATGGTCGAGGGTCGCCGAGGGGTCGAGGGTAGCCGAGTGGTCAAGGGGTCGAGGATCGAGGGGAAAAGGAGTTGAGGGTCTAGGGGTCGAGGATCGAGGTGTCGAGGGGTCAAGGGTCAAGGGGAAAAGGGGTCAAGGGGTCGAGGATTTGCCATCCCGACCCCGACACGACGACCCCCTGACCCTGACCCCGACACGCCGACCCCAACATGACACCCTGACCCCGACACAACACCCTGATACGTTTCCATCGTATCTACTTTTCCAAACACTTTTGCCCTTGTTTTGGACTCTAATTTGCATGATTTGAATGGAACTAACCCGGACTGACGCTGTTTTCAGCAGAATTGCCATGGTGTTATTTTTGTGCAGAAATAAAAGTTCTCGGAATGACTTGAAAATCAACGGAGATTATTTTTGGAATATCTAAGAAATACTTGAAGAAGAGTCCACGTTAGGGGGCCCACACCCTGTCCACGAGGGTGGGGGGCGCGCCTACCCCTGGGCGCGCCCCCTGCCTCGTGGGCCCCCCGACGCTCCACCGACCTCAACTCCAACTCCATATATTCGTGTTCGGGGAAATAACTTAGAGAGAAGGATTCATCACGTTTTACGATATGGAGCCGCCGCCGCCAAGCCCTAAACTCTCTCGGGAGGGCTGATCTGGAGTCCGTGCGGGGCTCCAGAGAGGGGAATCAGTCTCCATCGTCATCATCAACCTTCCTCCATCACCAATTTCATGATGCTCACCACTGTGCGTGACTAATTCCATCGCAGGCTTGCTGGACGGTGATGGGTTGGATGAGATTTATCATGTAATCGAGTTAGTTTTGTTAGGGGTTGATCCCTAGTATCCACTATGTTCTGAGATTGATGTTGCTATGACTTTTCTATGCTTAATGCTTGTCACTAGGGCCCGAGTGCCATGATTTCAGATATGAACCTATTATGTTTTCATGAATATATGTGAGTTCTTGATCCTATCTTGCAAGTCTATGGTCACCTACTATGTGTTATGATCCGGCAACCCCGAAGTGACAATAATCGGGACCACTCCCGGTGATGATCGTAGTTTGAGGAGTTCATGTATTCACTATGTGTTAATGCTTTGGTCCGGTACTCTATTAAAAGGAGGCCTTAATATCCCTTAGTTTCCAATAGGACCCCGCTGCCACGGGAGGGTAGGACAAAAGATGTCATGCAAGTTCTTTTCCATAAGCACATATGACTATATTCAGAATGCATGCCTACATTACATTGATGAACTGGAGCTAGTTCTGTGTCACCCTATGTTATAATTGTTCCATGATCGATCGCATCCGACATAATTCTCCATCACCGATCCAATGCCTACGAGCTTTTCATATATTGTTCTTCGCTTATTTACTTTCCCGTTGCTACTGTTACAATCACTATAAAACCAAAAATATTACTTTTGCTTCCGTTACCATTAGTATCATATTATTTTGCTACTAAATACCTTGCTGCAGATATTAAGTTTCCAGGTGTGGTTGAATTGACAACTCAGCTGCTAATACTTGAGAATATTATTTGGCTCCCCTTGTGTCGAATAAATAAATTTGGGTTGAATACTCTACCCTCGAAAACTTGTGCGATCCCCTATACTTATGGGTTATTAAGACTATTTTCTGGCGCCGTTGCTGGGGAGCATAGCTCTATTCTTTGAGTCACTTGGGATTTATATCTGCTGGTCACTATGAAGAACTTGAAAGATCAAAGAACCAAGACTTTTCCCTCAACTATGAGGGGAGGTAAGGAACTGCCATCTAGCTCTGCACTTGATTCACCTTCTGTTTTGAGTAAGCTTGTGACACCTAAACCTGCTTCTGTTATTAATTCCGATATGCCGCATGTTATTGATGATGCCACTTCTGCTATGCATGATACTTATGATGAAACTACTTCTATGCTTGATACTACTGTGCCACTTGGTGAATTTTTGGATGAACAACTTGCTAGGGCTAGAGAGAATGAAATTATTGAAACTGATAATATAGATGGAAGTGATGATGAAGATTCTCCCCCTAGATATGAACTCCCCATTGTGCCTGAGGACTATGTTATGGATGAAGAAACTGCTAGAGACTTTCTTGCCTGCAATGATAGAAGTGATCTTAAGAAACTATTAGCTAAGCTGAAAGAAAAATCTCTGAATGCTAGAATGAAATATGATCCTGCTTATGCTACTTGACCTATATTTATTACTGATAAGGATTATGATTTCTGAGTTGATCATGATATAATTACTTTGGTTGAATCTGATCCTTTCTATGGCTATGAATCTAAAACTTTTGTGGCACATCTTACTAAATTAAATGATATAGCTACACTGTTCACTAATGATGAGAAAACTCGCTACAATTATATCCTTAAATTATTTCTGTTCTCATTAAAGGGTGATGCTAAGATATGGTTTAATTCTCCTGATCCTGGTTGTGTGCGTAGTCCCTAGGATATGATTTACTATTTCTCTGCTAAATATTTCCCCGCTCATAAGAAACAAGCTGCTTTAAGGGAAATATATAATTTTGTGCAAATTGAAGAAGAGAGTCTCCCACAAGCTTGGGGGAGGCTGCTCCAATTACTTAATTCTTTGCCTGATCATCCTCTCAAGAAAAATGAAATACTTGATATCTTTTAGAATGGACTAACCGATGCTTCCAGAGATTACTTGGATAGTTGTGCTGGTTGTGTTTTTAGGGAAAGAACTGTTGATCAAGCTGAATTGCTATTGAATAATATGTTGACTATTGAAAATAATTGGACACTTCCTGAACCAACTCCTAAGCCAACTCCGAAGAAAACGGGTATTCTATTTCTCAGTCCTGAAGATATGCAAGAGGCAAAGAAATCTATGAAAAAAGGTATTAAAATTGAAGATGTTAATAATTTACCACCTATTGAAGAAATACATGGTCTTAATTTGCCTCCTGTTGAAGAAATACATGGTCTTGATAACCCGACATAGGTAGTAAAGGTAAATTCTATCTATAGATACGATAAAGCTGAAATCCCTCCTGCTAAGTTTGCTAGCCAATGTTTGGATGAATTTGATAACTTTATGGTTAAGCAAGAAGATTTTAATGCTTATTTTGGTAGACAACTGAAACACAATGCTTATATGATTGAACACTTGAGTGATTATATGGCTAGTGTTAAGGGTGAACTTAAACTTATTAGTAAACATGCTTCTATGGTTACCACTCAAGTAGAACAAGTACTTAAATCTCAGAATGATTTGCTCAATGAATTGAATAGTAAGAAGAAGGATAATGCTGTTAGAGTTATGACTAGAGGTGGTAAAATGACTTAGGAACCTTTGTATCCTGAAGGCCACCCTAGGAGAATTGAGCAAGATTCTCATAGAAATAATATTGATGCACCTAGTCCTTCTAAGAGGAAGAAAAAGAAAAATGATATGACTTTGCATGCTTCTAGTGAACCTGTTATTGAAACACCTGAGAATCCCAATGGTATTTCTGTTTCTAATGCTGAAACACAATCTGGTAATGAACATGAACGTAGTGATAATGTTAATGATGATGTTCATGTTGATGCTCAACCTAGCAATAGTAATGATGTAGAAATTGAACCTGCTGTTGATCTTGATAACCCACAATCAAAGAATGAAAGTTATGATAACAGAGACTTCGTTGCTAGGAAACACGGTAAGGAAAGAGAACCATGGGTTCAGAAACCCATGCCTTTTCCTCCTAAACCATCCAAGGAAAAGGATGATGATGATTTTGAGTGCTTTGCTGAAATGATTAGACCTATCTTTTTGCGTATGCATTTGTGTGATATGCTTAAAATGAATCCCTATGCTAAATATATGAAGGAAATTTTTACTAATAAGAGAAAGATACTGGAAGCTAAAATTTCCACCGTGCTTGCTAATTATACTTTAAAGGTGGAATACCAAAGAAACTAGGAGATCCCGGAGTACCAACTATACCATGCTCCATTAAAACAAATTATGTTAAAACTGCTTTATGTGATCTGGGAGCCGGTGTTAGTGTTATGCCTCTCTCTTTATATCGTAGACTTGATTTGAATAAGTCGACACCTACTGAAATATCTTTGCAAATGGCTGATAAATCAACTGCTATACCTGTCGGTATTTGTGAGGATGTGCCTGTTGTGGTTGCAAACATTACTATTTTAACGGACTTTGTTATTCTTGATATTCTCGAGGACGATAGTCTGTCTATTATTCTTGGAAGACCCTTTTTGAATACTGTAGGGGCTGTTATTGATTGGACCAAAGGCAATGTCACTTTTTATGTTAATGGTAATGAGCATATGATACACTTTCTAAGGAAACAACCTCAAGTCCACAATATCAATTTTACTGGAAAAATTTCAACAATTACTATTGGAGGTTTTGAATTTCCTCTTCCTACTGTCAAGAAGAAATATGATATTCTTATTGTTAGGGATGTGCATATCCCCATTGAGGTAAAATAGTGTTATTCGAAATTTCTCCAGTTCCATGTTATTCGGAATGAGTTTGTTAACAAGACTTGATCAACCTTGTTAGTGGATTCCTTTTGATGAGCATGAGATGGATGAAGTTAGAAGGCACAACCTTCTGTACCCTCATTTTACTTTCTATTATTTATATTAAATAAAGAAAAAAGTATTTTCTATCTGTTTTCTGAATTATCCGTGCAATAAAAATACCCCGAAAATAAAAGTTCTCCAAATGCCCTGAAAATTAAATATGATTTTTCCTAGAATATTTGAGAATATCTGGCACCAATCCAATGCCTACGAGGTTTTCCTATATTGTTCTTCCCTTATTTACTTTTCTGTTGCTACTGTTACAATCACTACAAAACCCGAAAATATTACTTTTGCTACCATTACCTTTGGCTATCGTTACCACTACTATCATATTACTTTGCTACTAAATACTTTGCTGCAGATATTAAGTTTCCAGGTGTGGTTGAATTGACAACTCAGCTGCTAATACTTGAGAATATTCTTTGGCTCCCCTTGTGTCGAATCAATAAATTTGGGTTGAATACTCTACCCTCAAAAACTGTTGCGATCCCCTATACTTGTGGGTTATCAAGACTATTTTCTGGCTCCGTTGCTGGGGAGCATAGCTCTATTCTTTGAGTCACTTGGGATTTATATCTGTTTATCACCATGAAGAACCTGAATGATCAAAGAACCGAGATTTTTCCCTCAACTACGAGGGGAGGTAAGGAACTGCCATCTAGCTCTGCACTTGATTCACCTTCTATTTTGAGTGAGCTTGCGACACCTAAACCTGCTTCTGCTATTAATTCTGATATGTCGCATGTTATTGATGCTGCCACTTTTGCTATGCATGATACTTATGATGAAACTACTTCTATGCTTGATACTACTGTGCCACTTGGTGAATTTCTTGATGAACAACTTGCTAGGGCTAGAGAGAATGAAATTACTAAAACTGATAATATTGATGAAAGTGATGATGAAGATTCTCCCCCTAGATATGAATTACCTGTTGTTCCCGAGGGTTATGTTATGGATGAAGAAACTGCTAGAGACTTTCTTGCTTGCAATGGTAGGAGTGATCTTAAGAAACTATTAGCTAAGCTGAAACAAAAATCTCTGAATGCTAGAATGAAATATGATCCCGCTTATGCTACTTCACCTATCTTTGTTACTGATAAGGATTATGAATTCTCTGTCGAACCTGATATAATTACTTTGGTTGAATTTGATCCTTTTTATGGCTATGAATCTGAAACTGTTGTGGCACATCTTACTAAATTAAATGATATAGCTACCCTATTCACTAATGATGAGAAAAATCGCTACTATTATATCCTTAAATTATTTCCGTTCTCATTAAAGGGTGATGCTAAGATATGGTTTAATTCTCTTGATCCTGGTTGTGTACGTAGTCCCCAAGATATGATTTATTACTTCTCTGCTAAATATTTCCCCGCTCATAAGAAACAAGCTTCTTAAGGGAAATATATAATTTTGTGCAAATTTAAGAAGAGAGTCTCCCACAAGCTTGGGGGAGGCTTCTCCAATTACTTAATGCTTTGCCTGATCATCCTCTCAAGAAAAATGAAATACTTGATATCTTTTATAATGGACTAACCGATGGTTCCAGAGATTACCTGGATAGTTGTGCTGGTTGTGTTTTCAGGGAAAGAACATTTGATCAAGCTGAAATTTTATTGAATAATATGTTGACTAATGAAAATAATTGGACACTTCCTGAACCAACTCCTAAGCCAACTCCGAAGAAAAGGGGTATTCTATTTCTCAGTCCTGAAGATATGCAAGAGGTAAAGAAATCTATGAAAGAAAAAGGTATAAAAGGTGAAGATGTTAAGAATTTACTGCATGTTCAAGAAATACATAGTCTTAATTCATCACCTATTGAAGAAACACACGGTCTTGATAACCCGAGACAGGTAGTAAAGGTAAATTCTCTCTATAGATATGATAAAGCTGAAATCCCTCCTGCTAAGTTTGCTAGCCAATGTTTGGATGAATTTGATAACTTTATGGTTAAACAAGAAGATTTTAATGCTTGTGTTGGTAGACAATTGAAACATAATACTTATATGTTCGAACACTTGAGTGATTATATGGCCAGTGTTAAAGGTGAACTTAAACTCATTAGTAAACATGCTTCTATGGTCACCACTCAAGTATAACAAGTACTTAAATCTCAGAATGATTTGCTTAGTGAATTCAATAGTAAGAATAATGACTTTTCTGTTAGAGTTACAACTAGAGGAGGTAACGTGACTCAGGAACCTTTGTATCTTGAGGGCCACCCTAAGAGAATTGAGCAAGATTCTCATAGAACTACTATAGATGCACCTAGTCCTTCTAAAAGGAAGAAAAAGAAAAATGATAGGGCTTTGCATGCTTCTAGTGAACCAGTTGTTGACACACCCGAGAATCCCAATGATATTTCTATTTCTGATGCTGAAACACAAGCTGGTAATGAACATGAACCTAGTGATAATGTTAATGATGATGTTCATGTTGATGCTCAAACTAGCAATGATAATGATGTAGAGATTGAACCTGTTGTTGATCTTGATAACCCACAATCAAAGAATCAACTTTATGATAAGAGAGACCTTGTTGCTAGGAAGCACAGTAAGGAAAGAGAACCATGGGTTCAGAAACCCACGCCTTTTCCTCCTAAACCATCCAAGAAAAAGGATGATGAGGATTTTGAGCGCTTTGCTGAAATGATTAGACCTATCTTTTTGCGTATGCGTTTGGCTGATATGCTTAAAATGAATCCTAATGATAAATATATGAAAGAAATTGTTACTAATAAAAGAAAGATACCGGAAGCTAAAATTTCCACCATGCTTGCTAATTATACTTTTAAGGGTGGAATACCAAAGAAACTTGGAGATCCAGGAGTACCAACTATACCATGCTCCATTAAAACAAACTATGTTAAAACTGCATTATGTGATCTTGGAGCCGGTGTTAGTGTTATGCCTCTTCTTTATATCGTAGACTTGACTTGAATAAGTTGACACCTGCTGAAATATCTTTGCAAATGGGTGATAAATCAACTGCTATACCTGTCGGTATTTGTGAGGATGTGCCTGTTCTGGTTGCAAACGTTACTATTTTAACGAACTTTGTTATTCTTGATATTCCCGAGGATGATAGTATGTCTATTATTCTTGGAAGACCCTTTTTGAATACTGCAGGGGCTGCTATTGATTGCACCGAAGGGAATGTCACTTTTCATGTCAATGGTAATGAGCATACGGTACACTTTCCGAGGAAACAACCTCAAGTCCACGGTATCAATTCTATTGGAAAAATTTCAACAATTACTATTGGAGGTTTTGAATTTCCTCTTCCTACTGTTGAGAAGAAATATGATATTCTTATTGTTGGGGACATGCATATCCCCGTTGAGGTAACCTAGTGTTATTCGAAATTTCTCTGGTTCCATGTTATTCGAAATTTCTCCGGTTCCATGTTATTCGAAATGAGTTTGTTAACAAGACCTGATCAACCTTGTTAGTGGATTCCTTTTGATGAGAATGGGATGGATGAATTTAGAAAACACAACTCTCTGTACTCTCCTTTTACTCTCTGTTATTTATATTAAATAAAGAAAAAATAGTATTTTCTGTCTGTTTTTCGAATTACCCATGCAATAAAAAATACCCCAAAAATGAAAGTTCTCCAAATGCCCTGAAAATTAAATATGATTTTTCTAGAATATTTGAGAATATTTAGCACTGAGAACACAACAAGGGGAGCAAGCACCTGGCCACGAGGGTCCAGGGCGCGCCCCTGCCTCGTGGGCCCATGGTGGCTCCCCTCCACTTATTCCAGCTACCACACACTCCTTCTTCCTCCCAAAAAATCACTAACCAGCTCAAGCACGAGTTCTAGCTCATCTTGCTGCCATTTTCGATCTCCTTGCTCAAAGCTCCATTCACAAAACTGCTTTGGGGGATTGTTCTTTGTTATGTGACTCCTCCATTGGTCCAATTAGTTTTTGTTCTAGTGCTTTATTAATTGCAAATTTTTGCTGCTTAGGTGACCCTGTTCTTGAGCTTGCATGTCAAATTTATATGGTCAAAAGTAGTTTTAATGCATGATATAGTCTCTAGGAACTTGTGGGAGTAGTTGCTATCAATTTTGTTGAGTTTGGTTCACTTTTATTTTGAATTTACTAAAAATTTCAGAAATTTTTCAAAGGAGGAAATATGTTTAGGAAAATGTACCAAGGTGGTTCTTCAAGGAAGCAAGAACCTAGGCCCGCAATGCGTGAGCCGGACAATGAACCACCGAGGGATGCTCAAGTGCGACCTTGTGAATGGCCGTCAGAGGACTTCATGGTTCGAACAGGAATCAAGGAGGAATTTGACGCATATGTGCGTAATGCTGATCTGGAGAGCTTCGAGGCAGAAAAGTGTCGTCAATACCTCTATTTAACTGATTCATCTATGAGAAGGTTTAAATTTTCATCATCACGCAATTCTCAGACTGTCCTGTTTGATCTTTATGAAAATTCTTATACTATGGACTTAGAAGATTTTAACACTGCTCGTAATCTTCCACAATGGGGTAGCACTAGTGAGCCTTGCAAATCTGAGTTTAGAGATTTTCTTGCTAGTATAACTGTTGGGGAGTCTAGAGATATAACACAAGCTACCACAGGGAGCATTCATTTTCCTGCTATACATTATTTTGTTCTCTTCATAGGTAGGTGCATCAATGGTAAGGATGAAGCATGTCACATTTGTGTCCCTGATCTTAGTGTTCTTAGGAGTGCTGTATTAGGAGATAAACATTATAATTTGGGAGCCATTGTTGCACGTAGGTTGCATAATAATCGTATTCATGGAGATTTATTTGGTGGAATTTATGCAACTCGTATAGCTAACTTTCTTGAGATACCCATACGTGGAGATGATATTGAGTTGCCTCCTTCTTATCTAGATTATGATGCTATGGTTCGTCATCAGTTTGTTGAGAGGAATGATCAGTTCCTCCAGTGCCGACTAATCTTTGACAGACGACGAACCTATCACGTCGCTCTCCCTGCTCCTACTTTCTTTGACTTTCAGGCAAAGGGGAGGTTTGTTATAACCAAGGAGGAGGCGACCGAGTATGAGAGGAGGACGGAGACAACTCGCCTCCAAGCTGCAGCTCATCAGGCAATTGCCGATGCATCTCAGTACGACCCCACTACAACTTTGGATATCCGCCAGGCCAGCCGTGGCCATAGACCAATTTAGGCCAAAAGCCTAAGCTTGGGGGAGTACGTATTTCTCACCGACATTACATTTATGTTCACACACCCATGCTAGTTCTCGGTGCTCATACTTTTCCACTGTATCATCCATGCTAGTTTATTTCCTTTTTATGCTTTCTTCTTGTGTGTTTGATAAACCTTAAGAAAAACAAAAAAATTAGTTGTAGCTTTTAGCAAGTTTACTTTCTTGCTTGTAGTAGTAGTTAAAAGAAAACCCAAAAAGATTTCCTGTTCTTCTTTTGCTTGTTGGGAGCTTTCCCGTGTAAATAGTTCTATTTATTTCTTGTTCTTTGGGGGTTGAGAGGAGAAGACCATAATGAAAATGTTAAAGTGGCTCTCATATGCATTATTGTTGATCTAACAAAGAGCCCATATTACCTTGCCTTCTCTCTTGAATTGAATGCTTGCAGATTCCTGCTTAGTCCAATGCACGTGCACTATTATTATTATCCACACCATTCAGTCGTGCAAGTGAAAGGCAATAATGTTGATTGTATTATGAACTTATTGAGATGAAAAAAGCTGGTATGAACTCGACCTCTCTTGTTTTTGTAAATATGATTAGTGCGTCGTTCCTGATTCAGCCTATTATGAATAAACATGTTTGCAATGACAATTAGAGATTGTAGTTGCATATGCCATGCTTAATTAGCTAGGAGCTTATAATGGTTTACCTTATGTGCCAACATGCTATTAAAATGGTTGTGATGTGGTATGATAGGGTGGTATCCTCTTTTGAATGATTCGCGTGGCTTGACTTGGCACATGTTCATGCATGTAGTTGAAACAAAATCAACATAGCCTCTATGATATTTATGTTCATGGTACATTATATCCTACTCATGCTTTCATTCGGTTGTGATTAATTTTAATGCATGTTCATGACTATTGTCGCTCTCTAGCTGGTCGCTTCCCAGTCTTTTTCTAGCCTTCACTTGTACTAAGCGGGAATAATACTTGTGCATCCAACTCCATAAACCCCAAAGTTATTGCATATGAGTCCACCATACCTACCTATATACAGTATCTACCTGCCATTCCAAGTAAATTTGTATGTGCCAAACTCTAAACCTTCAAATAAAAATTCTGGTTTGTATGCTCGAACAGCTCATGTATCAACTAGGGCTGTCTGTATCTTCCCTGCTAGGAGGGTTATTCTCAAGAGGAGTGGACTCCGCTCCTCACTAACGAGAAAATGGCCGGTCACTGGGATTCCCAGTCCCATGGTTTATGCAAATCAAATCAAAATAACTGCAAACAAAACTCCCCCGGGACTCTTGTTAGTTGGAGGCACTCGTTGTTTCGAGCAAGCCATGGATTGATGCTTGTTGGTGGAGGGGGAGTATAAACTTTACCATTCTGTTTGGGAACCGCCTATAATGTGTGTAGCGTGGAAGATATCAAGATCTCTCAGTTGTTATGTTGACAATGAAAGTATACCTCTCAAAATATTATTCATATCTATTTCAAAACCGAGCTCTGGCACCTCTACAAATCCCTGCTTCCCTCTGTAAAGGGCCTATCTATTTAATTTTATGTTGAGTCATCATCCTCTTATTAAAAAGCACCAGTTGGAGAGCACCGATGTCATTTGCATCCATTACTGTTAATTTACATTGAGTATGACTTGACTGGATCTCTTTTACCATGAATTACAATGTCTAGTCAGTCCTTGATCTTTAAAGGTGCTCTGCATTTATGTTTTGCGGTCCTAGAAAGGGCTAGCGAGATACCATCTTGTCATATCATATCATGATTGTTTTGAGAAAGTGTTGTCATCCGAGATTTATTATTATTGCTCACTAGTTGTTTATGCCATTGGCATGAGTAAACATGAGACCTAAGTGTTGTTGTGAATATGGTTAGTTCATAATCTTTGCTGAAAACCTGAATGCTGGCTTTACATATTTACAACAATAAGAGCAAACAGAGTTTGTAAAAGTTTTTCTTTATCACTTTCAGTTTATAAACCAAATTGCTTGAGGACAAGCAAAGTTTAAGCTTGGGGGAGTTGATACGTCTCCGTCATATCTACTTTTCCAAACACTTTTGCCCTTGTTTTGGACTCTAACTTGCATGATTTGAATGGAACTAACCCGGACTGACGCTGTTTTCAGCAGAATTATCATGGTGTTATTTTTGTGCAGAAATAAAAGTTCTTGGAATGACCTGAAAATCAACGGAGAATTATTCTGGAATATATAAAAAATAGTGGAAGAAGAATCCACGTCAGGGGGCCTCCACCTGTCCACGAGGGTGGGGGGTGCGCCCCCTGCCTCGTGGGCCCCCTGACGCTCCACCGACCTCAACCTTGACTCCATATATTCACTTTCGAGGAGAAAAGAACGAGAGAAAAGGATTCATCGTGTTTTACGATATGGAGCCGCCGCCAAGCCCTAAACTCTCTCGGGAGGGCTGATCTGGAGTCCGTTCGTGGCTCCGGAGAGGGGAATCCGTCGCCATCGTCATCATCAACCTTCCTCCATCACCAATTTCATGATGCTCACCGTCGTGCGTGAGTAATTCCATCGTAGGCTTGCTGGACGGTGATGGGTTGGATGAGATTTATCATGTAATCGAGTTAGTTTTGTTAGGGTTTGATCCCTAGTATCCACTATGTTCTGAGATTGATGTTGCTATGACTTTGCTATGCTTAATGCTTGTCACTAGGGCCCGAGTGCCATGATTTCCGGTCTGAACCTATTACGTTTTCATGAATATATGTGAGTTCTTGATCCTATCTTGCAAGTCTATAGTCACCTACTATGTGTTATGATCCGGCAACCCCAAAGTGACAATAATCGGGACCACTCCCGATGATGACTGTAGTTTGAGGAGTTCATGTATTCACTATGTGTTAATGCTTTGGTCGGGTAATCTATTAAAAGGAGGCCTTAATATCCCTTAGTTTCCAATAGGACCCCACTGCCACGGGAGGGTAGGACAAAAGATGTCATGCAAGTTCTTTTCCATAAGCACGTATGACTATATTCGGAATACATGCCTACATTACATTGATGAACTGGAGCTAGTTCTGTGTCACCCTACATTATGACTGTTACATGATTGATCGCATCCGACATAATTCTCTATCACCGATCTCAATGCCTACGAGCTTTTCCTATATTGTTCTTCGCTTATTTACTTTTCCGTTGCTACTGCTACAATCACTACAAAACCCAAAAATATTACTTTTGCTACCATTACCTTTTACTATCCTTACCACTACTATCATATTACTTTGCTACTAAATACTTTGCTACAGATATTAAGTTTCCAGGTGTGGTTGAATTGACAACTCAGCTGCTAATACTTGAGAATATTCTTTGGCTCCCCTTGTGTCGAATCAATAAATTTGGGTTGAATACTCTACCCTCGAAAATTGTTTCGATCCCCTATACTTGTGGGTTATCAAGCTCATGTCTCAACTAGGGATATCTGTATCTTCCATGCTAGGCGGGTTATTCACAAGAGGAGTGGACTCCGCTCCTCACTCACGAGAAAATGGCCGGTCACCGGGATGCCCAGTCCCATGATTTATGCAAATCAAATCAAAATAATTGCAAACAAAACTCCCCCGGGACTCTTGTTAGTTGGAGGCACTCGTTGTTTCGAGCAAGCCATGGATTGATGCTTGTTGGTGGAGGGGGAGTATAAACTTTACCATTCTGTTTGGGAAGCGCCTATAATGTGTGTAGCATGGAAGATATCGAGATCTCTCGGTTGTTATGTTGACAATGAAAGTATACCTCTCAAAATATTATTCATATCTATTTCAAAACCGAGCTCTGGCACCTCTACAAATCCCTGCTTCCCTCTGCAAAGGGCCTATCAATTTACTTTTATGTTGAGTCATCATCCTCTTATTAAAAAGCACCAGTTGGAGAGCACCGCTGTCATTTGCATCCATTACTGTTAATTTACATTGAGTATGACTTGACTGGATCTCTTTTACCATGAATTACAATGTCTAGTCAGTCCTTGATCTTTAAAGGTGCTCTGCATTTATGTTTTGCGGTCTCAGAAAGGGCTAGCGAGATACCATCTTGTTATATCATATTATGATTGTTTTGAGAAAGGGTTGTCATCCGAGATTTATTATTAGTGCTCACTAGTTGATTATGCCATTGACATGAGTAAACATGAGACCTAAGTGTTGTTGTGAATATGGTTAGTTCATAATCTTTGCTGAAAACTTGAATGCTGGCTTTACATATTTACAACAACAAGAGCAAACCGAGTTTGTAAAAGTTTTTCTTTATCACTTTCAGTTTATCAACTGAATTGCTTGAGGACAAGCAAAGGTTTAAGCTTGGGGGAGTTGATACGTCTCCGTTGTATCTACTTTTCAAAACACTTTTGCCCTTGTTTTGGACTCTAACTTGCATGATTTGAATGGAACTAACCCGGACTGACGCCGCTTTCAGCTGAATTGCCATGGTGTTATTTTTGTGCAGAAATAAAAGTTCTCAGGATGACTTGAAAATCAACGGAGGTTATTTTTGGAATATATAAAAAATATTGGAAGAAGAATCCACGTCAGGGGGCCCACACCCTGTTCACGAGGGTGGGGGCGCGCCTACCCCCTAGGCGTGCCCCCTGCCTCGTGGGCCCCCTGATGCTCCACCGACCTCAACTCCAACTCCATATATTTGTGTTCGGGGAGAAAAAATCAGAGAGAAGGATTCATCACGTTTTACGACATGGAGCTACCGCCAAGCCCTAAACTCTCTTGGGAGGGCCGATCTGGAGTCCGTGCGGGGCTCCAGAGTGGGGAATCCGTCGCCATCATCATCATCAACCTTCCTCCATCACCAATTTCATGATGCTCACCGCCGTGCGTGAGTAATTCCATCGTAGGCTTGCTGGACGGTGATGGGTTGTATGCGATTTATCATGTAATCGAGTTAGTTTTGTTAGGGTTTGATCCCTAGTATCCACTATGTTCTGAGATTGATGTTGCTATGACTTTGCTATGCTTAATGCTTGTCACTAGGGCCCGAGTGCCATGATTTCCGATCTGAACCTATTATGTTTTCATGAATATATGTGAGTTCTTGATCCTATCTTGCAAGTCTATAGTCACCTACTATGTGTTATGATCCGGCAACCCCGAAGTGATAATAATCGGGACCACTCCCAGTGATGACTGTAGTTTGAGGAGTTCATGTATTCACTATGTGTTAATGCTTTGGTCCGGTACTCATTAAAAGGAGGCCTTAATATCCCTTAGTTTCCAATAGGACCCCGCTGCCACAGGAGGGTAGGACAAAAGATGTCATGCAAGTTCTTTTCCATAAGCACGTATGACTATATTCGGAATACATGCCTATATTACATTGGTGAACTGGAGCTAGTTTCTGTGTCACCCTATGTTATAACTATTGCATGATCGATTGCATCCGACATAAATCTCCATCACCAATCCAATGCCTACAAGCTTTTCATATATTGTTCTTCGCTTATTTACTTTTCCGTTGCTACTGTTACAATCACTATAAACCAAAAATATTACCTTTGCTACCGTTACCATTACTATCATATTATTTTTCTACTAAATACCTTGCTGCAGATATTAAGTTTCCAGGTGTGGTTGAATTGACAACTCAGCTTCTAATACTTGAGAATATTCTTTGGCTCCCCTTATGTCGAATCAATAAATTTGGGTTGAATACTCTACCCTCGAAAACTATTGCGATTCCCTATACTTGTGGGTTATCACACCCTGACCCCGACACGGCACCCGGACCCCGACACAGCACCCCGACCACACCACTAACACCCCGATACGACACCCCGACCCCTGACACCTCTCGAAAAAGGTGCTCTTTGGCCTTCCAGAGGCCGACGGGGTCATATATTTGTGAATATGTACATATATATATATATATTATTAATTAGTTCACGTTATTAGGTATTCAATTTTTTTATTATGTTCATGATGATGATACACACTTAAATATTTTATTATGTTTATGTTGTACTAATTTCGTTTACTCTTTGTGACGACAGGTGTTGACAGATGGTGGGCGTAGGTCGAGAGCGCTCCGAGCCTCCTTGCTTGGCGCATGCTAGGAGGGGTGCTATTATTCCACCCGAGCACCTTCGGAGAACACTGGTAGATAGTATGACGACACCAGCAGGCGCTTCTTCTTTGGCCGGGAGAGGTCGGGGGAAGACAAAGAGGGCTGCTAGAGGTGGACGTGGCGGAGGGAGAGGTACGAAGGCTCTTGAGCCTTCCTCGCTACCACCCCCAGCTGATTCTCTTGACCACCGGAGTGCTCCATCTCAGGTGGACCCGTCTGACTTTGACCCGTCTCAGACTCTGGTCCATGAGCCTCGGGCCGACGAGCCTCAGGTCCTAGAGTCTTTGTCCCAGGAGACTCGGGTCCTAGAGTCTTCGTCCCATGTGACTCCGGAGGCTAGTGGCCATGCTGATTGTGGCGAGGACACCTTTTCTGACGATAGCTATAGCGAGGGCGAGCTAGTTGAGGGGGCAAGAAGGTCTACCAGCATGGTGGTACAAAGCTCCCACTCGGGCCGCCGACCCGCGATCAGAGGTGGTTGATTGATCCTAAAGGGGAGAAGTAAGTCCATTTACTCTTTTTTAACCTTTTGCCTTCATGTTTCTTCAAATTAATATCTAATGTGTTGGCCTTGTCATACTGCAAGGGTTGGAAACATGCCCCTGGTGTCCGCAGGCCCAACCAGGTCCTTGGTGTGCTTTGCCGGCACCACTTCCTGGGGTGGGTCAGGTTGCCCAGTGAGGTTCCCCAGCTAGCACTGAGCTAGGAGCTGTACGTGGCTACCCCAGCCCCGCTGGAGGAGAGGGTCGACGGTGTCTTGTGCGAGATGGTGGCCGACATTGTGATCCAGCGTTTTTGGGTAATTTCTCCTTTACAAAATTAAAAATCAACAATACTTAGTGATTGTACAAATCAGTGTTGTCTTGTTTGATTGCATACCTTCTACAGGTGTCTTGAGGAAGACGAGGCGGACGCGACTATGGTTCTCGAAGCCAAGTGCAAGCGCCTATTTCAGAACTTATGGCACGAGGATCAGGTGCATGCTATTTGAGACTACTATGCCTTGACTAACATTAAGAGGGGCAAGAAGAAGTGCCGTGCCAAGTATCTGAGTAAGGAGAAGTACATGAAGGTAATTACCTATTCTTAGGCGTAGCACTGGAATTTTTCTTTGTCTCACTTAGGTGCCCCTGAGATGGTGTGCGAATAGGATGGACTTTTGGGAGGTGTTGGTGGATGAGTGGTGCTCTCCCCAATGGCTAGCCGTCCACAACAAGGCCAGGGATAAGTGTGCCCAAATGCATGGTGTGCCACACCATCAAGGGAGCTCCAACCTGTTTGAGTATGGGGATCACCGGGTATGTGGTTTTCTTCATGATTCATGCAATTTCATTCTTCATGCTAGCTTGAGCCCTTCACTAATATGTTGTTCCTATCTTTTAGGCGCAACACAACAAGAAGGACATGCCACCGCTGTAAGACCTCTATGCCATGGCCCATAATGCCCAGTACAACAAGGCCAAGGCATTCTTTGAGTCTGACCTCGATCATCCAGAGAGCTTCACCAACATCTCCTCCCACAACAAGCTCAATACGTACAAAGACGAGGGGAAGACGAGGAAAGGGGAGGACTTTAACCCAAGCTAGAGTCCTATTGATCCAGAGCTGCTGATGATATCTGGTGGTGGGAGGTCCCATGGCTCAGTATCCATTGGGGATGGACTGATACATTGTCCTAGAACTCTCTCAGAGATCAAGAAGCGTCAAACGAGCTCCGATCCTGAGATAAGGCCTCGTCCACGGCCAATGGAGCTCGCCATCAAGGCTAGGGCCCATGAGCTTCTGGCGGAGGCAAACATGCAGGCGGCATAGAGGGAGAGGGACTTGAAGGAGAGGACGGATAGTCTGTTGGAGGCAGAGAGGAACCAGAACAACACGTCTCACCGGGCCCTATACGAGCTCCTCGTGGTAAGTTTCTCCTGCATATTAGCCAAATCATGCACGTAATGTTCGTTTCATTACTAACTAATATGAACGACTCGTGAAAACAAAATGTGCAGTCCATGTGCGATAAAAACGGTTAGACCCCTCCGCCGATGCCCCAGATTGGTATAATGGACACGATGAGTCTCATTTGAATGGTCGTTAGTTACTAGTATTCACATTCAGTTGCATCATGCTAACGAGACATTGCAAATGATCTTTGGTGCAGCATGCCTCCTGACAAGCATCGACCGATCCTTCTCCATCTCGCACTGGCGCAAACCCGATCGGTCCTTCACCTCCGTGATGATGGTAAGTTTTCCCAAGTGTTTTGCTTAACAAATGCATACTTAGCTAAAGAAATGACCTACTTAGCTCCAAAATGACCTATACTTAGCTTATTTTCCTTGAAAATGACATAATAACCTTAATTAGCTCCAAAATGACATACTTTACCTAGGATAGCTATAAAATGGCCTATACTTAGTAGTTTCCCCCCCTAAATGACAAAATAACCTTACCTACCCCCCAAAATGACCGATTTTAACTAGGATAGATCTAAAATGGCCTACACTTGCCATTTTGTCCTCCAAAATGAAAAAATATGCTTAGTTAGCTAAAAATGGCAAAGCTACCTAGGTTAGCTAAAAAATGACCTATACTTAGCTTCTTTAGTTCATTTATGACATACTTAGCATACTTAGGTAAAAAATGGCATGATAACCTTGGTTTAGTTCCAAAATGACATAGACTTAGCTTATTTTCCTCAAAAATGACAAAATAACCTTACCTACCTCCAAAATGACCGATTTTAACTAGGATGGCTCTAAAATGACCTACACTTGCCATTTTGTCCTCCAAAATGAATAAATATGCTTAGTTAGCTCCAAAATGGCATAACTACCTAGGTTAGCAAAAAATGACCTATACTTAGCTTCTTCAATTCATTTATGACATACTTAGCATACTTAGGTAAAAAATGGCATGATAACCTTGGTTTAGCTCCAAAATGACATAGACTTAGCTTATTTTCCTCCAAAATGACACAATAACCTTACTAAACTCCAAAATGACCTATTTACCTAGCTTAGCTCTAAAATGACCTACACTTGGCATTTTTACCTAGCTTAGCTAAAAAATGGAATTTTACCTACCATAGTTAGAAGAAGAAGAAGATAAAGAAGAGGAGAGGAGAAAAAGAAAGAGAAGAAACAATCTTCTTCTTCTTCTAGCTAGTCTTCTTCTTCTTCTTCTTCTTCTTCTTCTTCTTCTTCTTCTTCTTCTTCTTATTCTTCTAACTTTCTTATTTCCCAATTTGCAGATTTCCTTTAGATGAGGAAGCTTGCATTGATGGAGTCTACTCTTCTCCTTGTGGTTCCTTTATGTTTTTGGAAACTTGTTGTTGGATATGTATGTATGGATGAAAACATTTTATGTTGGATATGTTGTTGGATAACTTGTTGTTGGAAACTTGTTATATATGTTGTTTGGAAACTTGTTATATTTATGTTGTTGGAAACTTGTTATATATATCTGTGAAATTTTGTGAAATTGAATTAATTTAAGAAAAAACAAGGGCTATACAGGCTCTTTGCCGTCTGCTGGCAGACGGCAAAGAGCTTTGCCATTAGCCAGTAGACAGCAAAGCTGCCACGTGGCAGCTACCTGTGCGACCTGGGGGGGCACTAGGCTGGCCTATATGGTTTCTTTGCCGTCTGTTGGTAGACGGCAAAGCACGCCGTTAACCACTTAACAGACCTAAGCTGCCACGTGTGTCGTACAGGCTCTTTGCCATCTGCTGGTAGACGACAAAGGTCTTTGCATCTTTGTCGTCTACCAGCAGATGACAAAGTGCCCTTTGACGTAGTTTGTTCAGCCGGATGTGTTGCCGTCTTCTGGCTGACGGCAAAGGACTTTGCCATCCGCCAGTCATGCCTTTACCGTCAGCCATGGCAGACGACAAAGTTCCTAATTCTTGTGGTGGAGCACACAACACACCAACAGTAGCTAGGCAACCAAACCGAGCTAACCATGGGACCAATGGTTCAATTACATCATGTCCAACAAGTCAGAGAGCCAGAAACTAACCCTAACATGTACAAATGATATCATCAGAAATATAACCATAAACAATAGCTTTGATCCACTAAGGCAAGCTAGTCAAATGGTGACCAAGGGAAATCAATTAATCATTAACATAAACCTACACAATTACTTGAGAAACAACCACAATTCCTAGAACATCACAAGAACTCGGGCATCAACCTTTGATCACCAGATGACCATCATCACCATATACAACACAAGATCACCAGCATGATGGTCAACACAAGATCAACCATAGCTCGATGGCTAGGACACATGACATAGAGGAGTAGGAAGGAGCTCACAGTGGCTATTATGTAGTTGAAGCCGAACACAGTAGGGTGCCGAGATAGTGTCGTGCACCGTCCCGTCAGCGCAACTTGATATAGGAATCCAACTGGTATATGCTCTATTAGGTGTAAAGTGTAGGGAGAGTTGTTCGACAAAATAATCGATGTCAGTTACAAGCGGGGTGGTTGGCTTATAAAGCTCAGCTGAAAACATAAGAGAGTGAACATCGCTGAAAATAGAAATGCAACAATAGAAGTAAAAAACGATTGCACGGGAGGCGAGCTAAACAAGCCATAGGATGTCTTGGCGATCTTTCCTTGTAGCTATCCTATAACAGCAGGGGAATGACAGTTCTTAACTGAAACAATGCAGACTGACAATGCCTCTCCCGGAAGACGAACTTGTCCTCAAGGAGTTGATCGATTGAACCACCTTTGTAATGTTTTCTTAAAGAACCCCGGGAATGTTTTCTTCATGAAATTTGCATCTTCCCAGGATGTGTCCTCAGGCGGCAAGTTTTCCCATTGGATGAGCCATTGGACAAGAGGTAGATTATTTTGAGGAATCTGCATGTTTCCAACGCCATAACTGGTTCAGTTTGTATCATTCTATCAGGACCAACCAACGGCATATCAACACATGAAACTGCTTGGGGGCCAAAACGTTTTTTAGTTAGATGACGTGGAACACTGGGTGAATGTTGGTAGAGTCAGGAAATGCGAATTTGTATGCAACATTGCCCACACAAGAGAAAATACGAAATTGTCCGTAGTATTTCCTAGGGAGCTTGATACACGCGTGAAGACCAAAGGTATTGTGAAGGTTGATACATCTCCAATGTATCTATAATTTTTTATTTTTCCATGATATTATAGTATCAATCTTGGATGTTTTATATGCAATATTATATCATTTTTTGGGACTAACCTATTAACTTAGTGCGAAGTGCCAGTTGCTGTTTTTTTTGCCTATTTTTGGTTTTCTAGGAAATCAGTACCAAATGAACTCCAAATATGTGGGAGGTACTAGTGAATGATTGTGGTTTAGTAAGAATATTGGTGTTAAGGTTTGTGATTCCCGAAGCATGCATGTGTAGTCTCTTGCTACTTGTGAGCTGCACTGGTATTTCCCCGAAGAGGAGAGGATGATGCAGTACAGTAGAGATAAGTATTTCCCTCAGTAAAGAACCAAGGTTATCAATCCAATAGGAGAACCAAACAACACCTTGATGTCGCTTGAACTACGTCGGTATTTCCCCAAAGAGGAAGGGATGATGTAGCACAACTACGGTAGGTATTTCCCTCAGTTATAAAACCAAGGTATCGATCCAGTAGGAGAACCAAGCAACATTATGTAAACGGTACCTGCACACGAAGAACAAATACTTGCAACCCGATGCTTATGAGGGGTTGCCAATCCCTCTTACGGGTAGGGATGGCACCTGCAGGGTTTGGGTACGGGTGGAGCCACCCCATACCCTTACCCGTCATCCCAAACCTTATCCATCACCCATACCCTTCCCATACCCGTCACCCATCAGGGTAAATGGGTATCCGCGGGTAAAATTACCCAGATTTGGAACACATCAATCTGAGCATAACATAGTCATAAACCACAACTTATAATAATAATTTATAAACAACAACACATCATAACAGCAACACATACCCGTTCGTTGGCTAGCTATTGTGGTACGCCGGCCTAACATGAATGCATGATGACGTCTTTTTAGGGCAGTGGGATTTATGCACATATAATATGTTTAATATGTGAATAGATAATTTATAAGGCCTATTTGTAAGAATATATGTGGGTACATGGGTACATGGTATGGGTTATACTAAACCATACATGTACCCACTATACCCGACGGGTATGAAATTTTCCTATTTATGTGCCCATGGGTACTTTTTTCACCCAAACCCTTGTCCTAATAGGGTTTTTACCCGCAGGGTATGTGGGTAATGGGTACCCATTGCCATCCCTACTTACGGGTAACGGCGTAGGAAATTGTCAAGTTGACGGGATAAAATTTGTGATAGATTGGATAAATAGATCTCGAATAAACGCGAAATAAAATATGTAAATAAAAAGTGCAACAAAGTATTTTTGGGTTTTTGGAATAATAGATTTGAAAATAAAAGAAAATAAAAATAGATCTCAAAGGTAAATAATAGATCAAAACGCAAATATGATAAAGAATCGACCCGAGGGCCGTAGATTTCACTAGTGTCTTCTCTCAAGAAATAGCACATGGTGGGTAAACAAATTACTGTTGGGCAATTGATAAAAAATTGAATAGTTATGACGATATCCAGGCAATGATCAATATATAGGCATCACGTCCAAGATTAGTAGACCGACTCCTGCGTGCATCTACTACTATTACTGCACACATCGACCGCTATCCAGCATGCATCTAGTATATTAAGTTCATGGAGAAACCTAGTAATGCAATAAGAACGATGACATGATGTAGACGAGATCTATTCATGTAGGAATAGCCCCCATCTTGTTATCCTTAATAGCAACGGTACATGTGTGTCTGGCTGCTCCTTCTGTCACTGGGAAAGAACGCCGCACGATTGAACCCATCACAAAGCACCTCTTCCCATGTCAAGAAAAATCGATCTAGGTGGCCTAACCAAACCAAATATTCGAAGAAGAAATACGAGACTATAAATAATCATGCATATAAGAGATCAAAGAAGACTCAAATAATATTCATGGATATAGATCTAATCATAAACTCAAAGTTCATCAGATCCGAACAAACACACCGCAAAAAGAGTTGCATCAAATAGATCTCCAAGAGACAATTGTATTGAGAATAAAAAGAGAGAGAGGAAGCCATCTAGCTACTGACTACGGACCCATAGGTTTGTGATGAACTACTCACGCATCATCGGAGAGGCACCAATGAGGATGATGAACCCCTCTGTGATGGTGTCTAGATTGGATCTCGTGGTTCTGGAACTTGCGGTGGCTGGAATTGTGTTTCGTCAACTCCCCTAGGGTTTTTGGAATATTTGGGGATTTATAGGGCGAAGAGATGGTGCGGGAGGCCACTGAGGTGGGCATAACCCACCTGGGCGCGCCTGGGCGCCCTGGTGGGTTGTGCTCCCCTCGGAGTCCCCCTCTGGTACTTCTTTGGCCCAACAGGTGCCTTCTGGTCCAGAAAAAATCTCCAAAAAGTTTCCCTGCTTTTGGACTCTGTTTGGTATTGATTTTCTGCGATGTAAAAAACAAGCAAAAAACAACAAGTGGCACTGGGCACTATGTTAATAGGTTAGTCCCAAAAATTGATATAAAGTTGCTATAAAATGACTGTAAAACATCTAAGAATGATAATATAACAACAGGGAACAATAAAAAATTATAGATATGTTGGAGACGTATCAGCATCCCCAAGCTTAATTCCTGCTCGTTCTCGAGTAGGTAAATGATAAAAACAGAATTTTTGATGTGGAATGCTGCCTAACATGTTCGTAACATATTCTTTTCCTTTGTAGCATGGACATTTGGACTTTTATATGGTTCAAAGCAATAGTCTAGTTTTGACATGAAGATTTTAATACTCAAGCATATCAACAAGCAACCATGTCTTTCATAATATCAACAATAAAGAAAGTTATCCCTAGCCCATCATGATCAATCATTAATCCATTCATGAAACACACTCGCATATTAGCTACATTCAATGCTCAAGTACGATCATAGTGATCCCTAGTTGGTGCTTTATAACAGAAGATGGACACTCAAAAAATAAAAATTGCATAAAGTAAATACGAAGTCCCTTCGCAGAGGGAAGTAGGGATTTCTAGAGGTGCCAGAGCTCAAAGCAAAAATCGAGAGATAAATTATTTTAGGAGGCATACTTTTCCTGTCAACAAAAATGACCGAGTAATTCCTAACACTTTCCATGCTAGATATATCATAGGCGGTTCCCAAATATAAAATAAAATTTATTCCTTTTTCCACCATTCTTTCAGAATTCATGGCTAGCCGTATCCACGGGTGCCTTCCATACCAACACTTTCCAAGGAATTTATTATTTGACAACATAAAGTAAATTTCTTTTTCATTTCGGGACTGGGCATCCCTATTACCGCCGTACTCTTGTGCAATGACAAGTGAATAAACACTCGTCTTGAGAATAACACGTCTAGCATGGACAATATTAGCCATCCCCTACCGCTTCATGAGCGGTACGAGCACACAAAAAGGAAATTTATTTTGAAAATTAGAGGTGGCACATACAATTTTGCTTAGAACGGCACGAAAATACCGCATATAGGTAGGTATGGTGGACTCATATGGCAAAACTGTGTTTAAGGATTTTGGATGCACAAGTAGTATTTCTACTTAGTACAAGTCGAGGCTAGCAAATAGATTGAGAAGCAACCAACCAAGAAACGAAAAATCACACAAGCGAGCATTAAGCATAACTAACACCGAATAATGCACCATAAGTAGGATGCAATTTCGTTGCATAACTATTGAATTTTGTGTTTGCATAGGGAATCACAAACCTTAACACCAATATTCTTACTAAGCATAATTACTTACCAACATGACTCACATATCACTATCATCATATCTCAAAACTATTACAAAGAATCAAGTTTATTTTGTCCAATGATCTTCATGAAAGTTTTTATTATATCCCTCTTGAATATCTATCACTTTGGGACTAGTTTCATATGTTGCTTTTGATAAGCTCAAACAAATTTAAGTGAAGAACACGAGCATAAAATTTTTCTTCTCTCAAAATAATATAAGTGAAGCATGAGAGAATTTCTTAAAAATTTACTAACTCTCAAATAAATCTAAGTGAAGCATGAGAGCATTTCTTCAAAAATATTAGAGCACACCTATGGGAATCGTTGCCTGGAAAACAAAAATTTTCTACGCACACACAATGATCTATCCATGGAGATGCACAACAACGAGGGGGAGAGTTTCTCTACGTACCCTCATAGATCGTAAGCGTAAGCGTTTCACAATGCGGTTGATGTAGTCGAACTTCTTCGCGCTTCAACCGATCAAGTACCGAACGCACGGCACCTCCATGTTCTGAACACGTTAAGCTCGATAACGTCCCTCTCCTTCTTGATCCAACAATATGCCAAGGTAGTAGATGAGTTCCGTCAGCACGACGGCGTGGTGACGGTGATGGTGAAGTGATCCTCGCAGGGCTTCGCCTAAGCACTACGAAAATATGACCGGGGGTGTAAACGATGGAGGGGGGCGCCACACATGGCTAAACAATTGTTTGGGGTGTGCTAGGCGCCCCCACATACATATAGGTGGGAGGGGAGGGGAGAGGCCAGGAGGCGCCCCAAGTAGGACCGAATCCTACTTGGGCTCCTCCCAAGCCGCGCGCCCCCTGATACGTCTCCAACGTATCTATAATTTTTTATTGTTCCATGCTATTATATTATCAATCTTGGATGTTTTATAATCATTTTATAGTCATCTTATATCATTTTTTAGTACTAACCTATTGACATAGTGCCAAGTGCCAGTTACTGTTTTTTCCCATGTTTTTTACATCACAGAAAATCAATATCAAACGGAGTCCAAATGCCACAAAACTTTATGGAGAATTTTTATGGGCCAAAAGGAACATAACGGGCCCTGGCTGTGCCTGGGGGGTACCCCGAGGGAGGCACAACCGACCAGGGCAGACTAGGAGGCCCAGGCGCGCCCTGGTGGGTTGTGCCCACCTCGGGTGCCCCTCGGACCGCCTCTTTGCTCTATAAATACCCTAATATTCCAGAAACCCTAGGGAAGTCGACAAAATATTTATCCAGCCGCCGCAGAGTCCAGAACCACTAGATCCAATCTAGACACCATCTCGGATGGGGTTCACCACCTCCATTGGTGCCTCTTCGATGATGCGTGAGTAGTTCTTTGTAGACCTTTGGGTCCGTAGTTCGGAGCCGGTGCGGGAGCCGGTGCAGCTGCAGGTGCTGGTGCAACGCTAGTCGAGCTGCTCCTAAAGAAGTCAGCAAGGGGAAAGTCTGCTGCATTTTTTTCTGAATTTTGCCTGCTCCAATTGAAAACGGCCGGAACCAAGGTAGTAGACATATCTACAAGCACCTATTTTGCGGCAGCTACCACTGTTGCGACTGTCTCAGATGATTTCTTCTCAACCGCAATCTCAACCTTCTTGTCGATGTTTTCTTCAGTTAACCTCTGTCTTTCCTTTATCTCCTCCGTGGTCTCACGGTAGTACTTCCACGTGGCGCCGTCTCCGACACCGTGCATGCGTCCATATGACGGTCGAGTCTCCACCGGGAGTCCTTTCAATATGTTCAACGCCCGATTGAATGGAGTGTCCCACTTGGGCCTCGCCAACGCCTTAGATGGCGAGTCGCTTTCGGCCGCAATCCTGTGCTGCTCTCTCTACAAAAGGGACAAGGATTGTTTACAAATATGACTAACATGCAGTCGAATTGATCAGAAACTAAAATTACCAGCAGTCTCATGAACTCTGTCGTGACCGCGTTCGTCTCTAAAACCTTCTTCACTGGGTCCCAACGGTGCCGGGCCCTGAGGACGTCACGCTCCTGTGGGATGGTGAACTCCGCCAAGGGGTCTGGGATGCCCAGACTCGCGGCTTCTGCGTCCTCCTTGGCCCATATGGACCTCTTCCCGCCGTAACCACGGCTTCTGAGGTGGTGGCACCCAATATTCCTCTGTTGAAGCCCCTTCTTGTACTTCGACTTTTATTGGCAGCTTCGGCCTTGCAAGCCGCCTTGAATATTTGAAATCGCTCTCCCGTGATTGTCAGATTATCCTTTACAATCTCGGAGTAGGTTTCCTTTTTGTTGACGACCCGATATTTCACCCTTGATTTCCAGGCGGCCAATGCGCCGCTAAACATGGTCATGGCGTGTTTGTTTATCTTCTTCATTGCTGGGTCCTTATCTTGATCTTTATAATCCTTTTCATTCCGGCCTGGGAACAAGAATATCTGGTGCAGCTTCTTTAGGAGGAAGGGCCTCATATTATCTATTTTCTTTAGTTTCTCATCGTTGATGGTGGCGGTTGTCTGTATGATGCAGCCTATTTGATTGTCGTAGCTAGCGCGCGCGCTTCCTCGACGCGTTTGGCTCAAAGTTGCCGCCGTCCACCTCCGTGACCACCAGTCTAGTAGTCCTGAGCTTGTTAGGAAGCCGTTGCCTCTTTGCTTTCGGTTCTATACTGGCTCCGCTAGTCTCGGCACCGGTCTCAGTCTCAACGCCGGTCTTGATGCCGGTCTCAGTCTCAGCGCCGTTCTCGATGTCGGTCTCAATCTCCGATGTGATAGGTGGACCCAGCAACATCAACTCTTGATCATTGGCTTCCCTCAAAAATTCTTCTGTCGTCAGGTAGACGTTGTCACAGTCACCAGAACCCTGTCCTTCATCGTTGCTAGCCATGTTTCCTATGATTAAATCTAGTCAATTAATTCTAGACCTAATAAAATGAATAATGACATAAAAAGGCCTATGCTTTGCAGGAACGTTGACTCCTTCCCGGTGCGGCAAATCCTGGGCACTCGATATGTCCTAGTTTGTAGCACAAGTCATGCCGAAATTCACGAAAAATTTAGGCATGATTTTTGCTAAAAAGTGGACAAATCGAGAACTTGAAATTTGCCGGAACGGAAATGAATCAACATTCTGGCAAAACATTCGGCTTCCTTCCCCGGAAACAACAAAGCCACTTGGGCACAATGGAACCACTTCAATGAAAAGATATAACATGAGAAAACACTATTGAGGAATTTGCATATAACATGGCCACTTCAATGAAAAGATATAATCAACAATAATGGAATATGCAAATGAACATCAATGACATATATCATATAACAACAATCTTGTTTTTTGTTTACATAGCAACAATTAGTTTAACCAAGTTTTTGAAAATAAAAACAATTTTGTTTTTTGTTTATAGCTAAATGCCATAGCTACAGTTTTTTATTTATAGCTAAATACTTTTGTTTTTTGTCTAAAGCTAAAAGTCTAGGAACTCCATTTTCTCTAACCCTTCTAACCTCACCAAAATTTCCACCGCAAGACCTTAGTACCTACACCCAATTTCTTCAAAAATATTCAGGTCCATAGTCCAAATAATTCAAATTTCATTTGAATGAAATTTGGAACAGATTCAGGTCCATAGTCCAAATAATTTTTTATAGCTAAGTGTTTTTTGTATATAGCCTCTATTAATTTAAATCTAAATGCTACTATTATTTACATACCCTCTATTAATTTAAAGCTAAATGGAATTACTGTTTAGGCATTTTCATAAAAAAATTCCCTAGCTAATTTCCTAAAAAAATTGCTAATCATTTTTCCTAAATGCTAAAAAATGCCTACTGCCCTAAACAAATCTAGGGTTCATATGAACACCTAGGGTTCATATGAACATCAACACAACATCAACATATGTCGGGGGCGATGCTGATTCCCGCCAACACCTATGGGGACAGGGCCCCTTTCGGTTCGGTGGGGGGCGGAGAGCGCACAAAGAGCGGATCGAGGCAGTGCACGCGGGGGGATTTTTACCCAGCTTCGGGCCGCACGGATGCGTAAAACCCTACTACTGCTTGTTTGCGTATATTGGATTCTTGCTCAGGAGCGATGGACGCTGCCAGACTGAGCGTGAGAGTGTTCCTCTGAACTCCCGAATCGCGGAACCCTCTCTGAACTCCTGAATCGCGGAACCCCCTCTACGCTGCGCTAGGGCCTCCTTTTATACTTTCAAGGGGTCACCCACAGGTGGCAACGTAGACTAGAAGGGTAAAAGTGGAAAAGGATGCGGTAGGTGCAACTACCGCTACTGTGGATACAGTGCACCCTACCTAACTCTGACGGCAGGGGACAAGGGCATTAAATGCCTGTCTGAGTCTCCTAAACAGTGCAAAGGGTGACCGTTAGGAGTGCCACCGTTTGCCACGATGGGCTTCTCTTCATCTCTGCTTGCCACCACGTACCCCTGGCTGCACGGCCTCCCGCCACGTGTGCTTGGGAGAGTCCCAGAGCGACACGTTAGCAGGTGAGCTGGAGCGCGGGCACGAAGTGGGGGTTTCCCGCGGCAAGCTCCTTGCCGTGGCTGTCGTCTTGTCGCGTCCGGAAGCTTGTCGCTCGCCGGATCTTGCCGGGACGCAGGGCGCGTCGCGGCAAGCTTTCTTGGTATGCCTCGAGTGGTCTTCCCGGCAAGCTCCTCTTGCCGGGGTCTTGTCTCTTCCCGGCAAGATCCTCTTGCCGGGGCCTTGGCTGGCCTTCCCAGCAAGCTCCTCTTGCCGGGGCCTTGGTTGGCCTTCCCGGCAAGCTCCTCTTGTCGGGGCCTTGGTTTGAGTACTTTGTTCTTGAATGGTCTTCAAGGGAACCACGGAGGGTCCTGGCGGTCACCCGGCAAGCCTTGCCGCGGGGCGCTGCAACTGCCCGTGCACGAGTTCGGGGTAATAGGGTACCCCTACTCTAGTACACCGACAGGAGCCCCCGGGCCTGGGCCATACACGGTGCCGAGCGCTGTTGGGCCAGGCCCAAAACAGTGCACGGGCACGCACGGCCTAGGTCACGCCGAACCTAACTCCGCTCTCACCGCGCACGCCCAGAACGGCATGCGTCAGACGCGGCATCGTGGGAGAGATTGCGGGAGGCGTGCGTGGGGCTAAGCCCCCCGAGCATGCGTCAGGCCATGATGATGGAGGCGGTTCACGCCCTCCTCCTTAAACGGAGGTAGGTGTGAGGGCGTGGTGCATTTACTGGACGGGGCCGGTGCGCGGTTTTCGGGACGTCCACTCCCCGCGTTCACGGGGTGGTGCGATGCCGCCTCATCTGTCGCCTCAGTTCTGCACCCCCACCACGCGGCTCTCATGCGTTTGGGGTCACGGATGGTGGAGTGGGAAACTGGGCCGTCGCGAGCGGGTTGGCCCCGACTCCCTGCCCTTCTCGTGCCTTGATTCGCTGAGCGGGGCGGCCGAGCCCCCACCCCGCTCCTTTATAAAGAGCGGGATGGGAGCACAGAAACCCTCACTCTCTCATCTTCTCTTTTCTTCAGCTTCTGCTCCCCTTTCTCTCATCTGCCATGGAGAAAGGGAACCCAGGCCCTTCATCGGTGGCGGCGAGGGTCGCCGCCCGACAGCGCATCTCTCCCTCTTCCATGCCTGTGGTGGCAGAGCCAGCCATGAGGGGAAGAGGGAGGGGGCGAGGTCGCGGACGAGGTCGAGGACGGGGTCGAGGCGCTCGGGGAAGAGGCGGACGGGGCGGCACGTCAGCTTCACCTCCGCCGGCGGCTTCTCCCCCCACGGCGGTCCATATAGGGGACGACCCTTGCGAGTTCTTCGTCAGGCTGCGCCGGGCGCCTCGTCGTCGCCTCCGGCTTCCTGCTCCGTTTGCGCGCGCGATGGAAGTGGAGCCGCCCGAGACGCTGAGACTGCACATGAGGGGCTGTGGGATCAGCGGCACGCGAGTCCGCGTTGCATTCCCAGCCCCTAATGTGATGTATCTTGATCGAGGGTGGAAGACGTTCGCCCGCATCCACAGCTTGACGGAGGGGTTTACCCTCCATTTTAAGTTGATGGAGGGTGATCTCCTCTCCGTCAAGGTCTTCGGGTGCTTCGGCACTCAGGCGAAGTGCTGCGTGGACAGCTCCTCCGACAGCGAAGGCTCCTCCTCGAGCGAGAGCGACGAGGAGGGGAGCGACAGCGACGACGAGGGAAGCGGGCGGCGGAGTAGCGGGTCCGACTAGGCGTCGGGCGCCGCCTTGCGCGGCACCGGCGACCCCGTCATCCGCGTCGCCGGCTTCTTGAACTCCCCGGGGTCGTCTCCTTGGGCGGCTGGCGTAGGGAGGCTGCAGAAGGGGAAGAGGGCAGGCGACAAGGCCGTCAAGCCGGAGTACGAGGGCGTGATGCCCTCGACAGCGTGCTGACGTCCCGTCGCCCCGTCTTCGAGCTCCGCTTCCGGCGCCTCCGTCGCCGTCCAGCCTTCGGGCGGCCCCCGGGATGTTCCCTTGGTGTCTTCTGGCACCCGTAGCTCGCCTAGGCACTCCTTTTGCCCTTTTCGCCTCCTTGACCTGCCTCCTGAAAAGGGGGACAGGAAAGGGATTACGCGCATCTTATCTTTTTAGTTTGTAAGCCTTCGGGCCTTAGCTGTATCTAGAACTTGTAATCCTCTCTTTCATGTTTTTCATCCCCTATGGACTGTACCTGAGTGGGATGTTTTTTTAATGAAAAAGGGAATGTTTGCCGGGTTATTTGTCTCGCGAGTTAAACTCACGCCAAGGAGAAAATCCTTGGTATCCCTCAGACAGACAATTTTTCTCCCGGCAACAGACCTTGCCGCCTTCCCACGTCGCTCGACCTTTCTCACGCTTTTGACGGAGGCAGGAACGAGGTGGGTGCGGTATCCTCGTTCCATCCCTTTGCTGCCGCGACTACGACCAATCTTGGCCCCGAGAACGAGCCCCAAGGCCTAGAGTCGAGGGAGCACGGCAGTTTCCGGGGAGGACGTGGTTTCGCTTTCCCCAGTCCATAAGAGGATGCATGATGAGGGACGAAAAACTTATCTGATAGTGCAGCCCCCGGCAACTCTGGTTTGCCGTGGACGATTCTTGGCACTCACAGCCCCCAGCGATACTGGCTTGCCGGGAAGGCTTTTATCTTCAGCAGAGAACTTTGACGTTCTCGATGCTGGCTTCCGGCAAGCTGGTTGCCAGGAAGACTTTTATCTTCAGCAGAGAACTTTGACGTTCTCGATGCTGGCTTCCGGCAAGCTGGTTGCCAGGAAGACTTTTATCTTCAGCAGAGAACTTTGATGTTCTCGATGCCGGCTTCCGGCAAGCTGGTTGCCAGGAAGGCTTTTATTTTCAGCAGAGAACTTTGACGTTCTCGATGCCGGCTTCCGGCAAGCTGGTGGCCAGGAAGACTTTTATCTTCAGCAGAGAACTTTGACATTCTCGATGCCGGCTTCCGGCAAGCTGGTTGCCAGGAAGGCTTTTATTTTCAGCAGAGAACTTTGACTTTCTCGATGCCGGCTTCCGGCAAGCTGGTTGCCAGGAAGGCTTTTATTTTCAGCAGAGAACTTTGACGCTCTCGATGCCGGCTTCCGGCAAGCTAGATGCCAGGAAGACTTTTATCTTCAGCAGAGAACTTTGACGTTCTCGATGCCGGCTTCCGGCAAGCTGGTTGCCAGGAAGGCTTTTATTTTCAGCAGAGAACTTTAACGCTCTCGATGCCGGCTTCCGGCAAGCTGGTTGCCAGGAAGGCTTTTATTTTCAGCAGAGAACTTTGACGTTCTCGATGCCGGCTTCCGGCAAGCTGGTTGCCAGGAAGGCTTTTATTTTCAGCAGAGAACTTTGACACTCTCGATGCCGGCTTCCGGCAAGCTGGGTGCCAGGAAGGCTTTTATTTTCAGCAGAGAACTTTGACGCTCTCGATGCCGGCTTCTGGCAAGCTGGTTGCCAGGAAGGCTTTTATTTTTAGTAGAGAACTTTGACGCTCTCGATGCCGGCTTCCGGCAAGCTGGTTGCCAGGAAGGCTTTTATTTTCAGCAGAGAACTTTGATGCTCTCGATGCCGGCTTCCGGCAAGGTGGTTGCCAGGAAGGCTTAGGGCGAAGAACTTCGTCGCTCTTGACACCGGCTCCCGGCAGGATCGTTGCCGGAAAGGCTTATGGCGAAGAGCGTCGTCGTTCTTGACTCCGGAGATATTGGCCCTAAGGGCGTTGCCAGCCCCCGGGCCATAACTGCGTTCAAACATAGCAAGTGATTAGCATCCGAAGTGCACTCAACTTGCTCGCGAGTTTCGACTTTTGCTGCGTATTCCCTATGCCTGCTGGTATGCTTTCCGGTGCGTACGATCCAGCCAGTAGCGCTGGAGGGAACGGGCCCTTAGCGGCTTATTCGGGAACAACGCCTCCCGGAAAGGATTACCTTCTTGGTTCTAGCGCAACCGCACAAGTTGCCGAGCGGACTCGAGGCAACATGGAGCGCAACTAGCCCCGAGAAGGCTCCTCGGCATACAGGTCTATACAGAAATCTCAAATAAATAGCGCATGCTATCTTCCTGTTCAACCCCTCTTTGTACGTCCACCCTACGCTTTTCTAGGGAAAATTGCCGGTGCAGGCACCCTTGCCGCGAGCGCCGAGTGCGGAACTTCAGCAGCCTGCTGGCGGGGTTGCTACCGACAAGCAATCTTGTCGCAACTAGCTGCAGCTCGCTTAAGTTGTTGAGCGGACTCGAAAACAAAGTAAGGGCGCTAGCGGCTCACTTAAGTTGCTGAGCGGACTCGAAGCAAAGTAAGGGCGCTAGCAGCTCACTTAAGTTGTTGAGCGGACTCGAAACAAAGTAAGGGCACGGCTAGCTACGAGTTGATTCCTCCGCACACAGGTTTTCCGTACAAAGAACAAGATCTCCGAGGCGGATAACCTTATGTAGAAAGGAAATATCTAAAGTTTGCATGACTTAGCTTTTTCTGTTGCCGCACTGGCATTGTTCTTTTGTTCGCATGTTCCTTGGGAGCCATGACGATGAAGATCTAGCTTTGCGTGCATGCTGGATCGGGTTCGCACGATCTCGACGCCCCCCTACCTGGCGCGCCAGAGATGTCGGGGGCGATGCTGATTCCCGCCAACACCTATCGGGACAGGGCCCCTTTCGGTTCGGTGGGGGGCGGAGAGCGCACAAAGAGTGGATCGAGGCAGTGCACGCGGGGGGATTTTTACCCAGCTTCAGGCCGCACGGATGCGTAAAACCCTACTGCTGCTTGTTTGCGTATATTGGATTCTTGCTCAGGAGCGATGGACGCTGCCAGACTGAGCGTGAGAGTGTTCCTCTGAACTCCCGAATCGCGGAACCCTCTCTGAACTCCTGAATCGCGGAACCCCCTCTACGTTGCGCTAGGGCCTCCTTTTATACTTTCAAGGGGTCACCCACAGGTGGCAACGTAGACTAGAAGGGTAAAAGTGGAAAAGGATGCGGTAGGTGCAACTACCGCTACTGTGGATACAGTGCACCCTACCTAACTCTGACGGCAGGGGATAAGGGCATTAAATGCCTGTCTGAGTCTCCTAAACAGTGCAAAGGGTGACCGTTAGGAGTGCCACCGTTTGCCACGATGGGCTTCTCTTCATCTCTGCTTGCCACCACGTACCCCTGGCTGCACGGCCTCCCGCCACGTGTGCTTGGGAGAGTCCCAGAGCGACACGTTAGCAGGTGAGCTGGAGCGCGGGCACGAAGTGGGGGTTTCCCGCGGCAAGCTCCTTGCCGTGGCTGTCGTCTTGTCGCGTCCGGAAGCTTGTCACTCGCCGGATCTTGCCGGGACGCAGGGCGCGTCGCGGCAAGCTTTCTTGGTATGCCTCGAGTGGTCTTCCCGGCAAGCTCCTCTTGCCGGGGTCTTGTCTCTTCCCGGCAAGATCCTCTTGCCGGGGCCTTGGCTGGCCTTCCCAGCAAGCTCCTCTTGCCGGGGCCTTGGTTGGCCTTCCCGGCAAGCTCCTCTTGCCGGGGCCTTGGTTTGAGTACTTTGTTCTTGAATGGTCTTCAAGAGAACCACGGAGGGTCCTGGCGGTCACCCGGCAAGCCTTGCCGCGGGGCGCTGCAATTGCCCGTGCACGAGTTCGGGGTAATAGGGTACCCCTACTCTAGTACACCGACAACATATATATGAATTGCCCTAGCAGAGCGAGAGAGAGAGGAGGGTAGGGGAGAGGAGAGCGAGAGCCTTACGGTCGGCGGCGAGGGCAGGCTCTGGCTTGGGCGGCGGAGGTCCTGGGTAGGCTCGGGTAGCAGCGGTGAGGTTGAGGGCGGCGACAGTGAGCTCAAGGGAGGCGACGGTGAGGTCGATGACGGCCTCGGGCGGTGGATGTCAGCTTGAGGGCGGCCTCGGGTGGCGGCGGTGTGGTCGAAGGCGGCCTCGGGTGGTGGCGGTGTGGTTGAAGGCGGCAGGGTGACGACAGCGATGGAGCAGTTGGGGGAGAGGGGGGAGTGGAGGGGGAAGGACTTAGCGAATTTTTTTGCCAGCGCGGCCGGGGGTTAAGTCAAACTAGAAGTAGCGTGTTTTGCCGAAATGCGCTATAGCTACGTAAGCTATAGCGTTTTCCAGCGAAATGCGCTAGAGCTATTCCTTTCTGTTTTATTTTTCTTTTTCTTTTGTTTTCTTTACATTTTCTTTTTTTCATTTCTCCTTTTTATATTTCTTTCATTTTCATTTACTTTTCTACTTATTTTTCTATTTATTTTCTTTTTCGTAGCAGTAGCGCTCTACAGCATAAACTCGCTGCTACAAAGTTTTTAGCAGTAGCGTGCTTCTGGAAGAACCGCTACTACTATTCCTAGCCTACCGGCACCAACGAGGGAATTATAGTAGTAGCGCTTTTCTGCGCAGACGCGCTACTGCTACAACAATGATTGTAGCATGCTTTTGTAACCAGCGCTACTAATAAGTTGCAATAGCGCCGTGTTTTGACCAGCGCTACTGCTATACCTATATGTATAAGGTTTTCCCTAGTAGTGCTTGATTCTCAATACAATGGTCTCTTGGAGATCCATATGATGTAACTCTTTTGCGGTGTGTTTGTTGGGATCGAAAAACTTTGAGTTTATGATCATATCTATCTTTTTATATCCATGAAAGTATTTGAGTTTCTTTGATCTCTTTTTATGCATGATCTCTTATAGCCTCGTATTTCTTCTCTAATTTTTGGGCTTTGTTTGGCCAACTTGATCTATTTATCTTGCAATGGGAAGAGGTGCTTTGTAGTGGGTTCAATCTTACGGTGCTTGATCCCAGTGACAGAAAGGGAAACGACACGTATGTATCGTTGCTACTAAGGATAAAACGATGGGGTCTATCTCTACATAGATAGATCTTGTCTACATCATGTCATCGTTCTTATTGCATTACTCTGTTTCTCCATGAACTTAATACACTAGATGCATGCTGGATAGCGGTTGATGTGTGGAGTAATAGTAGTAGATGCAGGTAGGAGTCGGTCTAATAATCTTGGACGTGATGCCTATATAATGATCATTGCCTGGATATCGTCATAATTATTTGAAGTTCTGTCAATTGCCCAATAGTAATTTGTTCACCCACCATTTGCTATTTTTCTCGACAGAAGCCACTAGTGAAACCTACGGCCCCCGGGTCTCTCTTTCTCATATTATTTGCCTTTGTGATCTATTTTTATTTGCTTTTATTTTTCAGATCTATTAATACAAAAACCCAAAAATACTTTTCTGCACTTTATTTTATTTATGATCTATTTATTCAATCTATTACAACTTTCTCCCGTCACGTACCAATTTCTGGCACTGTTACCCGAAAGGGGTTGACAACCCCTTTAACACGTTGGGTTGCGAGGATTTGTTATATGTATGCAGGGGCTGTTTACATTGTGTTGCTTGGTTCTCCTACTGGTTCGATAACCTTGGTTTCATATCTGAGGGAAATACCTACCGCCATTGTGCTGCATTATCCCTTCCTCTTTGGGGAAATACCGATGTAGCTTCAAGCGACATCAAAAGGAATTTCTGGCGCCATTGCCGGGGAGTATGTTCAACATATACCAGGTTCCTAATCACAAATCTCATCTCCTTGCAATTTACATTATTTTCCATTTGCCTCCCGTTTTCCTCTCCCCCACTTCACAAAAAAATGTCGTTTAATTTTCCTCTCTTCTCCGTTCGCCATTTTCTTGCTGGATCTATTTTCGAGTGCAATCTTGTTGTGTGGTCATCATGACTCAAGAGAACACCAAGTTATGTGATTTCTCAAATACCAACAACAATGATTTTATTGGCACTCCGCTTGGTCCTCCAGCCACTAGTGCAGAGACTTGTGATATTAATACTGCTTTGCTGAATCTTGTTATGAAAGACCAATTTTCCGGTACTCCTAATGAGGATGCCGCGTCCCATCTTAATACCTTCATGGAATTATGAGATATGCAAAAGAAAAAAGATGTGGACAATGATGTGGTCAAAATGAAATTATTTATGTTTTCCTTGCGTGATTCTGCAAAAAATTGGTTCTCTTCTTTGCCTCACAATAGTATCGATTCTTGGAATAAGTGCAAATATGCTTTTATCACTAAGTATTTTCCGCCCGCAAAAATTATTTCCCTTAGAACCCAGATCATGAATTTCAAGCAACTTGAACATGAGCATGTTGCACAATCTTGGGAAAGGATGAAAATGATGCTAAGGAATTGCCCAACTCATGGGCTAAATCTTTGGATGATCATACAAATTTTTATTTGGGGTTGAATTTTGTTTCTCGTAATCTTTTAGATTTCGCTGCGGGTGGTACTTTTATGGAAATTACCTTGGGTGAAGCCACCAAATTTCTTGATAATATTATGGCAAATTATGCGCAATGGCATACCGAAAGAGCTCCTAATAGTAAAAAAGTTAATTCGGTTGAAGAAATTTCTTCTTTGAGTGAAAAAGTTGATGCTCTTGTGAAATTGGTTGCTATTAGAAGTGCTCCTATTGATCTTAATGATATGCCTTTTTCTACTTTGATTGAGAAAAATAGTGATGCCATAGATGTGAATTTTATCTCTCAAAATAATTTCAACAACAATGCTTATAGAGGTAATTTTAATACTAGGCATTTTCCTAGTAATTCCTCTAATAATTATGGTAATTCCTATGATCAATCTTATAATAATAATAGGAACACCTCTGATCTTAAGAATAATATTAAAGAATTTATCAATACACAAAAAGTTTTCAACACTTCCATAGAGGAAAAGTTGAGTGAGATTGATGATTTATCTAGTCGGGTTGATAGAATTGCTCATGATGTGGAAAATCTCAAGATGAAAATTTTTGTGCCTAAAGTAGATGAATCAATTAAAGCTCTTTATGTTTCTATGGATGAAAGTAGGAAAAGAACCGCTATGTTCATGGAGGGTTTTGGCATGATGAGGTTTTAGGGAATATTCCTATGGATCAAGTGGTCATTAATCCCCACAATGAGAATCTTCGTGCTCCTTATGAAGATGTACATGCTGCCCACAATGACAATGTAAACCATGCTGCTGAGCATATGACCACTGTTTCTGCACCTATTGTGGATGATCATGTGGTGGCACCTTTCATGGAGGAAGCACAGGTTCTTGTTCAGATACACACTACCACACATTATGTTGCTCCTCATGAGACTCTTGGACCTGATTATATCCCAATTAATCCTATGTCCTCTCAGCCAAGTTCCCAGAATGCTCCTAGCCCTGTGTTCATTCCTAAGAACATCAACATGAACTACAATGACATGCACTCTTCAAGTAGTGCATAGCCTGTTCAAACTTGCAACATATCGGTTGAAGGTGTTTCTGAGCATATTAATGTTCTTCAAGATCTTATTGGAAACCTAGTGACCAATGCTCAAGATATTATTCCCAAACTTGGTGGCAGCAAGATTGTCAATGCATCTTGCAATGTGGTGGATGCGGTGGGCTCAAATGGCACTAACAAAAGATGCTATCTACAGATTCAGACTGTACATAATGAGGCACTTGTGAACACCAGCTCTGTTAATATTGAGGAAATCACCTGCCAGGAATTTGCTGAAGTACAGAAGCCATCCAACAGACAGAAAAAGAAGAAAATCATAGATGATTTGTTTTGCAGGAGGACCAACATGATTGCTAAGCTCACCAAAGGTTTCAAAGACAAGGTTGCTGCTGAAACATCCAACACAAATGATGATACGGTTGACCCCAACACTCAACAGTGCTCAAAGAAACTGAAGAAAGCTATATTTGTTAATCTGGGCCCTCAATTTGATGTTGTGGTTATTAATAAACAGGCTCCTCTTCCACCTGAAATTCCTATGAAGACCCTATAGGCTATTGGCACTGGCCCCTGTAAGATGGCACCTCATGAAGTGTCTTCTAGGGCCCTGCATTATGATAGCTCTGATGATTAGGTGCTGCTACTATCATGTGGGCTTAGGTGGCTCCCTAAACTGCCATCTAGTTATGATTTTCTTGCATTTTGCTTGTTCTGCTATGTCATTTGGATGCCTCTGTGCATCAGTTATCTGTTTGGTCTGTAATAATCATACTCTATGGAACCTCTGTTTTAGTGGACAACTAGTCAGAACTTTATGCTGCTATATGATCCTAATCAGTTTGAATTTCTTCCTATTTACAATGTTCCTATTCATGATTTCCAGTGGCATTTGCTATATCTATGATACTGGCTGCAGCAATAACTACTTTTTTTGACTATAAACAGTAGGGTAAACACCCCACTGCAATTTTTATAAATAGTAAATAGCAAAAAGGTCCAGAGTAACAAATAACAAAGGAAAGCAAGGGCTTGAGAGAAGCCCCCTAGAAAATAAGAAAGGAGAAGAAGAAAAAAAAAGAAGAGAAAAACAAAGAAGCTACAACAACAGAAGAGAGTACAACAAAACTAAGACTAAGGCTAAGGAAGAAAGAAGAACTAGAGAAAAAACCTAGACAGAAAGCTGGGCTGCCAAAGAAAAAAGGAAAAAAATTCCTTGAAGATCCGACCAAGAGATGATTTGATTAGCATGCTTTGGTCTTATTCTGTGTTTGAGTAACTTCAGCTCCATCAAACAAATGTGCTTCCATCCTTGAAATGTGGGGTGAATATGTTCAAAGATCTTGTTGTTTCTGGAAATCCAGATAGCGCAAAAGCTGAGTATTATTATGTCCATGAAGAAGGGAAGTCTCAGCTTTTCCTTGATATCCTGGAAGGCCTCTAGGACAAATAAATTTGGTGATCTAGTGGGACAAATGTGGTCCCAACATCTCTTAGCAAATGAGCACCCCCAAAACAAATGATACAGAGTTTCCTCCTCTTGGCATCCCCTGAGAGCACAGTTATAGTCTTCTAGCACAAATGTTTTCCTTCTCAGAAGATTTCTTGTATTAAGTCTGTCATGTAAGAGCATCCAGAAGAACATTTTGTGTTTAGGTTCGCAGGAGGAATTCCAAATCCAGTTGAAGTGTGGTGGGGTTTGCTTGAAATCAATCATGACATTGTAAGCCTTGTCTGAAGAAAAGTGCTCATTACCCCAGATATAGCTCCATGTGTCTATGCAGTTCTGGTACTGTGATTGCCTCATAATGTAGCACATTTCTTCAAGCTGTAAAAATTGTTCATGGGCCTCCATTGACAATGGTAGGTGGAATAGGTTTTCCAGGTATTTTGTGGCAAGAACCCGCTGCACTGTAAGTCTGTGATTAATGACAAAAGAGAAAAGATGAAGGAACTTATGCTGCAAGAGTTCCTCAGTCCATAAATCATTCCAAAAATAAGCACTTCTACCATCTCCCAAATTGCACCTTGCTAAAGCTGTAAACTATTGAATTAATTGCAAGTTTGCCTTCCACCAGAAAGATCCCACTAACTCATCTCCTGGCAACTTGTTTTGAGAGTAACGAGTTTCCCAAATGAATTGTACCCAGGGAATGTCATGTCTGTTATAGAATTTGTGCAATTTTTTCATAAGTAGTGCCTTGTTCTATGTGAAAATATCCATGACTCCTAGCCCTCCTTGATTCTTTGGCCTACAAACAGTGGTCCATTTCACTAAGGCTGGTCTATGATCTTCCATATCTGGGCCTCTCCATAAGCAGTGTCTGAAATATTTTAAGATCTGCTGCTTAATAGTAACTGGAACATCCAAACAAGTCATGAAGAATATTGTGAGTGATGCCAGAACAGCTTTAACCATTAACAATCTTCCTGCATAGGTCATAAATGTGGCAATACCAGCCAATCGTTTTGCAACCCTATTAACCAGTGGGAGACATTGTTCCACTGTTGGTGTGTGAAGTCCTATAGGAAGCCCAAGGTATGTGAATGGAAAGTGTCCCATCTGACAATTAAGAGTTCCAGCATAGATTTGTGCCCTCTCCTCTTGAATATTAATAGGTACCATGATAGACTTCTTATAATTTACTTTGAGACCAGTGGCAGAAGCGGAAGTGTTCAATAGGGCTTTAAGACATATCAGTTGTCTGGAATCAGCTTGCATTATCAACAAGGTGTCATCTGCATACTGAACAATTGGAAAATCAGGGCAGGAATTAATTTGCAGAGGTGCATGGAGGAGGCCTACTCCCATTGCTTTATTGATGACTGATTGAAGAAGGTCTGCAGCTATGACAAACAATAGTGGGGATAGAGGATCTCCTTGTGGTACTCCCCTTCTACAGTATATTTTTTTACCAGGCACTCCGTTCAGCATCACAGTAGTTGAGGAAGAGTTAAAGATCATTTCTATCCATGTGATCCACTTATTGCCAAAACCTTTTGCTCTGAGGATGTCTATAATTGCTTGATGTTCAATGGTATCAAATGCTTTTTCAAAGTCTAGTTTTAGCACAAGCAATTCTTTCTAGATTTCATACATTAATGAATGTAATCATAAGACCACCCAAACAATCTTTAATAACACTGTCTTTAAGAAATCCATATTGGTTAATGTGAATCATTTGCAGAATAACCTTTTGCAATCTGTTTGCTAATAGTTTAATGATGATCTTAAGCACCCCATTAAGCAAAGAAATTGTTCTAAAATCACTAGGGGTGAGAGGAGCATTATTCTTGGGGATTAGTGTGATATATGAAGTGTTGATGCTCTCAAGAGAGATATTAACTTCATGGAAGGCATGAACCAATTTTCTTGCATCAGCTCCTATAATGTCCCAACATGCTTTTAAAAACTCATTGTTGAATCCATCTGGCCCAGGAGATTTATCAATAGACATCTCCTTAAGCACATTATTTATTTCCTCATCTGAAAATGGTTGTTCAGTGTCTCTGAAGATATCTGGATTTATCTAATTAGCAAGAAGGTTTTGCAAATCAAAATGCATAGTGTGGCCCTCGGATTTTCCTAATATCTTTTTGAAGGATTCCCAAAGTATGCCAGCATGATCTATTATTTCAATGTGATCATCATTCAGGAGCATAGCAATTTTATTATGCCTGTAATTAATGGATGCTCTTGTATGGAAAAACTTTGTATTTTCATCTCCAAATTTTACTCCTTTAACTTTTCCTCTCTGCTTCAGTATATCTTCTGGTTATTCAGAATAGTCAGCAATTGTTCTTTGAGCAAAGCTCTACAATTCCACTCCATTGTGTCCAATCTTCTAAATACCTCAAAGAAGTCCAGGAGGAAAATACACTCATTAATGTTTGCAATCTGTTTCTTAAGACATGTCAAGCTCTTTGCCCATAATTTTAAAGCCCTCCTTAGGTTCTTAAATTTAGCATTGATCATCTTAGCAGGATTTGTGTAACCCACAGAAATTCTCAAATCTAAACACTTTTGCTTTAGGAATTGAGGTGCCCACTTTAATCAAACAGGGCAGATGGTCAGAAATAGGCCTTGCAAGTGGAAGAGCAATTGTATCTGGGTATGAAATCATCCAGGAAACAGAGGTGAAGAACCAGTCAAGCTTTTCTAATAGTGGGTTTTCCTACATGTTACTCTAGCTAAATTGTCTACCTTTTAAAGGTAATTCTAGCAAACCCAGGTTACTAATAGCTTCATTAAAAAGAAGCATTTGATTGACACCCCCCTAGTTTGTTCCTGTCACTTGGAGATTTGATAAAATTGAAGTCACCCATCACTATCCAATCCACCTCAAGGGGCATTTGAATGTTACTAAACCATTATAGAAATTCAGCTTTGTCTTCTTGGTTACTAGGATCATAGATGTTTGTCAAAATCCAAGACTAGTTGGAGATGTTGCAAGTAAATTTCACTGAGAGAGAAAACCTGTTCTGGAACAAAACTTCTCCTTGGAATAGAGAACCAACCCAGATGATAATAATTCCTCCAAAAGCCCCAACAGAGGGCAGATACTCAAATTTATTAAATCTGTGCGGGAAGAAGTTATGAACATAAGCCAGATCGAACTCCTCTCGTTTGGTCTCCTGTAAACAAATAATCCCAGCTGCACTTTCCTCAATTTTTTGCTTTAAAGATAACCATTTTGCTTCTGCATTGATGCCCGTAATGTTCCAGTTTAATATGTTCCAAGATCTTTTATTAATCATTTTGAAACATCTTAGTTATTATATTGCTGTCAAAGACCACCCCTTGACAGACCACAACAAAGCAAACAGTGAACCTGAATATATATTGGGTGCAACATAGAACCTGTATAGATCCAGGTAGCGAAACCATCCCCTTACATGTCTCCCAGAAATGAAAATCATTACAGCAAAAGCAACAAATTCTGCATGGAAAGGTGTGAAGCAAGTACATAACGAAATGCCTCTGGCAGTACTTAGAGCCCATAGTCTGAAATACTATTTTAGGAACATTCTTCCTATGATTCCTGGCTTTCCAGCCACAAAATATAGTGATTGGACTAATCATTCTGCACTAGGGCTGGAGTTGTTGTTCTCCTTGGCCTTGGAATTCTTGGCCTCCCCATCAGACTCCTTGCTTTTGGCTCTCTTGGCCAGGTTCTCTTGCAGATCCTCTCCAGCCACCTTGCAAAAAGATGTTGTGATATTTTTAACTACTTTACTATGTAATACTAGGGGAGCAGCATTGCAAGGAAGACATAATTGTCCTGTGCATGAATTTCTTTTGAAACCTTTGTTTGCCTCTCTAATTCTTCCACTTCTCCTTACCTGAGTTTTAACTATAGGTCCTTTTCCCCTCCTCTTTCTGGAGATTGCATCACCAGCAGGTAAGAGAATAACATTAGTTGGAGAAACCATTTTGAGAGGACTGCCTGCTCCAGAAGAAGAGTGAGCTACTGGGCTGCATCCTTCATTCTTTTTATTAAATCCATATCGAGATTGTAACTTGCAAACTGGAGCCTGAGAGACAGAGCATTTTTCAGGAATGCAAAAAGTCATAGAATCTTCCTCCTTACAGTTTTCAATCAAAATTTGCCATAAGGGTGATTTCAGCAAGTGCAAATTCCAATAAAATTTGTCTGGTGTCAGAAGTAAGTGAAGGATGAAAATGAACCAACTTACTGGAATTTCTGAAGAAAAAGAACTTGCCACCTGTGTGGGGGAAGGTGCAAAGTGTTCCCCCATAGCTCAATACCTTCCCCAGACATAAGATGAGCACAATCAATAACAGAGAGAGCATGTTATGAGGCCAACTGAAATATTTCTTGTGAACTGATAGATGGTTTAGAAGCATTATCCAAGTTAACATTGTTTAGACCTGCAGAGGGTCCGGCATTCTCCACAATAGGGATAGAGTTCAATGGATCCTCATTCACTTTTGGCCCTTCCTTAGTCAGGCTTTGTTCTGCAGCAACCTGTAAATCATCTGAAGAAACCTGTACTACAACTGCAATAGTAGTTTCATCAGCTCCTGTGGCTTGAGGTTGCAGAGCCTCCTGCTGTGGGATGAGGTCAATGTCATTCCCATTCTCTTCTGCATTGTTCAGACCTTGGGCTGCAGCTCCTTGCTGAACCATTTGCTCAACAGCTCCCAACAGTTGATCCACAGGTGCAATAAATTCACCTTCTTCAAAGTCATTTTCAGCATCATTAGAAGGATAGGCTGGCAGCAAGTTGTGTAGACCAACACCTAGAGGGGCCTCAATGTTTCCCAAAGCAATTTGATTGACCTCTTGGTTCTGGATGTTAGGTCCTCCATTGTGTGAGGATAAACCTTTAGACAAAGAAACTATTATGGTAATGTTGTTGTTAGGCATAACTTCATTACCATCTAACTGAACTTCTTCCTGTTGTTGCTGTTGTATTATGTACATAGGCTATGCTACTGGCTGAGGAAAAGCCCATTGGCCCTGCTCATCCCACTATTCCCACTCAGCATTGTCAGCAGGGGCATTGTTGAGCTGCATGTTGTGGAATCCTGGAAAGTCATTAGCATTCTGTGGAACTAGATGTGGGTCAACTCCAGGAGGAGGGAAAGGATCTTCATCTGCGGGCCCACCTCCCTGCATTTCCTCCCGCAACACTTCAACTGAACTTGTAAGTGACCCTTCCTCAAAATTCTCTCCTTCAGACCAACGAATGCTCTTTGGAATTTCAATCAGGTCTGTAACTCTGGCCTTGACCATAATCTTGCCCTTTAAAGCATCTTCCTTCTCCCAGTTTATAATTCTCCCAAATTTAGTTATTGCAGTGGCAATATCTTCAGTGTTACAGTGATCAAAAGGCACAACAACAATCAATAGCCAACATACCCTGTTAAACTATACTCTCCTCCAATTTCTGCTCTCGTTGTGCTTGGTAAATGTAATGAATACATCACCAAAAGCGTGCAGACTATCCCTGACCATCCTATCTCTGTCACGGATGTGCCTAAACTGAACGTATGCCTCCCCAAAGGGGCAAGGCTGAATTTCTCAAAAACCTACTTGAGCATCTAGATCAGTGTGCAGAAAATCTTCCAAGACATCGCGGACGTTGGGGAAAAGTACCTCATCCAGTAGTGGCTGGATGGTGGCGATGGACCAATCCTCATGGTGATGCGGACGAGGCGAAAGAACCACCCTGGTGACCCTCGTTCCTTCAATATGCTGAATCTGAAACCTGTGTGGAACAAACGACTGTGGATCGATGGGTATATTGGCCATAATGGCCATAGAAGAGGATTGGTGCTCGGAGTCTGTCAACAATGGCGGAGAGCTTGGATGAGCTTGCACAAAAGGGGAAGTAGGAGTGGAATGCGAGGAGTCTTTCTGCGGTCTCGGTTGGAAGTTTGGTAAATACCCCGAGACTAGCTCTCTAAACGAGGCAACAATTCTCGTCTCCTAGGCCGGCCCAATGTGCCTGAACCAGTCATTACAACCCCCTCTGCCTAAGCCTCAGCTGGTGGGCTACTAAAAGTGGACACTGGTATGAAAGGCCAAAGCCCAGTAAGCTTGGGCTTTGGACAGAAGCGTGCTAGATGACCCACGTCACCACAAGCAAAGCATGCACGTTCAAAATATCGTGTGCTATTATACGGCTCCGAAATGTGCTCCTGCCCCTCACTAATGGACTCATTAACTGCAGTAGTAATATTCTCATTTAGTTGCTGACTCAAATCACGCCCCGTATCAACTGCACATGATAACCGCTGGAAAACCGACCTACTTTCCCTCACCGGAGATCTACTCCGGCGATTGCCGGACTTAGGAATAATGGCTTTACCCTTACGGCCAACAACAGTCCACTCGGCATTCGATTCTTTGTAGAACAGTGATTCCTCATGACGCCAATTTGGACCCCCATTACCCCAAAGGCTAAAGACCATCTCAAAATCTTTTTCAACCACTTTGCCAGCATTGCAAATATGAAAACCCACTGATTTAGAAGCAACCGAGAACTTGAAAGAATGATCCTTAAGAGAAGACACTCTAAAACCTTTTGGATAACCTCCAAAAGTGGATTGAAGAGCAAAATTAACCGTGTGCGCCCAACTTGAATGTGGCCCAACAGAATGACACGACCATGAGGAATTCCTTTTGACGAAAACCTTGAGAGAATACCACGGGGTGCCCGAACATGCTTCTCATTTTTGCTTGAAACTTCTTGCCCCTCTCAAAGTTTAGTGAAAAAGGTGCCATGGTTTCACAGAGCAATAACTACTTCAGTCCCACTGGCAGAACATATTATGCTCTTCATAATATGCCCCTATGCTACCATCAATATATTTACTGTGAATAGGAATTGGAATATTCTAAACTGGAATGTGAGAGGTATAAACTCCACAACTAGATGGAATGATATAAGAAGGAAAATTGAGGAAAGTGCATGCTGCACTATGACATTTCAAGAAACTAAAAGAGAGTTATTTGACAGTGCATATATCAAGAACTTCTATCCTAAAAGGTTTAACCAATTTTCTATTCACCATCCAATGGTAGCTCTGGAGGTTTTATTACTATTTGGAATGGCAGCTTAATGAAAGACAGAGTTATTTCCCAAAATTATTATCAGATCACCATTGAGTTTACTTCTAATCTGGATAATAGTTGTTGGTATCTTACTAATGTTTATGGGCCCAATAGCACTGAAGGTAAAATGGTGTTCACTGACTGGCTTATGAGATTGAACATGAGCCAGTCTAAATTATGGATGATACTTGGTGACTTTAATTTTATTAGAAACCCTGATAATAGGAATAAACCAGGTGGAGATCCAACCAATATGATGGCTTTCAACAGTATCATTGCCAATCTGGATTTGGTTGAAATCCCCCTCAAAGGAAGATCCTTCACATGGTCCAATAAACAAGACCAGCCTGTATTGGAAAAACTAGACTGGATATTCACTAGTTCTCATTGGACTACTGCTCATCTATCCACCATGGCTATTCCATTGGCTAAAATCACATCTGGCCATGTTCCTATCAAAATTCTAATTGACAGCAACATCCCAAAACGTCAGATATTCAGATTTGAAGAATATTCGACTGAATTTGGTGGATTCATTGAAACTATGGAAAAGCACTGGGTTAACTCCACACATTTCTCTGACTCTGCAAAAAAAAATCTAAACTCCAAGTTCAAAGCTATAAGAAGAGGTCTGAAAAATTGGAGTAAGCAATATTCTCAACTGAATAAAATTATTGATAATTGTTGTTTCTATGTGAAGTTAATTGATGGGCTAGAGGAGCAAAGACCACTATCCAGGGTGGAAAGGAATTTTAGGATATTGCTCATCAATCATACAAACAATCTAGTGGAGGCAAAGAGAAAATATTGGAGAAATAGGGCCAACATCAGATGGGCAAACCTTGGAGATGAAAATACTAAAAAAATTCATGCCATTGCTACTCAAGTTTTTAGGCACAACTACATCACATATGTTATGACAAGGGAAGGACAACAAATATTTGATCATGACCATAAAGCTGCTATACTTTGGACATAATTCAAGGAAAGGATTGGTACTGAAGTAGACTGCATTCAAAATTTTGATATTTCCCATCTAGCTATGCATGATGATCTATCTGACCTTGACAGGCCTTTCTCCAAGGAAGAAATTGATGATATTATCAAAAATATGCCCAATGACCAATCCCCTGGACCTGATGGATTTAATGGCCTATTTATGAAGAAATGTTGGCACACCATCAAACATTACTTCTGTAAATTCATCAATGATTTCCATAATGAAAATGTTTCTCTGGCTCGTGTTAACTCTGCTTACATTACTCTGATACCCAAGAATGACAATCCTGAAACTCCTGATGATTATAGGCCTATATCTCTTATAAGTATGCCTATCAAAATACTTACCAAACTACTTGCTAACAGAGCACAACAGATTATTATATCCAGGGTTAGCAAGAACCAATATGGCTTTATTAAAGCCAGAAATATTCAGGACTGGCTTGCATGGAGTTTTGATTATATACATATGTGCCACAAATCTAAGAAATAAATTATTATATTTAAGATTGACTTTGTGAAGGCATTTGACAAGGTAAATTATAATGCCATTTTATTCATGATGAAACACCTGTGTTTCATCAACAAATGGATTAGATGGGTCACAGCTATTCTATCTACAGCTACTACCTCTGTCATCCTCAATGGTGTTCCTGGTAAGTGCATCCAATGCAAGTGTGGTGTAAGACAAGGAGATCCATTTTCTCCCTTCCTGTATGTTATGATTGGAGAATTATTGCAACTTATGGTCAATGAAACATGGAGAAATGGAACCCTATCTTTGCCTATTGAGACCAACTACTCTGAATGCTATCCCATCATACAGTATGCTAATGATACCCTAATTATTCTCCCTGCTGATGAGGTACATATTAGGAGTTTCATTGAGATCTTAAATAAATTTACCAAATTCACAGGGCTGGTAGTCAACTACAGTAATTCTTCTATGGTGCCAATTAATATCTCTGATGATAAAGCCCAGGACCTGGCTTACACCTTTAACTGCAGAAAAGAAGCCATGCCATTCACATATCTTGGTGTTCCTATGGGATCAACTAGGCCCAAAGTTTCTGATCTGATGCCCATGGTATCTAGGCTTGATCACAGACTAGGTATAGCATCAATGATGTCTTATTCAGGGAGACTTGTTCATCTCAAATCTATAGGTGCTGCCCTACCCATATTTGCTATGTGCTCCATCAGAGTCCCTTTCACCATTTTGGATCACTTTGAAAAATCTGGTAGAAACTTTTTGTGGTATGGCAAAGGCATCAACAAAAAAGGAAACTGCCTTGTCAAATGGGATAATATTTGCCTACCAAAGAAAGCAGGGGGCCTTGGAGTGCTAGATGTGACAATACAAAATAAAACTCTGCTTACCAAATTCCTATTCAAATTTTTTAACAAGCATGATATTCCCTGGGTTAAACTTATTTGGAGAAATTATTATGGTAATGATGAGGTACCAAATTTCCCTACCAAGGTGGGATCATTTTGGTGGAGAGATTGTTGCTCTATCTTGCAAGAGTTCAAAGATATGACTATATGCTATGCTAGCAGTGGAAACACTATAAAGCTATGGTCAGATAAATGGTGCTCTCATACTCTATCCTACATACTGCCTCAACTGTACTCTTATGCAAAAAAATGTAGACATCACTCTAGCATCTGTCAGCAACATGGAGGAGAATGAATTTTATGATTTATTTTACTTGCCTATGTCTACCATTGTAGTGCAATAGAGTAACAACCTCAGAGAGATGATCAATAGTAGAGATAATCAACTCTCACCAGACACATGGAATTTTCCTTAGGGTGGCACTAAATAATCTACTAAAAGAATATATCTAGAATACATGAGAAATCCTACTGAGGCCCCTAAACCCCATTAATGGATATGGAAGTCATGTACCCTTCTAAGCAGAAATTCTTTTTCTGCCTTCCGTTATAGGACAGATTGAACACTAGAGATCTACTAAACAGGAAGAATTTCTACATTGAGACAAGCAAATGTGTGTTGTGTGATGATGAGCCAAATGAACATATAATGCACCTTTCCTTTAGCTGTGATTTCAGCCAATTTTTTGGATGAACAGTGGTTATGAGTGGGATACTGATTATAACCTCACAGAAATGCTCCTGGAGGTCAAAAAGCAGAATAACACTGGTTGCTACAAACAATGTCTGATTGCTAGATACTGGATTCTATGGAAGCATAGGAATAGCATCATTTTTGGCCACAAGACCAAGAATATGGCATACTATTTGGCTACTTTCAAGGAACATTTCTCCATGATCATAAAGAAAGCTAAACCTGGATTGAAGGAGGGCATGCAAAGTTGGCTAGAGTACTTGTAGTTTATTTTACTTTATACTCTCCCTACTTCCCCACCATGTACATCTTATTTGAGTTACAGTGGGGGTCTTCCCCACTGTTTTTGCTCAAAATGCTTAGAGCTAAAAGAAAATTTTTAGAAAAAGCTTTTTCTAGTGATTTCTTCCGCAAAAGTGATGAAGATCTTAAAATGATTGGTGTTTCTTCTATTGATTCCTTGTTTAGTAAAGTTAATATTGATGAAAAAGGGATTGCAGAAGAGTCAACTTTAGGTAGAAGGCATCCCAATTTTTCGGAGGGTGAAAATCTTATTGAGTAAATTGGTGAAAGTAGGTTTGGAGAGGTCAAAACTTTAACTAGTGATGTGCCCACTCTTTTGGATTACATAGACTTTAATTATGATAGTTGCTCTATGATTGATTGTATTTCTTTGTTGCAATCCATGATAAATTCACCCCATGCTTATGAACAAAATAACGCTTTTACTAAACATATTGTTGATCCTATGATGAAAGCTCTTGAAGAAAAATTGGAATTAGAAGAACAAATTCCTAGAAAAGTGCATGATGAATGGGCACCTACTATCAAAGTCAAGATTAAAAATTATGAGTGTTTTGCTTTGTGTGACTTGGGTGCTAGTGTTTCTACAATTCCAAAATCCTTATGTGATGTGCTTGGTCTTACTAATGTTGAAGAATGTTCTTTAAATTTGCACTTGGCGGATTCTACTATTAGAGAGCCTATGGGAAGAATTAATGATGTTCTTATTCTTGAAAATAGAAATTATGTGCCCATATATTTTATTTTTATTGATGTTGATTGCAATCCGTCTTGTCCAATTATTCTTGGTAGACCGTTTTTACGCACTATCAGTGCCGTGATTGATATGACAGAAGGCAATATTAAGTTCCAATTTCCTTTGAGGAGGGTACGGAACATTTTCCTAGAATAAGAATTAGGACACCATATGAATCAATCATGAGGGCATATTATGGATCTCGAACCAAAGATGACAAAACTTAGATCCTTGCTTTATGCCTAGCTAAGGGCGTAAAACTATAGCGCTTGTTGGGAGGCAACCCAATAAATAAAATTTATTTTTGCTTTTTGATTCCTGTTATTGAGTGTTAGCACAATTATGCTACTGTTATGATTGTGTTTTTTATTTTTTAATTAGTGTTTGTGCCAAGTAAATCCTTTAGGATCTTCTTGGGTGATAGCTGTTTGAACTTGCTGAACAAATAGAAACTTTTACGCTCACGAAATTAATTTTCATTTTTTACCAGAGAGCGCTAAAATACCCATTCCACGTGCCATAGATCAATATACAAATTTCTCATGTCATACTATTTTTTCAGAATTTTTGGAGTTACAGAAGTATTTGAAATAGCCAGATTGCTACAGACTGTTCTGTTTTGACAGATTCTGTTTTCTTTGTGTTATGTGCTTATTTTGATGGCTCTATGGTTTTCTTTGATGAGTTTTTGCAATAGAGAAGTTGGAATACAGTAGATATAATACAAAAACAAAATATGAATTGGTTTGATACAGTACTTATAGTAGTGGTTTACTTTCTTATACTAACGGATCTCACGAAGGTTTTGTTGAGTTTTGTGTGATTGAAGTTTTCAAGTTTTGGGTTATCTTATGATGGATGAAGGAAGGATGGAAGAGCCTAAGCTTGGGGATGCCCCGACATCCCAAGCTATTATCCAAAAATGAGCATCCAGATATGCCCTCGAGTGGCATTCCCGCTTTCTTCCAACGGTCATCGGTATTTTACTCAAAACTATATTTTTATTCGTCACATGATATATGTTTTGCTTGGAGCGTCTTGTATGATATGAGTCTTTTCTTGTTTTATTTTGTGTTTGAAGTCATCAATTCTTGCTGGACACACCTATTTGGGAGAGCCAAAATTATGTCATGACTTATTAAAATTGCTCTCTATGCTTCAGTTAAATTTTTATGAGCAATGCACTTGCCCTAGTGCTTCACTTATATCTTTTTTTACCACGGTGTGCTTAGTATTTTTGAAGAAATTCTCTCTTGATTCACTTAGATTTATTTGAGAGTTAGTAAAAATTTCAAGAAATTCTCTCTTGCATGACTTAAATTATTTTGAGAGAAAGAAGAAAAATTATGCTCATAATCTTCACTTATATTTGTCTGAGCTTATGAAAAGGAAGACATGAAAATTAGTCCCAAAGTGATAGATATCCAAGAAGGATATAATAAAAAAATTCATGAAGATCATTGGACAAAATAAACTTGATTCTTCGTAATAGTTTTGAGATATGATGATGTGATATGTGAGTTATGTTGATGAGTAATTATCCTTTATTAAGAATACTGGTGTTAAGGTTTGAGATTCCCTATGCAAGTACGAAAGTCAATAGTCATGTAATGAAATTATATCCTACTTGTGGTGCTTTATTCAGTGTTATTTATGCTTAATGCTTGCTTATGAGATTATTCATTTCTTGGTTGGTCACTTCTCAATCTTTTTCTAGCCTTCATTTTGCACCAAGTATGATCACTACTTGTGCATCCAAAAACCATTAAACTAGTTTTGCCACATGAGTCCACTATATCTACCTATATGCGGTATTCTTTATCCGTTCTAAGTAAATTTGCATGTGCCATCTCTAATTTTCAAAATAAACTTCTCTTTTGTGTGTTTGTTTCGCTCACGGAGCGGTGAGGGTTGGCTAATATTTTCCATGCTAGATGTGTTATTTTCACGATGAGTGTTTATTCACTTGTCATTGCACGAGAGTAAGGCAAAGGTATTAGGGATGCCCAGTCCCGAAATGCAAAAAATGAATTTACTTTATGTTGTCAAATAATAAATTCCTTGGAAAGTGTTGGTATGGAGGGCACCCATGGATACGGTTAGCCATGGAAAGTGAAAGTATGGTGGAAAAAGGAATAACCTTTATTTTCTGTTTGGGAACTGCCTATGATATATCTAAGCATGGGAAGTATTGGGAACTCTGTCATTTTCGTTGGTGGGATGGATACACCTCCCAAAATGTTTTTATCTCTAAGTTTTTCGCTTTGAGCTCTGGCACCTCTACAAATCCCTACTTCCCTCTGCAAAGGGACTTTCTTTTACTTTATGCAATTTTTATTTTTGAATTTGAGTCTCCATCTTCTCTTATAAAAGCACTAACTAGGAAGCAATATGATCATACTTAAGTATTGGGTGTAGCTAATATTCGAGTGTGTTTCATGAATGGATCAATGGTTGAGCATGATGGGCTAGGGATAACTTATTTTACTGTTGATATTTTGAAAGACATGGTTTCTTGTTGATATGCTTGAGTATCTAAATTATTATGTCAAAAATAGACTATTGCTTTGAACAATATAAAAGTCCAAATGACCATGCTATAAAGAAAAGAATATGACATGACATGTTAGGCAACATTCCACATCAAAAATTCTATTTTTATCACTTACCTACTCGAGGACGAGCAGGAGTTAAGCTTGGGGATGCTGATACGTCTCCAATGTATCTATAATTTTTGATTGTTCGATGCTGTTATATTATCAATCTTGGATGTTTTATAATCATTTTATAGTCATTTTATATCATCTTTTAGTACTAACATATTGACATAGTGCCAAGTGCCAATTGCCGTTTTCCCCATTTTTTTACATCACAGAAAATCAATATCAAATGGAGTCCAAATGCCATGAAACTTTAAGGAGAATTTTTATGGGCCAAAAGGAACACAATGGGCCCTGGCTGCGCCTGGGGGTTGCCCCGAGGGAGGCACAACCCACCAGGGTGTACCAGGAGGCCCAGGAGCGCCCTGGTGGGTTGTGCCCACCTCGGGTGCCCCCCGGACCACCTCTTTGCTCTATAAATACCCCAATATTCCAGAAACCCGAGGGGAGTCGATGAAGTATTCATCCAGCCGCCGCAGAGTCCAGAACCACCAGATCCAATCTAGACACCATATCGGATGGGGTTCACCACCTCCATTGGTGCCTCTTTGATGATGCGTGAGTAGTTCTTTGTAGACCTTCGGTTCCGTAGTTAGTAGCTAGATGGCTTCATCTCTCCCTCTTGATTCTCAATGCAAAGGTCTCTTGGAGATCCATATGATGTAACTCTTTTGCTGTGTGTTTGTTGGGATCGATGAACTTTGAGTTTATGATCAGAGATCAGATCTATCTTTTTATATCCATGAAAGTATTTGAGTCTCTTTGATCTCTTTTATGCATGATCTCTTATAGCCTCGTATTTATTCTCCAATATTTGGGTTTTGTTTGGCCAACTTGAACTATTTATCTTGCAATGGGAAGAGATGCTTTGTAGTGGGTTCGATGTTACGGTGCTTGATCCCAGTGATAGAGAGGGAAACGACACGTATGTATCGTTGCTACTAAGGGTAAAATGATGGGGTCTATCTCTACATAGATAGATCTTGTCTACATCATGTCATCGTTCTTATTGCATTACTCCGTTTCTCCATGAACTTAATACACTAGATGCATGCTGGATAGCGGTTGATGTGTGGAGTAATAGTAGTAGATGGAGGCAGGAGTCAGTCTACTAATCTTGGACGTGATGCCTATATAGTGATCATTGCCTAGATATCGTCATAATTATTTGAAGTTCTATCAATTTCCCAAGAGTAATTTGTTCACCCATCGTTTGATATTTTTCTTGAGAGAAGCCACTAGTGAAACCTACACCCCCGGGGTCTCTCTTTCTCATATTATTTGCCTTTGCGATCTATTTTTATTTGCTTTTATTTTCAGATCTATTAATCCAAAAACCCAAAAATACTTTGCTGCACTTTATTTTATTTGTGATCTATTTATTCAATCTATTACAACTTTCTCCCATCACGCACCAATTTCTGGCATCGTTACCCAAAAGGGATTGACAACCCCTTTAACACGCCGGGTTGCGAAGATTTGTTATCTGTGTGCAGGGGCTGTTTACGTTGTGTTGCTTGGTTCGATAATCTTGGTTTCATATCTGAGGGAAATACCACCGCCATTGTGCTGCATCATCCCTTCCTCTTTGGGGAAATACCGATGTAGCTTCAAGCGACATCACCCCCTGCCATATTTGTCGGAGGCGGAAGGAAAGAGGGGGGGGGACGGAAGGGAGAATCCTATTCCACTATTTCCTTTCCCTTCCCCTCTTTCCTTCTCCTATTAGGCCGGCCCATATGGGGGGAGCACCAGCCCCTTGTGGCTGGTGCGTTTCCCCTCTTGGCCCATAAGGCCCATATCTTTTGCTGGGGGTGCTCGGAACCCCTTCCGGTGACCCGATAAGTACCCGGTACCCCCCGAAACACTTCCGGTGTCCGAATACCATCGTCCTATATATCAATATTTACCTATAGACCATTTCGAGACTCCTCATCATGTCGGTGATCTCATCCGGGACTCCGAGCAACATTGGGTCACCAAATCACATAACTCATATAATATTATATCGTCATCAAACGTTAAGCATGCGGACCCTACGGGTTTGAGAACTATGTAGACATGATTGAGATACCTCTGCGGTAAATAACCAAAAGCGGAACCTAGATGCCCGTATTGGCTCCTACATACTCTACGAAGATCTTTATCGGTCGAACCATTATGACAACATATATAATTCCCTTTGTCCATCAGTATGTTACTTGCCCGAGATTCGACCATCGGTATCTTCATACCTAGTTCAATCTCGTTACCGGCAAGTCTCTTTACTCGTTCCGTAATACATCACCTCGTGACCAACTCCTTAGCCGTTTGCTTGCAAGCTTATGATGTGTATTACCGAGAGGGCCCAGACATACCTCTTCGATACTCGGAGTGACAAATCCTAATATTGATCTATGCCAACTCAACAAACACCTTCGGAGATACCTGTAGAGCACATTTATAATCACCAAGTTACATTGTGACATTTGATAGCACACAAGGTATTCCTCCAGTATCCAGGAGTTGCATAATCTCATAGTCGAAGGAATATGTATTTGACATGAAGAAAGCAATAGCAATAAAACTAAACGATCATAATGCTAAGCTAAAGATGGGTCTTGTCCATCACATCATTCTCCTAATGATGTGATCCCATTATCAAATGACAACTCATGTCAATGGTTAGGAAACCTTAACCATCTTTGATCAGTGAGCTAGTCTAGTAGAGGCTAATTAGGGACACGGTGTTTGTTTATGTATTCACACATGTATCAAGGTTTCCGATCAATACAATTCTAGCATGAATAATAAACCTTTATCATGAATAAGGAAATATAAAATAATAACTTTATTATTGCCTCTAGGGCATATTTCCTTCAGTCTCCCACTTGCACTAGTGTCAATAATCTAGATTACATTGTAATGAATCTAACACCCATGGAGTCTTGGTGCTGATCATGTTTTGCTCGCGGAAGAGGCTTAGTCAACGGGTCTGCTATATTCAGATCCGTATGTATCTTGCAAATTTCTGTGTCTCCCTGCTTGACTTGTTCACAAATGGAGTTGAAGCGTTTCTTGCTGTGTTTGGTTCTCTTGTGCAATCTGGATTCCTTTGCCAAGGCAATTGCTCCAGTATTGTCACAAAAGATTTTCATTGGACCCGATGCACTAGGTATTACACCCAGATCGGATATGAAATCCTTCATCCAGACTCCTTCATTTGCCGCTTCCGAAGCAGCTATGTACTCCGCTTCACACGTAGATCCCGCCACGACGCTCTTCCTGGAATTGAACCAACTGACAGCTCCACCATTCAATATAAATACATATCCGGTTTGTGACTTAGAGTCATCCGGATCAATGTCAAAGCTAGCATCGATGTATCCATTTACGATGAGCTCTTTGTCACCTCCATAAACGAGAAACATATCCTTGGTCCTTTTCAGGTACTTCAGGATGTTCTTGACCGCTGCCCAGTGATCCTCTTCTGGATTACTTTAGTACCTCCCTGCCAGACTTATGGCAAGGCACACATCAGGTCTGGTACACATGATTTCATACATGATAGAGCCTATGGCTAAGGCATAGGGAATGAATTTCATTTTCTCTTTATCTTCTGCAGTGGTTGGGCTTTGAGTATGACTCAACTTCACACCTTGTAACACAGGCAAGAACCCTTTCTTTGACTGATCCATTTTGAACTTCTTCAAAACTTTGTCAAGGTATGTGCTTTGTGAAAGTCCTATTAAGCGTCTTGATCTATCTCTATAGATCTTAATGCCTAATATATAAGCAGCTTCATCGAGGTCTTTCATTAAAAACTCCTATTCAAATATCCTTTTATACTATCTAGAAATTCTATATCATTTCCAATCAACAATATGTCATCTACATATAATATTAGAAATGCTACAGAGCTCCCACTCACTTTCTTGTAAATACAGGCTTCACCAAAAGTCTGTATAAAACCATATGATTTGATCACCTCATCAAAGCATATATTCCAACTCCGAGATGCTTACACCAGTCCATAGATGGATGGCTGGAGCTTGCACACTTTGTTAGCACCTTTAGGATCGTCAAAACCTTCTGGTTGCATCATATACAACTCTTCTTTAAGAAATCCATTAAGGAATGCAGTTTTGACGTCCATTTGCCCGATTTCATAATCATAAAATGCGGCAATTGCTAACATGATTTGGACGGACTTAAGCATCGCTACGGGTGAGAAAGTCTCATCATAGTCAAGCCCTTGAACTTGTCAAAAACTTTTTGCGACAAGTCAAGCTTTGTTAATAGTAACATTACCATCAGTGTCAGTCTTCTTCTTGAAGATCCATTTATTCTCAATAGCTTGCCCACACTACAAAAAAAATACACTTCCGTGATGATACGTGTTTGTGACAGTACGTCACGTTTTCTGTCATGCATGTACATCCATGACAATTTTATGACAGAATCAAGATAGTCATACCTGTGTTGTCGAAGAAGTGTTCCATGACATTACCAAAATTATCATCACAGAAGTGTCCACTTCCATGACGATAAATGACGCGTCATGGAAGTGCTTTCGACAAGGGTGACCGACACATGGCATCCACCGTAACAGGTCGCCGTTAAGCTATCAGGTCCGGTTTTGGATCCGATAACCCGCTAACAGCCCAATCAATAAGGATTTTCCATGTGTAAAATTCTCATTGGCCGGAGGAAACACGTGTTGGATCAATGTTGGGACAGAGGTCATCCATTCATTGGACATGAGGTGCCTATGATACGTTGACACATGGCACGGCCCAACAGAGGCCCATTCCGGTGAAAAGGCCGACCCATTTTACTTGGTCAAAAGGTAATGGGCTGGCTGATGTCTACTACACAACCTTCTTCTTGTAGATGTTGTTGGGCCTCCAAGTGAAGTGGTTTGTAGGACAGTAGCAAATTTCCCTCAAGTGGATGACCTAAGGTTTATCAATCCGTAGGAGGGTAGGATGAAGATGGTCACTCTCAAGCAACCCTGCAACCAAATAACAAAGAGTCTCTTGTGTCCCCAACACACCCAATACAATGGTAAATTGTATAGGTGCACTAGTTCGGCGAAGAGATGGTGATACAAGTGCAATATGGATGGTAGATAAAGGTATTTGTAATCTGAAATTATAAAAACAGCAAGGTAACGAATGATAAAAGTGAGCGTAAACGGTATTGCAATGCATTGAAACAAGGCCTAGGGTTCATGCTTTCCCTAGTGCAAGTTCCCTCAACAATACTAACATAATTGGATCACATAACTATCCCTCAACATGCAACAAAGAGTCACTCCAGAGTCACTAATAGTGGAGAACGAACGAAGAGATTATGGTAGGGTACGAAACCACCTCAAAGTTATTCTTTCCAATCAATCTGTTGGGCTATTCCTATAAGTTTCACAAACAGCCCTAGAGTTTGTACTAGAATAACACCTTAAGACACAAATCAATCAAAACCCTAATGTCACCTAGATACTCCAATGTCACCTCAAGTATCTGTGGGTATGATTATATTATATGCATCACACAATCTCAAATTCATCTATTCAACCAACACATAGAATCTCAAAGAGTGCCCCAAAGTTTCTACCGAAGAATCACGATGAAAACGTGTGCCAACCCCTATGCATAGGTTCACGGGCGGAACCCGCAAGTTGATCACCAAAACATACATCAAGTGAATCACGTGGTATCCCATTGTCACCACAGATACGCACGGCAAGACATACATCAAGTGTTCTCAAATCTTTAAAGACTCAATCTGATAAGATAACTTCAAAGGGGAAACTCAATTCATTATAAGAGAGTAGAGGGGGGGAAGAAACATCATAGGATCCAAATATAATAGCGAAGCTCGCGATACATCAAGATCGTATCACCTGAAGAACACAAGAGAGAGAGAGAGATCAAACACATAGCTACTGGTACATACCCTCAGCCCCGAGGGAGAACTACTCCCTCCTCGTCATGGAGAGCATCTGGATGATGAAGATGGCCACCAGAGAGGGATTGCCCCCTCCGGCACCCTACCGGAACAGGTCTAGATTGGTTTTCGGTGGCTACGGAGGCTTCTGGCGGCAGAACTCCCGCTCTATTGTGCTCCCCGATGGTTTTAGGGTATATGGAGATATATAGGCAAAAGAAGTACGTCAGGGGGCCACGAGGGGCCCACGAGGGTGGAGGGCGTGCCCAGGGGGGTGGGTGCGCCCCCTACCTCGTGGCCTCTTGAAACTTCCCTTACATGCACTTCAAGTCTTCTAGGCTTCTTTCCTTCCAAAAATGAATTCCGTGAAGTTTCAAGTCAATTGGACTCCGTTTGATTTTCCTTTTCTTCGAAACCCTAAAACAAGGTAAAAACAGAAACTGGCACTGGGCTCTGGGTTAATAGGTTAGTCCCAAAAATGATATAAACATGTATAATAAAGCCCATAAACATTCAGAACAATAGATAATATAGCATGGAGCAATAAAAAATTATAGATACGTTGGAGACGTATCAGCATCCCCAAGCTTAATTCCTGCTCGTCCTTGAGTAGGTAAATGATAAAAACAGAATTTTTGATGCGGAGTTCTACTTGGCATAATTTCAATGTAATTCTTCTTAATTGTGGCATGAATATTCAGATCCATAAGATTCAAGACAAAAGTTTAATATTGACATAAAAACAATAATACTTCAAGCATACTAGCTAAGCAATCATGTCTTCTCAAAATAACATGGCCAAAGAAAGCTATCCCTACAAAATCATATAGTCTGGCTATGCTCCATCTTCACCACACAAAATATTTAAATCATGCACAACCCCAATGACAAGCCAAGCAATTGTTTCATACTTTTGATGATCTCAAACTTTTTCAATCTTCACGCAATATATGAGCGTGAGCCATGGATATAGCACTATAGGTGGAATAGAATAGTGGTTGTGGAGAAGACAAAACGAGAAGATAGTTTCACATCAACTAGGCGTATCAACGGGCTATGGAGATGCCCATCAATAGATATCAGTGTGAGTGAGTAGGGATTGCCATGCAACGGATGCACTAGAGCTATAAATTTATGAAAGCTCAAAAGAAACTAAGTGGGTGTGCATCCAACTTGCTTGCTCATGAAGACCTAGGGCATTTTGAGGAAGCCCATCATTGGAATATACAAGCCAAGTTCTATAATGAAAGATTCCCACTAGTATATGAAAGTGACAACACAGGAGACTCTCTATCATGAAGGTCATGGTGCTACTTTGAAGCACAAGTGTGGTAAAAGGATAGTAGCATTGCCCCTTCTCTCTTTTTCTCTCATTTTTCTTTTTCTTTTTTTTATTTGGGCCTTTTCTATTATTTATGGCCTCTTTTCTTTTTCTCCTTTTTTAATTTTTCGTCCGGAATCTCATCCCGACTTGTGGGGGAATCATAGTCTCCATCATCCTTTCCTCACTGGGACAATGCTCTAATAATGACGATCATCACACTTTTATTTTTCTTACAACTCAAGAATTACAACTCGATACTTAGAACAAGATATGACTCCTCCGGCGGTGTACCGGGATGTGCAATGATGCATGAGTGACATGTATGAAAGAATTATGAAAGGTGGCCTTGCCACAAATACGATGTCAACTACATGATCATGCAAAGGAATATGACAATGATGAAGCGTGTCATAATAATGGAACGGTGGAAAGTTGCATGGCAATATATCTCAAAATGGCTATGGAAATGCCATAATAGGTAGGTATGGTGGCTGTTTTGAGGAAGGTATATGGTGGGTTTATGATACTAGCGAAAGGTGCGCGGTATTAGAGAGGCTAGCAATGGTGGAAGGGTGAGAGTGCGTATAATCCATGGACTCAACATTACTCATAAAGAACTCACATACTTATTGCAAAAATCTATTAGTTATCGAAACAACGTACTACGCGCATGCTCCTAGGGGGATAGATTGGTAGGAAAAGACTATCGCTCGTCCCCGACCGCCACTCATAAGGAAGACAATCAATAAATAAATCATGCTCCAACTTCATCACATAACGGTTCACCATACGTGCATGCTATGGGAATCACAAACTTCAACACAAGTATTTCTCAAATTCATAACCACTCGACTAGCATAACTCTAATATCACCATCTCCATATCTCAAAACAATTATCAAGTATCAAACTTCTCATAGTATTCAACACACTCATAAGAGAATTTTATTATTCTGGAATACCTAGCATATTAGGATTTTAAGCAAATTACCATGCTATTTAAGACTCTCAAAATAATCTAAGTGAAGCATGAGAGTTCATCTATTTGAAGATATAAGTGAAGCACTAGAGCAAATGACAAACTACTTCGAAAGATATAAGTGAAGATTAATGAGTAGTCAAATAATTATGCAACTATGTGAAGACTCTCTAACATTTAAGAATTTCAGATCTTGGTATTTTATTCAAACAGCAAGCAAAACAAAAGTAAATAAAATGACGCTCCAAGCAAAACACATATCATGTGGTAAATAAAAATATAGCTCCAAGTAAAGTTACCGATGAACGAGGACGAAAGAGGGGATGCCCCGGGCCTTCCGGGGCATCCCCAAGCTTAGGCTTTTGGTTGTCCTTGAATATTACCTTGGGGTGCCTTGGGAATCCCCAAGCTTAGGCTCTTGCCACTCCTTATTCCATAGTCCATCGAATCTTTACCCAAAACTTGAAAACTTCGCAACACAAAACTTAACAGAAAACTCGTAAGCTCCGTTAGTATAAGAAAATAAATGAACACTTAGGTACTGTAATGAACTCATTATTTATTTATATTGGTGTTAAACCTACTGTATTCCAACTTCTCTATGGTTTATAAACTCTTTTACTAGCCATAGATTCATCAAAATAAGCAAACAACACATCGAAAACAGAATCTGTCAAAAACAGAACAGTCTGTATTAATCTGGATCAAATGTATACTTCTGGAACTCATAAAATTCTCAAATAAATTGCTGGACCTGAGGAATTTATCTACTAATCATCTGAAAAAATAATTAACTAAATAGAACTCTCCAAATAAAGTTTCTGTTTTTTACAGCAAGATCAACAAGACTTTCCCCAAGTCTTCCCAACGGTTCTACTTGGCACAAGCACTAATTAAACACATAAAACCACATCTAAACAGAGGCTAGATGAATTATTTATTACTAAACAGGCACAAAAAGCAAGGAACAAAAATAAAGTTGGGTTGCCTCCCAACAAGCGCTATCGTTTAACGCCCCTAGCTAGGCATGATGATTTCAATGATGCTCACATAAAGGATAAGAATTGAAACATAAAGAGAGCATCATAAAGAATATGACTAGCACATTTAAGCCTAACCCACTTCCTATGCATAGGAATTTTGTGAGCAAACAACTTATGTGAACAAGAATCAACTTGCATAGGAAGGTAAAACAAGCATAACTTCAAAATTTTAAGCACATAGAGGGGAAACTTGATATTATTGCAATTCCTACAAGCATATATTCCTCCCTCATAATAATTTTCAGTAGCATCATGAATGAATTCAACAATATAACTATCACATAAAGCATTCTTTTCATGATCTACAAGCATAGAAATTTTATTACTCTCCACACAAGCAAAATGCTTCTCATGAATAATAGTGGGAGCAAACTTAATAAAATAATTATCATGTGAGGCATAATCCAATTGAAAACTAAAATCATGATGACAAGTTTCATGGATATCATTATTCTTTATAGCATACAAGTCATCACAATAATCATCATAGATAGCAACTTTGTTCTCATAATCAATTCGAACCTCTTCCGGAATAGTGGATTCATCACAAAATAAAGTCATGACCTCTCCAAATCCACTTTTATCAATATAATCATCATAAATAGGATGCATGCTTTAATCATAATAAATTTGCTCATCAAAGCTTGGGGGACAAAAAATATCATCTTCATCAAACATAGCTTCCCCAAGCTTGTGGCTTTGCATATCATTAGCATCATAGATATTCAAGGAATTCATACTAACAGCATTGCAATCATGCTCATCATTCAAATATTTAGTGCCAAACATTCTAATGCATTCTTCTTCTAGCACTTTGGCACAATTTTCCTTTCCATCATTCTCACGAAAGATATTAAAAAGATGAAGCATATGCGACAAACTTAATTCCATTTTTTGTAGTTTTCTTTTATAAACTAACTAGTGCTAAAACAAGAAACAAAAAGACTCGATTGCAAGATCTAAAGATATACCTTCAAGCGCTAACCTCCCTGGCAATGGTGCCAGAAAAGAGCTTGATGTCTACTACACAACCTTCTTCTTGTAGACGTTGTTGGGCCTCCAAGAGCAGAGGTTTGTAGGACAGTAGCAAATTTCCCTCAAGTGGCTGACCTAAGGTTTATCAATCCATAGGAGGCGTAGGATGAAGATGGTTTCTCTCAAGCAACCCTGCAACCAAATAACAAAGAGTCTCTTGTGTCCCCAACACACCCAATACAATGGTAAATTGTATAGGTGCACTAGTTCGGTGAAGAGATGGTGATACAAGTGCAATATGGATGGTAGATAAAGGTATTTGTAATCTGAAATTATAAAAACAGCAAGGTAAAGAATGATAAAAGTGAGCGTAAACGGTATTGCAATGCATTGAAACAAGGCCTAGGGTTCATGCTTTCGCTAGTGCAAGTTCCCTCAACAATACTAACAAAATTGGATCACATAACTATCCCTCAACATGCAACAAAGAGTCACTCCAAAGTCACTAATAGCGGAGAACGAACGAAGAGATTATGGTAGGGTATGAAACCACCTCAAAGTTATTCTTTCCAATCAATCCGTTGGGCTATTCCTATAAGTGTCACAAACAACCCTAGAGTTTGTACTAGAATAACACCTTAAGACACAAATCAATCAAAACCCTAATGTCACCTCAAGTATCCGTGGGTATGGTTATACGATATGCATCACACAATCTCAAATTCATCTATTCAATCAACACATAGAACCTCAAAGAGTGCTCCAAAGTTTCTACCGGAGAATCATGAAGAAAACGTGTGCCAACCCCTATGCATAGGTTCATGGGCGGAACCCGCAAGTTGAACACCAAAACATACATCAATTGAATCACGTGGTATCCCATTGTCACCACAGATACGCACGGCAGGACATACATCAAGTGTTCTCAAATATTTAAAGACTCAATCCAATAAGATAACTTCAAAGGGGAAACTCAATTCATTATAAGACAGTAGAGGGGGGAAGAAACATCATAGGATCCAAATATAATAGCAAAGATCGCGATACATCAAGATCGTATCACCTCAAGAACACAAGAGAGAGAGATCAAACACATAGCTACTGGTACATACCCTCAGCCCCGAGGGAGAACTACTCCCTCCTCGTCATGGAGAGCGTCGGGATGATGAAGATGGCCACCGAAGAGGGATTGCCCCCTCCGGCACCCTTCCGGAACGGGTCTAGATTGGTTTTCAGTGGCTATAGAGGCTTCGGGCGGCGGAACTCCCGCTCTATTGTGCTTCCCGATGTTTTTAGGGTATATGGAGATATATAGGCGGAAGAAGTACGTCAGGGAGGCCACGAGGGGCCCACGAGGGTGGAGGGCCCGCCCATGGGGGTGGGCGCGCCCCCTGCCTCGTGGCCTCCTCGAAGTTTCCCTTACGTGCACTTTAGGTCTTCTAGGCTTCTTTCCTTCCAAAAATGAGTTCCGTGAAGTTTTAGGTCAATTGGACTCCGTTTGATTTTCCTTTTCTTCGAAACCCTAAGAAAAGGAAAAAACTGAAACTGGCACTGGGCTCTGGGTTAATAGGTTAGTCCGAAAAATGATATAAAAGTGTATAATAAAGCCCATAAACATTCAAAACAGTAGATAATATAGCATGGAGTAATCAAAAATTATAGATACGTTGGAGACGTATCACCGGCCCACGAAAAGCCTTTTAACGGCTTCTTCGTATATAGCCCATTTACGACCCGCTAACTCACGGCCCGTTACGGCCTATCAGAATTAAGCCCAATAGCTTCATATGGGCCATCCAATATGATTCTAGCCAGTTGTAACTTCCGGCCTATGTATGGCCCATGATGTCTTTCGGTCTATACGAGGCCATTTGTAACTCTTGGCCCATTAACAGCCCATGGTGAATCTGGCCCGCAATGAACATTGTACTACTTTATAACCATTAACGGCCCATTATTCCATTGGGCCGTTTCCAACCCATGTTATCTTTCGGCCTTCTCAGGGCCCATTTATTCTTGGGCTCATTTCCATCATTCGGTTACTTATAGCCTATTACTGGCCTTTTCTGCTTGTGGGCCAAATTTAGCCCGTGGTTACAATCGGCCCGTTTGCGGCCCGTTAATCCGTTGGGTCGTTTTCATAGCGTCATCAAATTCGGTCGATTAACGACGTCCCGTTATTGTCGGCCCATGAATGGACAATTCCAAATCTAGTCCGTTTATGGCCCATAATGCGGTCTGTTATTGGCCAATGTTTGGCCGATCGATCATACAGCCTGTAGAAGGCTCATTGATGCTACGACCCGTAGAAGTCCCATTGATGCTACGACCCGTAGAAGGCCCATTGATGCTATGGCCCGTAGAAGGCCCACTGTTTCTACGGCCCGTAGGAGGCCCATGGTAACTACAATAAATATGTAGCCCATGGTTATTGTGGACTAGTTGTAAAAAATAGGTTATTGCGGCCACTAGCAAACCGTGAAAAAAGAACTGCACTGACTAAAAGCAAACAAATAAACAAGACATCAAGGAAATAAACAAGCAAGCAACTTACACTAGGCTATCACGGCTATTACACATATTACATCCACTGGGCATAAAAGTTCGCCATCAGTACAAATATAGGGAACAAAGCAGCATATCATATACACTCACTACAAAAAAAGAGACACATCCGTGACATTTTGGGCCGAACGAATTTTTTTTCTGTCATACATATGACACTTCTATGACGATAATTGTGACAAAACCTGGTATCATCATAGATGTGGTGGGCTCCTACTTCTATGACAAAAAATCATGAAAGAAAATGGGCTTTTCGTCCTGGGTGGGCCGGAGACGCAGCTGCATGACATTCTTTGGGCCATCCATGACGGAAGAAACCATGGTAGAAGCAAGGGGGAGGAAAATTTCGGGGAGTTCCCGGTTACGGTGGGAGGTCGGCGGCCGAGTGATGCGCGTTTCTCTCGTACACGTACGCGCGAGTGTGTGAGGCGTTGGCTTTAACTGAACCCGAGCGAGACGTTGGGCTCTAACTGAACCCGATCGATTGCACTGTAGGCTACGCATTACTGAACCCGAGCGATCGATCGATGGCTGTTAACTGAACCCGATCGAGCGATTCCTTCGCTACTGCTGCTAACTTAAGCCAATCAATTGGATGAACAGTGAGCGTTGCGGGGGGGGGGGGTGGATGAACAGTGAGTGGTGGCGTTGCCTCTGGATGAACAGGACCCAGTGGTGTGGAGGGCTGGATGAAAAGTAGACGGTGGAGGGGTGCCCGTGGAGGGGGTGGTTGAACAGTAGCCGGTGGAGTAGCGCGTGGTGGAGGCTGGATGAACAGGAGCCCGTGGAGGCTGGAGGAGGTCGACGGTGGAGATGAACAATACCCGTGGAGTCCCGTTTTGCGGTACGCCACACCCCTCCCGATGAACAGGACCCCCGTTTCGACCGTAGGAGGTCCGTTTCGTCCGTTTTGCGGTACGCCACACCCCTCCCGATCAACAGGACCCCCGTTTCGACCGTAGGAGGCCCGTTTCGTCCGTTTTGCGGTACGCCACACCCCTCCCGATCAACAGGACCCCTGTTTCGACAGTAGCAGGTCTGTTTCCTCCGTTTTGCGGTACACCACACCCCTCTCGATCAACAGGACCCCGTTCCGAATGTAGGAGGTCAGTTTCCTCCATTTTGCGCTACGCCAGGCCTCGTTTCCATCGCCTGTTCCGTCCAAGCCCTCCCGATGAACATGACCACGCATTCCGTTCCGACCCAGCCGGTTGGCTCCCACGCATTCCGTTGCCTCCCCATGAACACGACGCATTCCATTGCCTCCCCATGAACACGACGCATTCCGTTGCCTCCCCATGAACACGACAACGACGCTGTTTCTCCGTTCTGACCCAGCCATGTACACGAACCATGGCCGTACGTATGTGCGAGTGGGCGTTCGAGACCCCGCCCGTATATGCACATACGTGGCCGTATTTGCTTTCTTGCACCTTGGCCGCTGTACATACACGTACATGCTACATGCGTGCCTCTACTATGACATGTATGCGCCTCTACTACGACACGTGCGCGCCTCTACATCCACTAGTATATATGTACGTACACATTCGCGACCAGACTGACAACGCTATGTACGCTTCGACCAGGTGGGTCCCGACTGTCAGGCACTTCCTTGCGTGCGAAGATGTAGCTGGTGGGTCCCAGTAGACACGGGGTGAATCGTTTTTCCCAAACGCACTTCCTTGCGTGCGAAGATGTAGCTGGTGGGTCCCAGCAGTCAGGGGGCGAATCGTTTTTTTTGCCCGGACGCACTTCCTTGCATGCGAAGATGTAGCTGGTGGGTCCCAGCAATCAGGGGGAAATGTTTTTTTCGTGAAATACGGTGGCCCGTCTGGTGGGTCCATGCTGTCAGGTGGAGGAATCATTATTTTGCGTGTAATAAGGAGGCACTTCCTTGCTGCAGCCATGGACCCAGCTGTCAGCCTCTCCACGTACAGTCCATGTCCGATGGAAGTTGTTCCTTGACCACGTTGACCACGCTGCACCGAGAGCACCACGGCGGTGGACGACGACGAGGACTAGGAACGGGACGACTCGGAGCCGGGAAAGATGTAGCAGTGGATGCCCATGCGAAGAGGAGTACGAGGGTTCACTGGTTTAGCTATAGTGTGAGGCTGCTGTCGCCGCAGAATAACAGGGGGTGTGGGTGAGTAGAGGGATGGCCTGGCCAGCGGTGGGAGTAGTAGGGGCAGTGAGGCCTCCACGGCATCACAGCCGGCCACGGGAGGCAGGAGCACGCAGCATGACCGGAGCTGCTTTGGGCGGCTGGAGCAAGAAGACCAGAGGTTGAAGAAGAACTACGGTCGTTGGATGAACATCGTACAGTAACAGGAGCTAGAATCGTTCATATTGACTAAGTTGACAAAGCCCTACGTCCCCGTCAACTTGGTAGGCCCACAAGTCAGCCTCCCACTATGCTGGGTTCCAGCTGGCAGGGGGAATATTCATTTTATGTGCGTAATAAGGAGGCACTTCCTTGCGTGCAAAGATAGCTGGTGGGTCCGACATGTCAGCGGGGGGCACGTTATTTTCGTGAAATACAGAGGCCCTTCTGGTGGGTCCCAGATGTCAGGTGGAGGAATCATTATTTTGCGCGTAATAAGGAGGCATTTACTTGTGTACGGCCGTGGACCCAACTGTCAGCCTCTCCATGCACAGTCTAGTTCCGATGGTGTCATTCATTGACCACGTTGACCACACCACGCCGAGCGCATCCAGGGTGGTGGACAACGGTGAGGCCCCGGACAGCAACGAGCCGGAGATGGGAAGATGCGGGAGTAGAGTCGCAGACGGAGAGGTGTACGAGGGTTAACTGGTTCTAGTGCGGTGTGGTTCGGCAATCGGTCCAGAAGAACAGGAGGTGTGGAGGGATGGCCTGGCCAACAGTGGAGTAGCGCTTCATAGCGAAGCGTGCTCAGTAGAGCTGCTAGCAGCAGGGGGCGGGAGGTGGTCCCGGCAGCACTGGAGGAAGAAGACGAGAGATTGAAGATGGATGCTGGTCGTTGGATGTAAATCCAACGGCTAACATGTCAGAATCATTTGTTGACTAAATTGACAACGACTTGCATTGGCTTCGAGCTATTGGCCCACATTTTAGCCTCCAAAAATGTGGCACGTATTCAACCCATTTTTCAGAATTTACAGTCTTTTTTTGCGCGGTAGAATTTACCGTCTATTTGATCTTTTTTTTGAATTACAGCCATTAGCTGGGCTGGGTGAACAAATAATGTAGCGTCCATGCGGACCATTTATTTTATTTCCTAAAAAATTACAGGCCATTTGCACTTTCTCGAAATACACGATTTTGCTGGGCTGATTCTAATTATAATGTTGGGTTGGGCCAGCAGTGTTATCAAAAAATAAAAAGAGGCTGAGCATTTTGTTATAAATATATTTAAATAAGAAGTGATATTATTACATTCATCCTTAAATCTTACCAAGCTTTTGTACACAATCACTAGGATTTTCATGCCAAAACAATCCAGGATTTTATTTGTTAAGAAATTATTTTTATAAGTTAATAACATGTGGGATATTGTTTTCTTACATATGTAAGTATCTGTTAAATATATGATGACAATAAAAATAATATATAATAACATATAAAATAATTTAAATATATATAATATAGTTAGAAGGGAAACATAAGTTGGACCTGGTGTTCCTATTCTTATATAGAAAAATAGAACCGACCTCTGCGTTTTCTTCAAAAAAATACATAAATTGGGCTGCGAAAAATAAAACCTCGGATGGGAGGTCCATAGGCCGGTTGATACATGACGGCCCTAAGAAAATACAAATAGGCCTATGGACCTCCCATCCGAGGTTGTGGGCTGCGCATGTTAAAAATGAAAGCCTAGACGGGGCAGCCCAAAACCACGTCCAACACTTGCCAAAACTTCGTCCCTCGTTTTCTCTGTGTTTCGCACACTCGACATTGTGTGAGCATTTTGACTATGCATCATATGAAGATCTGCTATGCATGAATGTTGATCAGCATGGTGTTAACTGGCTGGTAGTTCCATTTTCGACCATGAATAAAACTTCCAACATGATGTTAACCCTGTTTAAAGAGGCCGTGTTAATATAAATGCTCTGCCTCTGAAAGTTGAAGTTTCTTATCTGAAACTAAACTTGCAGTTTCTTATCTGAAACTGAAACTTGCAGTTTCTTCTCTGAGAATCACATTGTCTGCACTTTTATACTCCTATGAAACTACATTTTTTAAAATGCTAAAAATAGATCTCTAGAATTCATAAAATACTTCATATGCTCAATACCGCAAATCTGGAATTCAAAAGACATTCATATCTGAAAGTACTCTCAAAATACACAACACAAAACAAAATCCACAACCTGCAAATACTGACAACCCTAAGCTCCTCCTGATAATTCACAACCTGCCCGAGTATTGGGATGGGGGGCAGCCCCCTCCTATTCCTCGGCGGCAGACAGCCACCCCGTGAGACGATGTGAACGGCGAGGGAGATGATGGCGGGGAAGCGTCGTCGGGCCAACTGCTTTTCTCCTCTTGTAGTTGGGTTCGGTCAACGAACACTCCACCGGCTCGCTCCGGCAGGACACCCTCACAAACGGCACCCTATAGATGCTCAATCCTTCAATCTCTGGTGGATGCTCCATCTGGGATCAATACTCCCATCATCGCTCCCTCACGATCGGATTCGGTGAATCTGTTTGCTCCATGGCCCAGAGGAGCAGCTCTATGTACTCCGACGCGACTCCCTCCAGGAGTATCGCCGCCTTTTCGCTCTGTTGCAGATATTTGTCCATGGATGTCACCATCGCCGCTAGTTGGTCCTTGTTGTCAAACCAAGACTGTATCTCCAACATCCTAGTTAGCTTCACAGGGTCGCCGTCTGCGATCCTCATGTATCGGTTGTACTCCTCCATCGATCTACTTCTCCACAGCACCTTCACTCGCCGACGGTGTTTTTTGAATGGAAGAGGAGAGGAGCAGCGCTGGTTTTGGATTAGAACGGGAGAGGAGCGATGCTGGTTTTGGACTAGAATAGGAGAGGAGGGGCGGTGGTTTTGAAATGGAAGAGGAAAGGAGCGGTGCTGCATTTAGATTGGAATAGGAGAGGAGCGGCGGTGGAGAAGATAATTAAATCACCACATATTAGTCCATTTTTATTAGTCCTGCTGTAATTAAATAACCACATATTACACTGATTCCGCTGCTCATTGCATACGCTGATTGGGAGAAATAAATACCCAGCCGTAGCATGCACTAGGGATGTGCGCGTGAGGCTTGCATGCGCCTGCATGTGGAGGGAGGCGAGACAATTCAATTAATTAATGCCGCTCCTACTCGTCCCTACACGTCCTTCAATACTATGGCGGTTCGCTCCTAGTTGTCCCGTCCATTCACATTACAGCAGTTCCACTAATCCTAACCCTCCTCCCAAATCCATGGCGTCCCAAATCTCCACGATCGGCGGTGAGTAGAAGCTTAGAACCATCACTGGCGATGAGTTCGATGTCATCTACACCCGTTCTTCCGCGACGGTGAAAGGATGCCTTTCTCGCTTCAGACGCATGTTTGAAGACTCAGATGATGAGTGGGTCGCTGGGCTAGATGTTGAGTTTGGTAACGACAAAGAAGTCCTGCGTCGGATAGGCCTCATTGTAGGCAACACCTTCGACCTCCAGAAGAATCGGCTGGTGTCCTCTCGTCATCCTTCAATGCTGACCCTGGCAGGAGCCATGGTTCATCCTTTGTACGGTAAACTGGAGAAACCTCCATACACGTTCCATCATCATGCATGGCAGCAGAATGTACTAGATATAGACCACATCCACTATGCTGCAATGGATGGCAACCTTTGCTTCAATATCTACAAGGGTTGGATGAAGAGCAACAACCAAGTGTGTGGTTCATGCAAAGAAGTATCGGCCAAGAGGAAGAGGGACAAGGACGAAGTCGAGGACGTGGATGAGGACTCCGAGTAAGGTGGCAGTGTCGTTGCTCATGGTGGTTCTAATGCAGTGTCTACAGGAATAGTTGCAAATTTTAATTTCAGGCGTGCTTAATTTGATTTGAGGGGTGTATTGTGCTGAGCCACCAGCAGAACTATGTTATGTTTCTTCTCATTACTTTAACTCTTCAGTACGTACATACTAGTATTTCTTACATTTCATCTTTTAGTTGGTATAGTACTACCACTCGTTTCTTCACATTATATATGTACACTATATATGGCCAACATCATATAGCCAGCAGTTTAGTTGTCAAAGAATTTCAGGGTGCTTAGTTTTGTCAAAGAATTCTAGGATGCTTAGAGGGTGCTTGGATCCATGGGACTTATTTTAGTCTGACTAAAAATAGTCCCTTTAAGAGGCTAAAGTTCCAAGCACCCCTGACTAAAGAGGGGCTAAAACTAGTCTTGAGACTAAATTTTTTTAGTCAGGGGTACCCCTACTAAAATGTGGATTAGTCCTGTCTCTACTCATTTAACTCCTCTCCTTTAACACATGCGAGTTCTAGATTGGATGGTTTGGAGGATAATAAATGCTCATTAACTTGATTTTAGCCTTTTTAGTATTTGGATCCAAGCATGGGTGAGGCTAGCATGTTTTAGTCCCACTACTTTTAGTCATGGGACTAAAATGTATCCAAGCACCCTCTTAGTTTTATGTGAGGGGTGGGTTGTGCTGGACACCATTATTGTGACTAGCCTTTTTAATAGTACTGTATGAATAATTTGGCGACGAGCGCTCTCTATATGTACCACCTTTTTTTAATTTCAAGTTTTGCTCCATGGCGCAATCCATCAATACTACTGTTGTACAAAAGTATACATTTTTTAAAAGGCTAGAGGGCAGGGCAGTCTAACTTGGTCGGTTTAACGAGAGGCGAGGGGCTTTGTGATTTGACGGCTCATTACTGCTGGAAGGCGGGGCCTTGTGATTTGACTGCTCGTATAAATGCGCCGATGACCTGATCGAGGAGGAGCAAAGAACCGTGCGGTATACTCAAGTTTTCCACTGGAGTAGTAATGCGACGGAGGAGCACGAAACATGGCAGCCTAGTGCCATATGGCGATAAAAATGATCTAATTTCCTAGTCATCTCATTGTTAGCATTGTTCTATTCATTCCCTAAAAAAACCATTGTTCTATTCATGCCTCGCAGAGAACGTGACACGTGCGGTGAAACACCCAAAGCAAAAGATGAAACACAGGAGCAAAAGAAGAAGGAAGGTTATCAGCCCAAATGATCTAATTCGCCGCGGAGTCATAATTGCTTCTTCATCTCCTCCACGACCTCCATCTCCTTGCGTGTCTCCTCCACCATCTTCTTCATTCTGTCCATGACGCGGGATTTCTCGACGCGAGCCTTCATCATCTGTTCCACGTCCGCATTATGTACCTTGACAGCAGCCGAGTGCTCGATGCGGAGCTTCGCCAACTCCTCCTTCTGTTCCATGACGAGGGCCTACAGCATCTTCATGGAGGAACTACTATTCTCATGCAGCTTCTTCCAGCCGGTGTTCTTCTCCTTCAATAGGTCGATCTCGTGGCAGAGCTTCTCCTTGTCCTCCTGAAGTCGCAGGATTTCGCCGGTCGCCTTCTTCTCTGAGGCAATGCTCTTCTTCAGCAGCATCACCAAGCCGGCGGTCAAATCCCCTTGCTGATTGAGCTCAGCGGGCATGTCGTCGAGGGTCTCCTTCAGCAACTCCATCAAGCCTTGCATGAACTCCTTCTGCTTATTGAGGTGCTTATTGAGCTGATCGGGCATGCCGTCGAGGGATAACGACTCCAGCTCCGCCGACTCGGCATGTTCGCCTCCGCGGCTAGGGCGCTCCTGGAAGCCATCACCTGCCCGTGAGAGATTTTTCGAGGTCTTTGCGTGGCGGCGATCCCTCTTTTTTTTCTGCAGCCTTGGTTGCCACTCCCTTGTTATGAGTAGTTCTCGACCTAGAGCTCTGCTCACCGGCCATGGCAACGACGGACGAAGAAGAAGCACTTATGAGGAAGAAAGGTAGAGTAATTTCGGTTAGGTAGTTCCCCTTTTTATAACCTAAGTACTAGCACTAGTACTAATACCTTCATAGTGGGAACACGTTCAGGTTTGGTACGTACTAGTAGGTGTGAGCAGGCTTTCGAATGTGATGGGAACAAGGTAAAGTTTAATTGATGGTTTTGGTTTCGAGGCCCGAAACGGCTCCCGATGAGTTTAGCGGAACATAAATTTCAAGTACTACACTCCTCAAATGCATAAATATTATGTTACTGTCAAAAATTGGCACAAAATACGAAGGAGACCAATGGAAGTACTACTAGCAACCCACGATTTAACTACTTGCATGCGCGCAGTGGAGTAATAATGCTTTTCTTCCGCCCTCACGTCTACTCAATTTGCATGCGTTGTATTAATTGAACATCAATGAAGTGAACGACTTTACACGCGTCAAATTATCACATGGGGTGGATCTTGGTAGAAAATTGCGTCCGCCCGTGTACCCGCGTGTGCGTGCGAGGGAATGAGTGCGTGCGTGGTGTGCGTGCACATCTTCGCGTCGTGCATATACCGCCAGTATGGCTCAGGGAGGACCTGTACATTCTTCTAGAACCAGCAGCACGTCACTGTGATCAATCCACGCAAGGAGGTCGCGACAACACCTCCACATGTGCCACGTGGCTTCATGAACTGTAAGAGAGACACTGTGTAGCGTGCCATTGGTATTCTAATTTACGTGTTTGGCACATACTCGAAGTACTAGTAAGGTACACGTGCATTGCACGCATCAGATTTTGCAACCAAATTATGAATAAATACCACACTATAGCATGTAAGCTCTGAGTCATATATGCCTGATGTAGCCCTTCGTTTAACTCTTATAGTTCATCTCATTCAAAATCAATTAGTTTTCATAAAAAAGCTAAGAAAGCGGGAATAGGAAAAACATGGGATTATAGTGGAATGTCGTCTTGAATCCTACAGGATTGTACGAGTGTTTGATTGTGCATAGAAAAAATGCAGAATTCTTTCAAAGAGGTTTGAGTGAATGGGGTGTTTCCAATGAAATCTAGTGCAAATGAATCATATGGAAAAATTCCTATGGTTTACAATCCTATGAATCAAACAACCAAGATAGGAAAAATTCCTAATGATTAGAATCCTCCAAAATTTCTTTCAGAATCCTTTGAATCAAAGAAGCCCTTAATCTATTTTCTGATTCATGGAATTGTGCATTGTAAAGCATAAAGTAAAAACAAATAATGGCAAATCAACTAGAAAAAAAGTTTGGGCAGTTATGATATAGAAGATTCTAGAACAAAAGAGAACCACTGTTGTTTTGAGGTTTGTGCATTATGCTTAATTTCAACCATGGAGTCTACTAGATTGTACATGTGGCAAAATCTGGTGGGGGGCTAGAAGATGGTGCGAGGGGCCGAGTGGAGGGAGACTATGAAGGAATGCAGAAGTGCGAGATCAATATTTAGAGAGAGCGGGGGCGAACACCTGCGCTGTTGCGTGCAGTGACGGACCCATGAAAAATAAATGAGCTAGGGGGCCAAGCATTGCTAATCCTTTACGAGGAGGGTCAATTCATGAACTTAAACCATTTTAGCAGCAATTGTCTAATGATCACATTCATATTATCCTCGATATATAGTGATGTTAGGGGGAGGGGCAGGGCCCTTACTGCCCCTGTCTTCGCCATTGTGCACGCGTCTGAGAGATGAAGCGAAAGGCATGGACGATGACAGGGGGACATTGGATATATAATTAATGTGGGTGTATTAGCTATATATCTTAATCCTATATAGAGAGGTATAGATTGATCGATGTGGACGTGGGAAAGAGGGTCAGAGCTCACTGGATACATCGATTGATCGGTTTGTGTGGAAAACTATGAAAGACCTAGCTATATACACACATACATAGAGGAACATCGATCGTTGTGCATGCACGCGTGAGAGATAAAGAATGCCCGATATGATGGAGAGGGGGATGTGTGTGGGTGTGTGCCTTCATGGGAGACCGACCTAAAGAAAAAGATTGCATGCATGCAATGGATAATGCCGACTGGTAGTGTGTGTGCATGCATGCACGAGAGAAAGTTAGTGGTACAATTATAAAGAGAAGACTACTGTGTGGGTGTAAAAGAATAGGTGAGGTCATAATCAATGTAAGGTTGAATTCAAATATTTGAATAAGGGATCCTGATGTTTGAAACCCATGCATGCATGAATATAACGGAGATATGCGCGGTGTGGTTTGGAAACGAGCATGTTGTAATGTATACACATTGAACAAGGTCAGACTGATTTGAATTTGAGATACCGATGGAAGACATCATTTGGCCACATCGCATCCGTGCATGGACACACTATTCTAATTGGAGATGATGGGCGGCTTTCGCATCACATATCTATATCTATACCCCTATATATTATATTATATTTTTTATATTATGTGCGGGTAACTTTAACTTTGAAAGATGGTCGTTGGATGAGGAGAATCTGATGGTCCAAAGATGGCAAATTTGAGCACTACTAGCCGTTGGATATCATCTAGATTCCACCAGATTTCGCCACATGTATAATCTAGAAGACTCCATGGTTGAACTTAAGCATAATGCATAAACATCAAAACACAAGCACTTCTTATTTGTTCTAGAATTGTTCGTATCAGAATTGCCCAAATGTTTTTCTACATGATTTCCATTATTTGTTTTTTACTTTATGTCTTACGATGCACAATTCCATGAATCTTAAAATAGATTAGCTTTCTTATAAAAACTAGATGATTTTGAATGAAATGAACTATAAGAATTAAACGAACATCTACATCATTCATATATGACTCAAAGCTTGCATGCTATAATGTGGTATTTATTCATAATTTGGTTGCCAAATCTCATGCGTGCAATGCACATGTACCTTAATCTAGTCTAAATGGTGTTTGTGTGTGTGTTGTGCGTGTTGAGGTGCAAATTGTATTTTTTTGGGTACATGTTATGCTTGTTCTTCCGAAATTTCAAGACGCGCCTTGTTATGCCGAAAATTCAAGCTAGCGTCTCTGTCTATCGTGCTACGAAACTCCCGCCTCTTCAACCCGCGCCTTGTTAGCCCGAAATATTTAAGATATATCTTTGTCTCGTTGTGCTCCAACAACTCCCTCCATCTCAACCTTGCTATTCTGAAATTACAACGCGCGCGAAAACTCCCACCTCCTGTAAAATCCTGACACGCGAAATGCCCGTGGTACCCCTGAACCGAAAGAACCGCCTCAAATCGGTGGGGGTACTTTCATAACTTAGCCCACATTTCAGACAAGCGCATCTCTAAGCCATGGTTCCCCACTGCCATCCCATCCGCCCACCCATTTGTATACCGAGGTCGCGAAAACCCGCGATGAAACCCCACACCCTGCTCCGTCCGCCACCCAGCCGGAGCCTCTTCCCCCACGACGTCGTCCACAGCAACACCTCGACATCCCTCATCCACCATACCAGATGAGGATCCGTCGTCGATCTCATCGTCCCGCCGGTTCAACCACCTCGTCCTACACCTCCAAGGAGCTGCCCCGACGTTCCCCTTGTCTTTCGTGCCATCTCCATTCCCACACCGCCATCTTCACCTACACCACCGGAAGAGCATCATCATCACCGTTTCCTCGGATGAAGCTACGGCCTAATCGGTGCCACCAAAGAGGTTGTACACTAATCGCCGCATTTTCTTCTTGATTCAATCTCATGGTGCTGCCGGCGCTCGGTCCCGAGCCGACACGGGGTGGCTCCATCCACGGCGGCGTCACCGGCCACTTCCTCCACGGAGTCGCTCCCTCGGCGGTGATGTCCACATCAGTAGGAGTTGCTGCTGCTTTAGCTCTTGCTCGCGCTGCTGCTCTGCTCTTGCTCTCGGTCCCCTGCCTGGTCTGCTCTTGCTATTGCTCTTGCTCGCGCTGCTGCTCTCGCTCTTGCTCTTGCTTGCGATGCTGCTCCGATTTAGCTACACTTCAGTCGACTGAATCGACTTTTGGGTCAATCGATTTTCAGAGGGTGGGCGGGGGGGGGGGGGGGGCTCGCCGGGGTGAAGGAAGAACCAGCCGCAGCGGGGAGGGGGGCTCACCGGAGAGGTACCCACTATCTATCTTAGGGTTCAGGATGGGGGCGGTGGTCGCCGGCGGTGGCGGGGCGTTGGCGGGGTGGTGGCATGGGGATCGCCGGAGGGGGGCTGCTATTTGGCTGGTGGTGGCTGGCGGCTCAGGGGGGTGGAGGTTGAAGATGAACCGCAGACCCTTGATTTCATATCCAACGACTGCAAAATTGACTGACCAGAGATGAAAAAGTCTTTCGAACGACGTGTAGCCTCACCTTGCTAGTGTGTTCAATTTCGACAGCAAACTTCAGTTTCGACACCAAAATTCAGTTTCGACAGCTAAGTTCAGTTTCGACAGTTAAGTTCAGTTTTGACAGTTAAGTTCAGTTTCGACAGTTAAGTTCAAAGATGAGCGGCTGATGTATCTTACATCTAGCACTTTGTGGTTATGTATTTTACGTCATGTATTGGAGATGCTATTAGAATTCCACTCAGGTTAACGTTGTTCCTTGTCTCTCTTGTCCTGCTTCAGCCTCGGCGTCGTACAACTCACTGGATCTGCTCCAACGATGAAACCCTCCATCACAGCGGAGTAGTACCCCGGGCTCCATCTCCAGATGCCTAAGATCTTCTTCCCCTCCTTCGACAGCCAAGTCAGCCAGAGCTTCCTCACCTGCCAATCCAATCATGCTGAGATCGACATGGCTTCGCCAAAGAGGTTGTACACTTGTTGCATCTCTTTTTTACTCTACATGTTATATATATATATATATATTGTCCACTGAGCACTCGTAGTAACGGGAAATATGATTATTTTATCCTACTATATGACAAGCAGTGAGGTACCAGGCAACTTAGCTATCTATGATGGACTCTCTTGAATGCCATCATTATTTATCTCTGTGTGTTTGAGCTGTGCATTTGTCAATGGGCCTGGGAGTTGAGCTAGTATGGCAGTGGCCTGGGTCCAAAGTAATAGAAGTAGCACAAAAACATTTTTTTAGTGTAGGATTTTCCTTGCTCAAGCCTGCCTACTAGAATCGCCAGTGCTTGAAAGGAAAAGTGAATGAAAAACATCAGAATTGGAAAGTTTCCTATGGTACTACTTTTCATGAATTTGGTGCAAAGGAATGGAGCAAAGGAAAACTGTAGGATTTGTTCCTTTAGTGTCTCCTTGAAAGAAAAATAGTAGGAATTCTAATTTCCACTTCTCCTCCTTTTCATATTCCTATTCATCAAGCACAAGACTAAGAGATAGTAGCATAATAGCATTATAACCATACATTTTCTTGTGGTTTGACTTAATCTCACCATGCTTTTTTGCATCCTGTGATCTTCCAATTGTTGTGAATCAAACACCCAGATTGGCAGAAATCCTGTGTTTTTAAATTCTCTGTTTTGCACGTGCATTCCTATCCTATTCCTGACTATTTCCTATCCCTGCATTGTTAGAATCCTCAAATTCAAACAAGCCCTTACTCAATTACTTCTGTTACAGATATGTGTCAAAGAAAACCTTGTGTGGTTTGTCCTACTCCTACGGCGCTGTGTTCCACCCCAGCTCAGCTGCTCCAACGATGGAAGGGTTCACCACAGCAAGGATCTACTCTCCAGACTGTCTTTCGCCGCCTCAGATCTTCTTCCCTGCCACCGGTAGCCATGACAACTGCATTACCATCATCAACTGAGCAGATGACCTTGAGGACTACACGGGTCCGCAAGAGAGGTCGCACTCTTCCGTGTCTGCTTAAGTTATGCGTCGCTTAATATGATGACATGCTACATTATCGTCGTGTTCACCTATTAGACTTCGAGTCAGGTCCAAACTAATGCTGAAACTTGAGTTTTTAAATGGTTGTAGGGTACATATTGGGGCAACAATCAGTACTATCTATCTACTATCTGGTTAATCTCCGGTGTCTACTATGACTTTCATGTTGAGTGCAAACAAACATTAAAGGAGCCATTACCTGTATTTTTTAGCTAAAGCTTTTATCTCCCTGCTACCATTGGTTTCGGGTCTATCCATAGTTTGCTACAATCACTCTGGATTTGTGCATGCACTCCTTACATAATCTCACTATGTTTTATTCCTATGCATGCCAGTTATTGTACACAGTGGAGCTGATCATGTTGAGCAAAAGAGATGAGCCTTGCGTGGCAATAAAATTTCATGCAGACATCGTTCCATGGTGGGCGCAAAGGCAGCCCCCCTCCACCCATTTTGGATCATAATCAAGAGGAAGATAACTGTTCTGAGGGGGATTTAGAAGGAGAAGACCACTCCTATTTACCCCATGAGGTCTTCGCTCTAACTTAGCATGCTGATGTTGGTAATATCATGCATATGGTGCCTTGCATTGCTTACTTTATACATTAAAGATGTCATCTGCTTAGTTTAGACATGCTTTGTGTCAATGCCATCTATTTAGTTTCTTTATCGTATATGTGAATCATGCAATGCCATCTTGTCTAGCCAGGCATCATATATGTGAACTTTGCAATGCCACCCTGGTTAGCCAGTCATCTTATATGTGAATTATATCATGGCATCATTTTTTTATTACGTGTTAAATTTGTCAACAATTTTAGTACATTCAATTACTCTTCCTGTGCATCAGCCATTCGGCACGGTCATGGAAAAATCTGGAGTGGAAACAAGGTCTTCAGAGCAGACAATGCTATCTGACGAAGCGCATGTCTTGCTGGTTACCGATAGCTCCTCAGAGGAGGATTCAGAGACAGATGACCAGTCATATTCCCCCCCCCCGAGGTGCATGCCCTAACTTGGCAGGGTTATGTTGCTCATATCGTGTGTATGGTATCTTGCATTGCTATGTCATTTGCTTAGTTTAGACATGCTTTGTGTGAATGCCACCTGTTTAGTGTCTAATTACCATATATGTGAATTATGCAATGCCATCTTGTTGCAAGACATTATATATGTATATTATGCAATGTTTTCTTGTTGCAAGGCATTATGTATGTGAATTATGCAATGCCATGCTGTTTAGGCAAGCGTCATATATGTGAATTATATCATGCTGTCCTTTTTTGTATTTCTCATTGCTTTTGTCGACAATGTTTGTATATTCAACTGCTCTTCCTGTGCATCAGCCATTTGAATTGGTGATGGAGAAATCTAGAGTGAAAATAATGTCTTCAGAGCAGACAATGCTACCTGCTGAAGCAGATATCTTGCTGGTTACAGATAGCTCTTCAGAGGAGGATTCAGAGGCAGATGACCAGTCCTATTACCCCCCTGAGGTGTATGTGAAGGAAATATGCCCTAGAGGCAATAATAAAGTTATTATTTATTTCCTTATATCATGATAAATGTTTATTATTCATGCTAGAATTGTATTAACCGGAAACATAATACATGTGTGAATACATAGACAAACAGAGTGTCACTAGTATGCCTCGACTTGACTAGCTCGTTGATCAAAGATGATTATGTTTCCTAACCATAGACATGAGTTGTCATTTGATTAACGGGATCACATCATTAGGAGAATGATGTGATTGACTTGACCCATTCCGTTAGCATAGCACTTGATCATTTAGTTTGTTGCTATTGCTTTCTTCATGACTTATACATGTTCCTATGACAATGAGATTATGCAACTCCTGTTTACCAGAGGAACATTTTGTGTGCTACCAAACGTCACAACGTAACTGGGTGATTATAAAAGTGCTCTACAGGTGTCTCCGAAGGTACTTGTTGGGTTGGCATATTTCGAGATTAGGATTTGTCACTCCGATTGTCGGAGAGGTATCTCTGGGCCCTCTCGGTAATGCACATCACTTAAGCCTTGCAAGCATTGCAACTAATGAGTTAGTTGCGGGATGATGTATTACGGAACGAATAAAGAGACTTGCCGGTAACGAGATTGAACTAGGTATTGAGATACCGACGATCGAATCTCGGGCAAGTAACATACCGATGACAAAGGGAACAACGTATGTTGTTATGCGGTCCGACCGATAAAGATCTTTGTAGAATATGTGGGAGCCAATATGAGCATCCAGGTTCCGCTATTGGTTATTGACCGGAGACATGTCTCGGTCATGTCTACATAGTTCTCGAACCCGTAGGGTCTGCATGCTTAAAGTTTCAGTGACGATTGTATTATGAGTTTATGTGATTTGATGTACCGAAGGTAGTTCGGAGTCCCGGATGAGATCGGGGACATGACGAGGAGTCTCGAAATGGTCGAGACGTAAAGATTGATCTATTGGACGACTATATTCGGACATCGGAAAGGTTCCGAGTGATTCGGGTATTTTCGGGGGTACCGGGGAGTTACGGTAATACGAGGAAGAAGTAATGGGCCTCATGGGCCAAGTGGTGGAAGAGAGGAGGCAGGGCGCGCGCCCCCCTAGCCCAAACCGAATTGGACTAGGGGGCCGGCCCCCCTTTCCTCCTTTTCCTTCCTTCTCCTTCTCCTCCTTCCTTTCCTCCTCCTAGTAGGAGTAGGAAAGGGGAGTCCTACTCCTACTAGGAGGAGGACTCCTCCTCCTGGCGCGCCCATAGAGGGCCGGCCGGCCTCCCCCTTGCTCCTTTATATACAGGGGCAGGGGGGCACCTGTAGACACACAAGTTGATCAGTTGATCTCTCCTAGCCGTGTGCGGTGCCCCCCTCCACCATATTCCACCTCGGTCATATCGTAGCGGTGCTCAGGCGAAGCCCTGTGTCGGTAGCAACATCATCACCATCACCACGCCGTCGTGCTAACGGAACTCTCCCGTGAAGCTCTGCTGGATCAGAGTTCACAGGACGTAATCGAGCTGAACGTGTGCTGAACTCGGAGGTGTCGTGCGTTCGGTACTTGGATCGGTCGGATCGTGAAGAAGTACGACTACATCAACCGCGTTGTGCTAACGCTTCTGCTTTTGGTCTACGAGGGTACGTGGACAACACTCTCCCCTCTTGTTGCTATGCATCACCATGATCTTGCATGTGCGTAGGAAAATTTTGAAATTACTACGTTCCCCAACAGTGGCATCAGAGCCAGGTTTTATGCGTAGATGTCATATGCACGAGTAGAACACAAGAGAGTTGTGGGAGATATAAGTCATACTGCTTACCAGCATGTCACACTTTGGTTCCGCGGTATTGTTGGATGAAGCGGCCCGAACTGACATTACGCGTACGCTTACGCGAGACTGGTTTTACCACCGCGCTATGCACACAGGTGACTAGCGGGTGTCAGTTTCTCCAACTTTAGTTGAACCGAGTGTGGCTACGCCCGGTCCTTGAGAAGGTTAAAACAGCACTAACTTGACAAACTATTGTTGTGGTTTTCAATGCGTAGGTAAGAACGGTTCTTGCTCAGCCTGTAGCAGCCACGTAAAACTTGCAACAACAAAGTAGAGGTGTCTAACTTGTTTTTGCAGGGCATGTTGTGATGTGATATGGTCAAGACGTGATGAGATATAAGTTGTTGTATAAGATGATCATGTTTTGTTGAAGTTATCGGCAACTGGCAGAAGCCTCATGGTTGTCTCTTTATTGCATAAAGATGCAAGCGCCAAATAATTGCTTTACAATTATCGCTATGCGATAGCAATAGTTGCAAGAGCAATAGTTGGCGAGACGACCATGTGAAGACACATTGATATAGATCAAGATGATGGAGATCATGGTGTCATGCCGGTGACGATGGAAATCATGACGATGTTTTGGAGATGGAGATCAAAGGCACACGATGATGATGGCCATATCATGTCACATATTTTGATTGCATGTGATGTTTATCTTTTATGCATCTTATCTTGCTTTAATTGACGGTAGCATTATAAGATGATCTCTCACTAAATTTCAAGATAAAAGTGTTCTCCCTGAGTATGCACCATTGCCAAAGTTCGTCGTGCCCAGATACCACGTGATGATCAGGTGTGATAAGCTCTACGTCCATCTACAACGGGTGCAAGCCAGTTTTGCACACGTAGAATACTCAGGTTAAACTTGACGAGCCTAGCATACGCAGAAATGGCCTCGGAACACTGAGACTGAAAGGTCGAGCGTGAATCATATAGTAGATATGATCAACATAGTGATGTTCACCATTGAAAACTACTCCATTTCACGTGATGATCGGTTATGGTTTAGTTGATTTGGATCACGTGATCACTTAGAAGATTAGAGGGATGTATTTCTAAGTGGGAGTTCTTAAGTAATATGATTAATTGAACTTAAATTTATCATGAACTTAGTCCTGGTAGTATTAGCATATCTATGTTGTAGATCAATAGCTCGCGTTTAGCTCCCCTGTTTTATTTTTGATATGTTCCTAGAGAAAACTAAGTTGAAAGATGTTAGTAGCAATGATGCGGATTGGATCCGTGATCTGAGGTTTATCCTCATTGCTGCACATAAGAATTATGTCCTTAATGCACCGCTAGGTGAGAGACCTATTGCAGGAGCAGATGCAGACGTCATGAACGTTTGGCTAGCTCAATATGATGACTACTTGATAGTTTAGTGCACCATGCTTAACAGCTTAGAATCGGGACTTCAAAGACGTTTTGAACATCATGGATGATATGGATGTTCCAGGAGTTGAAGTTAATATTTCAAGAAAATACCCGAGTTGAGAGATATGAAGTCTCCAAGAAGTTCTATAGCTAAAAGATGGAGGAGAATAGCTCAAGCAGTGAGCATGTGTTCAGATTGTCTATGTACTACAATCGCTTGAATCAAGTGGGAGTTAATCTTCCAGATAAAATAGTGATTGACAGAATTCTCTAGTCACCATCACCAAGTTAGTAAAACTTTGTGATGAACTATAGTATGCAAGGGATGATGAAAACGATTCCCGAGCTTTTCATGATGATGAAATCGATGAAGGTAGAAATCAAGAAAGAGCATCAAGTGTTGATGATTAACAAGACCACTAGTTTCAAGAAAAGGGCAAAGGGAAAGAAAGGGAACTTCAAGAAGAACGACAAGAAAATTGCTGCTCAAGTGAAGAAGCCCAAGTTTGGTCCTAAGCCTGAGACTAAGTGCTTCTACTGCAAAGGGACTGGTCACTGGAAGCGGAACTGCCCCAAGTATTTGGCGGATAAGAAGGATGGCAAAGTGAACAAAGGTATATTTGATATACAGATTATTGATGTGTATTTTACTAGTGTTCGTAGCAACCCCTCGGTATTTGATACTGGTTCAGTTGCTAAGAGTAGTAACTCGAAACGGGAGTTGCAGAATGAACAGAGACTAGTTAAGGGTGAAGTGACGATGTTGGAGTAATGGGCCACTAGTAGGCCAACCCGAGCCCCAAAACCTTTCAAGACATCGGGGCAGGCTGCGCCCCTCAAGACTCCAGGACGAAGAGCCGCCTTCTGAGAAGACGGTGGCAAGACGGCCGACTGCCCACTCGCGGCCGAGTCCCAGGGACGACTTCAGGATAAGCCGACTCCTGACTGGCGACTTCCAGAGAAGCCGGCTTTGGGGAGTCGGCCCGCATCTCCAGCAAAACCCCATGTCCTCATCAAGAGGGACAGGAGTGGGGAGTGGCTACAGTGAAGACTGTTCCCACCCCTTTCCCAAGGCAGGCATGGCTACAGTATGCCGTACTCGCGAAGATCTCCGTGCGGCGTGGCACTGTTGCCATGCCAGCCCTGCCATCAGCACCGGTGGACCGAATCATGCGCCCACGACGGCTTCTCCATATGGCCTTGGGGCAGCGGGTCCCACCAGCCAGCGGGACCCTAGAAGACGGCAAGTGCGCCACCAGTCGGACTCATTGGGAGTCGGCCCCGGGAGTCGGCCAGATCCTCCCCCGGGGCCCACGCGCCATTAACCAGATGTGACGGAGAGTGGCAAACAGTGATCGCCCGCCAGGCGGCGGGGCTATTGCCATGACTCCATGATGAAGCCCGCGTCATTAGAAGCACGGCTATAGTAATCAGCAGCCGGAAGACCCGCCCGCGGCGGACGCGGCCTGTCTCCGTACTTAGCCAGTCGGCGGGCCCCAGCAGTCGGCGGAGAAGATGGAGGCCAGAGGCACTGACGGCTGGGCCCGCGTCCAACCAGATTACCGTTGTACCCCTAGGGGGTAGGCCTATATAAACCCCCCAGGGCACCCATGCAAAGGTTTGGAACCTATTAGCTTTAGACCAGATCATATAGGAGGGAGAGAGCTAGCCTTGCCCTCTCCTACCTCCAGGAAACAGCTATGGAGCGATCGTGTAAACACTTTGCTATAGTGATCATGCGGAGACCCCGTAGAACAGCAGTAGGGGTATTATCTCCCCGGAGAGGCCTAGAGCTGGGTAAGATTCGCCGGCGTGCATGTCTACGCCTCATCCCATTTCCAGGCACCGGCGATGTTCTACTCGCCCCCACCATGATAAGCCATCCTTTGGCATATGTCGCACCCAACCCCCGACATTTGGCTCCCACCGTGGGGCCTGGTGCACCGCTGTCCGGAGACCTGTTCTGGACGGGAACCCTTTTCCCACCTGGCGAGCGCAGCCAGCCAAGCACGCCAGACGGAGTTTGCGCCGACGCGCTGCGCGGCGTGGAGATCGCCTGCGCAGCCAGCTGCCTCACCGAACTTGTCGGCGAGGTTCGCCTCTCCAACGAACCTGCATCCAACGCAGGCACGGGTGGCTCCGAGAGCCTCCTCGTGGGCCTCCTTGATCAACTCCACGTCTTCAGCGAACCTGCCGTGGAATTGGAGTCTTAGGCTCCACCGACCCGATGCTGGTCGACTCCGACACCGCGTTGCGCGACGCGTTCCCCACTAATGTGGTGGTCTACGACGAACCTCTCCCTCGCGCGGAGAGCGACGGAAGCACCGTCACCGAGGTGCTCGTCATTAGCCATGACAAGCTCCCCGGCGGAGGAGCACATGATCCACTTGGCGCGGCGCTGCAAGACCTAACTTTCCCCATTCCGGAAGACGCTGACACGGAGACGCTAGAGGCGCGCCGCCTTCAGCTCGTCGAAGGCGCGAAGAAGCTGGCTAGGATGATGTGCTTGTCGGAAGCCTACCAGCGAGAGATGCATCGCGCTATTGGCGGCTCGCCGGCCCCAGCGGGGCCCAGCCGCCTTGGCGCGGTCCAGCAGCATAGTGTAGCCATCGCCGACCTGTTTGGGGCAAGCCGCCCTGTGTATGCAACACCAGCGGAGAACATCCGAGCCGCCCAGGCGGCGGCGGACGAGCTGGACAATTTCGAGGGCGAAGAACGCCGCCTGATGATGGAGCGAGTCCAGCGGCTCCTCGACGCGGCTGCCGCGCAGAACGAGGCTGGCTGCCGCACGGAGGCGCTGTAGCGGCAAAACGACGACCTTCGCCGAGATCAAGGCGCGACGTCTCGGACACCGACTGGCGGTGCCCGAGGAAGAAGAGACAAGGATCCGGCTGTCAGCCACAGTCGGACTCACATTACCATAGAGCGCGACCGACATGGCCGCCCGAGAGCAGTGGAACCACGGGACGACTGACCGCCTCCTCCTCCTCGCAAGGAGAGGCGAGTCTCCCCGCCACCTATTGACCATCCGACTCTCGGCGACCGCCTTGGCTGCCGAGAGGGAGTCAAAGAAAACGACGCCCGCCACCGGATCGACCGACTTCACCGATCCCTGGCGCTGGAAGAAGAAGATGAGTTGGGTCCGCCTTGTTTCGGGTCCCGCATTCGAGACAAGCCCTTTCCCAAAGGGTTCACGCTCCCAAGAGACACGCCCAAATATACCGGCTCCGTGAAGCCAGAAGACTGGCTAGTCGACTACTCCACGACGGTCAGCATAGCGAACGGCAACAAGCGTGTCACCGTAAAGTACGTTCCGCTCATGCTCCAAGGCACGGCCCAGACATGGCTGAACAGCCTGAAGCCCCGCAGCATCAACAGCTGGGTCGACTTCACCGAAGCATTCATCCGCAACTTCACCAGCACGTACAAGCGTCCTCCCAAGCCTCGCCAGCTCTCCTTGTGCATGCAAGGTCCTGACGAGTCGACTCGTGACTACCTCACGCGTTGGGCCGAGCTTCGGAACTCCTGCGAGGGCGTGCACGAGGTGCAGGCTATCGAGTACTTCACCGCCGGGTGCAGAGAAGGCACCCTCCTCAAGCACAAGCTCCTCTGCGACGAGGCAGAAACCCTCGACGAGCTGCTGATCATAGCAGACAAGTACGCCACGGCCGACTCCTCCATGAAGGCAGAGATTCAAGTCAGCGCAACTGGCAAAGTGGCCCCTCAAGCTCGGGAGACACCAGTCGGCGACAACAGAAGAGCGACCACAAGCGCAAGGCCCCGCAGCCAGCTTCCAGCAGCCGGCAGGTCGCAACAGTCGAAGCCTAGCAGCCGGATGGGTAGCCCCCGCCCAAGCGACAGAAAGGTGGGAAGCCCAACTGGTTGCCGGCCTTCTCCTACGAACAGACTCTAGATGGACCTTGCAAGTTCCATAGCTGCGCGAAGCCGTCGAATCACACCACCCGGAAGTGCCACTGGCTCACCAGGATCGCCAAGGGAGACGGCCTCCTACCTCCCCCGCCTGCTGGGTAGCCGCCTCTGCCTCCGCCCCAGCAGCCGGCTGTCAGGCCAGTCGGCGCAGTACAAGACGAATACTCAGAAGAACACAGAGCCTACGTGGTGTTTACCAGTATGGCTGATGATTGACGCAGTAGGCGGCTGCAGCGACAAGAGGTGAATGAAGTAGCATCAGAGACGCCAGAGTTCATGCACTGGTCCGAGAAGCCAATCAGCTGGAGCAGGGCTGACCACCCAGAGGTGATGCCGAGTCCGGGCTCCTATGCCTTGGTCTTGGATGCCACCTTTGCTACGGATAGACGAGCCGCGCGTTTCTCGCGAGTCCTGATAGATGGAGGCAACAGCATCAACATCCTGTACAAAGACACCATGGAGAAGTTAGGAATCAAGCAAAGACAGCTTCAGAATAGCCGGACTGTGTTCCACGGCATTGTTCCTGGGCTTTCCTGCTCGCCAATCGGCAAGATCCTGATGGACGTCCTCTTTGAAGACAAATATCACTTCCGCCGAGAGTCAGTTTGGTTTGAGGTGGTGGACCTTGAGAGCCCATACCATGCGCTACTCGGCCGAGTCCCTGGTGATCGCGGCCGAGAAGCGGCTCCTTGAGCGAGTTGTGGCGATGGCCTGCAAGCAGCCAAAGGTATCGCCCAACCCAATGGAGTCGGAGGCTGAAGGTTGGTTCAAACCGGCCAGAGAGACAAAGAAGATACCCTTGGATCCGGAGCACCCAGAGAGGTACGCTGTCGTAGGTACAAACCTCGACAGCAAATAGGAAGGCGAGCTCGTCGATTTCCTCCGTGAGAATCAGGACATCTTCGCATGGTCCCCCAAAGACATGCCAGGTGTACCGAAAGAATTCGCCGAGCACAAGTTACATGTCCGATCTAATGCAAAGCTGGTCAGGAAGCCCCTGCTCCGCCTATCAGATGAGAAGAGAAGAGTTGTCGGAGAAGAGATAGCCCAACTCCTAGCAGCCGGCTTCATTATGGAAGTGTTCTTTCCAGAATGGCTAGCAAATCCGGTCCTGGTACTGAAGAAGAACAAGCAGTGGTGAATGTGTATTGACTACACGAGCCTCAACAAGGCCTGCCCCAAGGACCCGTTTGCTCTACCAAGAATTGATCAGGTGATAGACTCCATAGCCGGATGCGAGCTGTTGAGTTTGTTGGAAGCATACTTAGGATATCACCAGATCAAGCTGAATCCGGCTGACAGACTGAAGACCGCCTTCATCACGCCGTTTGGAGCCTTTTGCTACCTCACCATGACGTTCGGCTTGAGGAATGCCGGTGCCACCTTTCAGTGTTGCATGCAGAAGTGCCTCCTCAAGTAGCTCGGCAGGAACGCCCATGTTTACGTGGACGACGTGGTGGTGAAAACGGAAAAGCGTGGAACACTGCTAGAAGACCTCAAGGAGACCTTTGAGAACCTGTGTTGATTCCAGATGAAGCTCAATCCCGAGAAGTGTGTCTTCGGAGTACCAGCCGGCCAGCTCCTTGGCTTCCTAGTCTCTGAACGCGGCATATAATGCAACCCTGTAAAGATCAAGGCCATTGAGAGAATGGAGGTACACAGCCGACTGCTGGATGTGCAAAAGTTCACCGGCTGCTTGGCATCCATCAGCTGATTCATCAGTTGGCTGGGCGAGAAAGCTCTCCCCTTATACCAACTCATGAAGAAGACCACTTTTTTCGAGTGGAACCACAAGGCGGACGAAGCTTTTCTCCAGTTGAAAAAGATGTTGACTACTCCACCCGTTCTGGCGGCTCCGACTCCCAAGGAACCTATGCTCCTGTACATCGCCGCCACTAGCCGGGTAGTCAGCACGGTCATTGTAGTGGAACGCAAGGAGGAAGGCAAGGCGCTACCTGTCCAGAGACCAGTATATTACCTGAGCGAAGTTCTGTTGACCTCCAAGCAGAACTACCCCCACTACCAGAAGATGTGCTATGGTGTGCACTTTACCTCCAAGAAATTGAAGCCTTACTTTCAAGAGCATCCAATCATTGTGGTCTGCACGGCCCCACTTGCCGAGATCATCGGAAGCCGAGACGCTTCTGGCCGAGTGGCCAAGTGGGCCATAGAGCTGGCTCCTTAGACCATCCACTACCAGCCCCGTACCGCCATCAAGTCACAAGCACTGGCCGACTTTCTTGTCGATTGGGCCGAGACCCAGTACCTGCCTCCAGCGCCCGACTCCACCCATTGGCAGATGCATTTTGACGGCTCCAAGATGCGCACCGGCTTTGGAGCCGGCGTCGTCCTCACTTCCCCTAAAGGCGACAAGCACAAATACGCACTGCAAATCCATTTTGCCGCCTCCAACAACGTCGCCGAGTACGAGGCGCTCATTCACGGGCTCCAGCTTGCCAAAGAACTCGGCATCCGTCGGATCCTGTGTTATGGCGACTCGGACTTAGTGGTCCAACAGTCATCTGGCGACTGGGACGCCAAAGATGCGAACATGGCAAGTTACTGTTTCCTCATGCAGCAACTCAGCGGGTATTTCGAGGGGTGCGAGTTCCTCCATGTGCCAAGAAACGACGACGACCAAGCAGACGCCTTGGAATGAATCGGCTCTACCCACCAAGCAATACCATCCGGCGTCGCCCTTCAACGCCTCCTCAAGCCGTCTATCAAGCCTTCACCAGAATCAGACTCCATCTTTGTGCCGGCTCCCCCCGAAGAAGTCGGATCCGACTCTAGAGCCCCGGCAGACGACACGGGGATTTTGGCAGATGGCTCCAAAACCGGCACAGTCGAGGCCGGCCCAGGGACCACAGTACCCGGCCCGGGGACTGCGGCGGCGGACTCGAAGACTCCAGAACTCGGCCCAAGAACCGCGCCAGTCGGCCTGGGGACTTCATTAACCCAGCAAACGGTTGTTGACTCCAACCCACCACCTCCCAGCCCAACCGCCCTCGTCCAAGTCACAGTTCTGGCAGTCAAAGAAATAGCAGCACCCTCATGGGCCCAGCCCATCCTCAAATTCTTGGTGAGCAAAGAGCTACCGACTGATGAGACCTCAGCTCGGCAAGTACAACGCCGAGCGGCAGCCTACACCATAGTCAACATAGAGCTGGTCAGATGCAGCGTCACTGGTGTCTACCAGCGCTGCGTAGAGCTAGAGCAAGGCCAAGCAATTCTCAAAGACATCCATCAAGGCGAGTGCGGCCACCATGCGGCTTCAAGAGCACTCATCGCCAAAGCCTTTCGACACGGTTTCTTCTGGCCGACTGCCTTAGAAGAGGCCAAGTAATTGGTTCAAAAATGTAAAGGGTGCCAGAAGTCCAGCTCCAAGCCGCACCAGCCAGCTTCTGCACTCAAGACCATCCCCATTGCCTGGCCTTTCGCAGTTTGGGGTCTAGACATGGTGGGACCATTCAAGACAGCACGAGGTGGCTTAACTCACTTACTTGTTGCAGTGGACAAGTTCACCAAGTGGATAGAAGCGAAGCCGATCAAGAAACTGAACGGTCCGACTGCCATGACTTTCATCTCCGATATCACAATTCGGTACAGCATACCACACAACATCATCACCGATAACGTCAAAAAAATTTCCAAAGGCGCCTTGGCCCGTTTTTGCACAACACAGGGCATCCGACTGGACCTAGCGTCCGTCGCCCATCCACAGTCAAACGGCCAGGTGGAGCAAGCAAATGGCCTCATCCTGTCCGGCATCAAGCCCCAGCTGATCGAGCCTCTGGAGCGCTCGGCTGGCTGCTGGCTCGACGAGCTGCCAGCCGTCCTCTGGAGTCTGCACACGACTCCAAACAAGTCAACCGGCTTCACGCCTTTCTTCCTTGTCTACGGTGCCGAAGCCGTCATCCCAACGGACAGAGAGTTCGACTCCCCACGAGTCACCATGTACACCGAGGAGGAAACAGAAGAAGTATGTCAAGACGATGTCGATCTGCTGGAAGAGGCCCAGCTGTTGGCACTCAGCCGGTCCAGCATCTACCAGCAGTGCCTGTGCCGATACCACAACAGGAAGGTCAAGCCAAGATCTTTCCAAGAAGGCGACCTTGTGCTCCGGCTGATCCAGCGAACAGCTGGCCAACACAAGCTGTCGGCACCTTGGGAAGGCCCTTTCATCATTAGCAAAGTGTTGGGCAACGACTCCTACTACCTAATTGACGCTCAGAAGCCCCGAGCACGCAAGAGGGACGACTCCGGCAAGGAGACAGAGCGGCCATGGAATGCCAATCTCCTCCGAAGATTTTACAGTTGATGTAGTATGTACCACGCTACCTTTTGTATTAAAGTACCAACACTTTGGGCCCCCCGAGACGAGCTCGGGGACTGCCCTCTTTTGTCTGTATGATAAAAATTATGCCTACAAGTATGTTACTCTTTGTAATGCCGCTTGGCACCGGGCTCGACAAGTCGGCCCGGGGACTTGCCGCCTTGCACTATGAAATGCTTCCTGCAGCCGGACAAGTAGTGTGTAACGCCTAAACCGTCTCCTGTCAGAAGCCACAGCTCACAGAGCGACTGTACGGTGAGCAGGAGTAAGGTAGAATGGGCGCTCGCATGAAAAATGGCTAAGGACTCAAAGCATAAAACATAGCTCAAGACGGTTTCCAGCCTTTTTTCGCAAACCGACTCTTGAATAGTCGGATTGCCGCCTTCTATTCAACTTGCTCAAAAACTCTCAAAACCGGCTAAGTACTTGCATTCCCAAAGTAGCCAAGCATTTGATCCAACGGCAGTCCGCAGAGCGGCTATCCGATTGGCAAGGCAGGCAACTAAGGGAAAGCAGCAAAGGAAAAAAGCCAAAAGAGTAATGACCAAGAAAAGATAGAATTCGGATAAATATTTACATAACATAGGCCCTTGGTCGAATCTTCGAGCAGAAGTTCAAAATACACCCCACGGGTGGAATTGTGCGAATTAACAAGATCTTTAGAGACTACTAAAGCAGATAAAATAAAGATAAGGCGGCAGCTTAGGAAGCAGCAGACGGATTCGGAGGGTCGGAGGATGCGGCAGCGTCAGGCATTGGGCGGCCAGCTGGGTAGTCTCGGCTTGATCGCCTCTGGCGGCAGTCGGCTCGGTCACACGCGGCTCGTTGCTAGAGGCGTTGTAGAGCTGAGGTTGGCCGTCTGCTCCATCTTCTGGTGCTTCCGTCTCGCCTCCGTCCTCCGCCTCGCCTTCCTCCTCGACACTGGAGCCGATCACCTCTGCCGAGTCCTCTCCGTAGTCTGGGTTCATCCCAAACCACTCCGGCGGTACCTCCTCGCCGTCTTCAGTCCGCTCGGGGACGAAGATGATGGTGTCGGTGTACTCAGTGATCACCGCAGCATGCTTGACGAGGTCGTCTTCCGTAGCTGCCAGCTCCGGCTGGGCCTCTGACCGGAGGGTGGCCAGCCGGTCTAGATCCAGCCCCGGATACCATGCCTTGACGAACTCCAAGGCCTGGCGCGCTCCAGCTCGGGCCGAGGAACCCTTCCAGGCCTCAAGACGTCCAGCCGCGACCTCTAGCTAGTCGGCAGTCAGGCTGGGGGTGCGCGGAGCCTGCATGTCCGGCCACAGGGCGGCAATCTCCTGGGCACCGACACGTTGAAGCCGGCGCAACATCCGGTGAGTCGGCCGAAGGCGAGCCTCGATGCTCACGATATGCTCATCAACGGTTCGGGGGGCGTTGGCGGCGATCTCTGCACCTTCCGCCCTCCGACCTTCATGGTCAGCCTTGATGGCTTGGATGGCGGCCTGCGAGTGTCCAGGGAAGAAGTCTGCCAACACGGAAGAAACGAAGAAGCAAGTCAAAAACCATGAGTCGACACGACTTATAATCGGCAGCTCGAAGAAAGAAAGTAAAGAAACTCACCATCAACGATGTCTTCAATCTCATGGAAGCCGGAGGCCAGCATCGCCTCCTTGTCAGTCCAGGAGGAGCACTCACTCGCGAACTCGGCCAGGAGGGCGGTTTCCGCTTCTTCCGCCTCCTTCTGCGTCTTCGCAAGCAGCCCCCTCTACTCTGCCAATTGAGTGGCCAGCAGATCGCGCTCCGTGGTGAGCTTGCTGCACTCCTCCCCCTTAGCGCGCAACGCGGAGTTGGCGTCGCTCAGCTGCTGTTGAAGAACAGCGTTGGCTTCTGAAGAGAAGGAAGAAAGAAGGTGTTAAGTCATCAATAAAGAAGGTCGCCAGGGAGATCCGGCCCGACTGCTCAGTAGTCGGCCCGAATCTCGGGGACTACAGCCCGCGGGTGCGCCAGCACGCCCCTGCAAAGAAGAAAAAGGACTTACTCCGGCTCTCCGACAAGTCGGCGGTCCGCTTGCCCAGCTCTTCAACGTTACGGTTGAAGAAAGTAATGCGGAGGTTGTGATAGTCCTGCGACAAGTGTTTCAGGCAAAAGTTAGTACCCGGAGCTCACCAACTGGAGTTCCAGGCCGCCTGCTCAGCAGCCGGCCCGAAACTCGGGGACTACACCCAGTGGGTGCGCTGGCGCGCCCCCACAGAAAGGAACAAGAAAACAAGGACCAAAGAAAAAACATACCCGGACGGCTGACCGCGATGCCAGGTACGCCTTGGTGCAGTTCTGGAGCACATCGCCCTCATCTCAAAGCTTCACCTGGACGTATAAAAGCACCTGGTTCAGCGGCCCTATGCTGCCTCCTCGCACCCACCCAATGGGCGCGGCGCTCGTCGCTTCAGCCTCTGGGATCGCCGAGCTGGCGGTGCCAGCCTCCACGGGGCGGGGCGCCGAAGTCGCCTTCTCCAGACGGCAGCGCGTTGGCGAGCCGACTTGGAGGAGTAACCTCGCCACGGCATCATCTTCAATCAGCGGCACCGGAGGCGGACAGTAGCACTACCGTGTTGGGCGTGAGGTGGTGCGGCTGGAGGCCGTAGAACTCCAGAAAAGAGCAGAAGAAGCTGTTCGCCGGCAGCCCCAACCCGTGCAGGCAGTGCGAGCGGAAGATGACCCGCTCGCCCTCCTGCGGCGCGGGGGAAATCTCCCCCCTCTGCGCAAGACGCACCCGCATGTGATCTTCACCGGGGAGCCGACGAGTCTTGCGGAGGAACTCGATGTGGTCATCATGAACTTCTGAGCCATCCCAGGTGCTGGAGCGCACCGGGGGAGGCGCGACGGCAAAGTAAGAGCTCATCGTGAGCTGATCGCCGCGGTGTTCGTCGGAGCTTGGGCGCACGGCGGGGCGAGGAAGAAGAAGAAGAAGAAGGAGAAGAGCAAGGCGTAGTGGGAAGGAGGGGCGCGCGCGCTCTGCCGTGCGCCCCTCCTCCCCCTACTTATAGCCTCATGGGCTGCGAAGCCGAGGGGGCGGTCGTGGGATTTACTGCGCCCACGACCCCACGACCCCCACGTTTCCATGACAAAGTTACTGCACGCAGTAACTCCACGGGAATCCCAATCGTCCGCTGGGGCCACAGCGGATCCGCTCGGGCGCCGAGGTGCGGTAGTGGCGGGCCCCGCCTACAGGCCTGTCCCGTCACGCGTGTAGGCTGGCAGAATGGCCCGGCCACGTGTTATCACATGACAGGCCTGGAGCGGGCGGCAGCCTGGAGGCTTAGCCAGCATGCTACTTGGATCACGCCACGACGTTCGAAATATTGTGCGAGTTAGAGTTGGGCGAGTCCGACTCCTTCTAGCCAGCCCGGCAGAAGTCAACCAAGAGCCATGTGTCGAGTACCTGCAAAGAGAAACTGCTGAGGCTTCTCGGCCGATCGTCCGCGACGCCTCACCAACTTCGGGGACTACTGTCGGAGTAATGGGCCACGGGTAGGCCAACCCGAGCCCCAGAACCTTTCAAGACATCGAGGCAGGCTGCGCCCCTCAAGACTCCAGGACGAAGAGCCGCCTTCTGAGAAGACGGCGGCAAGACGGCCGACTACCCACTCGCGGCCATGTCCCAGGGACAACTTCAGGATAAGCCGACTCCTGACTGGCGACTTCCAGAGAAGCCGGCTTTGGGGAGTCGGCCCGCAACTCCAGCAAAACCCCATGTCCTCATCAAGAGGGACAGGACAGGGGAGTGGCTACAGTGAAGACTGTTCCCACCCCTATCCCAAGGCAGGCATGGCTATAGTACGCCGTACTCGCGGAGATCTCCGTGCGACATGGCATTGTTGCCATGCCAGCCCTGCCATCAGCACCGGTGGACCGAATCCTGCGCCCACGACGGCTTGTCCGTACGGCCTTGGGGCAGCGGGTCCCACCAGCCAGCGGGACCCTAGAAGACGGCAAGTGCGCCACCAGTCGGACTCGTTGGGAGTCGGCCCCCGGGAGTCAGCCAGCTCATCCCCCGGGGCCCACGCGCCATTAACCAGATGTGATGGAGAGTGGCAAACAGTGATCGCCCGCCAGGCGGCGGGGCTGTTGCCACGACTCCATGACGAAGCCCGTGTCATTAGAAGCACGGCTATAGTAATCAGCAGCCGGCAAGACCCGCCCGCGTCGGACGTGGCCTGTTGGCTCCGTACCTAGCCAGTCGGCGGCCCCCAGCAGTCTGCGGAGAAGACGGAGGCCAGAGGCACTAACGGCTGGGCCCGCATCCAGCCAGATTACCATTGTACCCCTGGGGGTAGGTCTATATAAACCCCCCAGGGCACCCATGCAAAGGGTTGGAACCTATTAGCTTTAGACCAGATCATACAGGAGGGCGAGAGCTAGCCTTGCCCTCTCCTACCTCCAGGAAACAGCTCAAGGAGCGATCGTGTAAACACTTTGCTATAGTGATCATGCGGAGATGTAACACCCCGGATGTAACTTTCCCAATTTGTACTCCAACTCTTGCCGTTTCCGGCCTTAAGTTATTTTATTTTCTCGGGTTCAGGTCTTTGTCTCCGTGTGTTGTTATCGTTGTCATGCATCTCATATCATGGCATCATGTGCATTGCATTTGCATACGTGTTCATCTCATGCATTCGAGCATTTTCCCCGTTGTCCGTTTTGCATTCCGGCGCTTCGTTCTCCTTCGGTGGTCATTTCTACCTTTCTTTCGTGTATGGGGATTAAACATTTCCAGATTGGACCGAGACTTGCCAAGTGGCCTTGGTTTACTACCGGTAGACCGCCTATCAAGTTTCGTACCATTTGGACTTCGTTTGATGCTCCAACGGTTAACCGAGGGATCGAAAAGGCCTCGTGTGTGTTGCAGCCCAACACCCCTCCAATTTGGCCCAAAACCCACCTAAACCCTCTCCATCATCTAGAGCGTTCAATCACGATCGCATGGCCGAAAACCACACCTCATTTGGACTCTCCTAGCTCCCTCTACCTCTATAAATAGAATCCCTCCGAAATCCGGATCTCCCTCGTCTGATACCCTAAAAAATCATCTCCGCGCCGGCCGGACACGTCCGCCCTGACCGGACGTCCCGCTGCTGCCAACCACGCTCCGCCGCGTGGTGCGAAGCCGCTCGTCCCGCCGCCGGCCCGGGGAGCCCGCATCAGGCCCCCGAGGCCCATCCGGATCCGCCGCCGCCCGCCTTCGCCCTCCTCCACTCCGGCTCGCCGGCGCCGCCGCGCGCCTCACTGGGTCTTCGTGCAGCCATCGACGCCCGCCGCCGCCGCCTCGCTCTGGCGCCGCCCCGCCGCGCTGCTCCCGCCGGCCGACGCCGCCGCCTCGCTCCGGCGCCCGTCCACGACTCCGACCGTCCCCCTCGTCCTCTGCGGCAAGTCTGACGCCACCCCGACGACTCCGGCGAGCTCGAGCTCCGAGTCTGGTGAACCTCGTTTTCCGTGCCAGCCGGATCCGATCCAGATCTAGATCCCCTCCTCGGTTGACTTTTTCTCCTGAAATCCTAGTTCATATGCCCATGTTCATCGTGCCGTAACTTTGCATCCGTAACTCCGTTTTGCGCATATAGCATATCAAAATGTTCGCCTCAGAGAGCGCATCATTTCATTCCATTGCATCATTTTCATTTGAGTTCATCTTGATGCCCGAAATGCTGTTAGAATAGGGCTACTTGAGATAATTGTCAGATCTGCTGCTCCATTTAGCTATTTGTCATTTTTGCCATGATTATTGTGTGCATGATATGCCCATGAGCTCTACATATGTTTTGTTAAGGGTTTTGCCATCTTTCCAGAGGTGCAATCCATGTATTTTTGTGATGTGAGTGGTGACTAGCACAAGCTTGCAAAGTGAGGCACTTGGTAATGCTGATTTCAGGGACTTAGCAATTCCACTAAGTCCTTGATCTGTTTTTCTCATGATGCCATATGTTCATGTTGTTTCCTAGTGATCCCTGCCTCTTTTGAGGATGATCAGTAAGGATGTTTTGTTAATCTTGTAGTGCTCTATCCATCCATGTCTTTGTTTGCAATTATGGAGCAGCCTAGATTGAGTCAATCGAGCTCTACTTTTGCTACTTCGTGAATCTGGGCAGATTGTCTACTTGTTAGCGATTTTGCCGATGATGTTGTAGTTGGTCCGTGCATGCTATACTATTGTTCTTGCCATGTATAGCTTTCATTTTGTGTATTATTGATGGATGTATGTTTAACTTGTCATGACTTGCTCCGTAGTGAGTGCATCGAGCTCGTAAACATGCCTACTTGAGATATGTTTCAGGATGTGCCAGTTTTCACTAAGTTCACGTGCTTGCAATTGTATTATCTGATCCCTTTTGGCTCAAGGTCACTAAGGGACTTTTGTTAAGCTTTTTGAGTAGCTCCATGCAATGTTTTACTTTTCCATGTTCAAGTCCTGTAGCATGTAGTTTTGTTGCTCCAAAATGTGCTACCTGATCTGAAATTCCAGACAAATGTTAATTTCACTAAGTCTGAGATCTGTTTACCATATGCATTTTTGCCATACTTATTTGAACCTGTTAATGGATGAATTGGCCGTAGCTCGGTGCTAGACTTTTGTTAAGCATCATGAACGCAACCCTGCCATGTATTTTTATGCCAGGTTTGAGTGCTGTAGCATGTTCATCTTATTGCATTTAGATGACTACTTGCTGTAAATCGCAGAACGTGTCCATATTTAAATTGATTGCCATTTCCAAACCGTAACTCCAATTTCGACGTTCTTTATATCGTTTTCAAGCGATTTTATCTCATCTTTCCAGTGGCACACTTGGATTTCCATGTTGAGGCCAGGTTCATGCATCCCTTGTTAAATCTTGCATATGCATCCCGCATTGCATCCCGCATAGCATACCATCTTTGCATCATATTGTTTGAGCTTTGCACGTGGTTGATTGTGTTCCATTTGCTTGTTTGTCTTGTTTGGGTAGAGCCGGAGACGGGTTCGCTAACGAGGAGCCCATTGAGTTTGCTTTCGAGGATCCAGTCAACTCTGACAACTTTGCAGGCAAGATGATCATACCCTCGAAATCACTACTATCTTTGCTATGTTAGATTGCTCGCTCTTTTGCTATGCCAATGCTACGATGCCTACCACTTGCTTTCAAGCCTCCCAAATTGCCATGTCAAACCTCTAACCCACCATGTCCTAGCAAACCGTTGATTGGCTATGTTACCGCTTTGCTCAGCCCCTCTTATAGCGTTGCTAGTTGCAGGTGAAGATTGGAGGCCGTTCCTTGTTGGAACATTATTTACTTGTTGGGATATCATTATATTATCTTGTTATCTTAATGCATCTATATACTTGGTAAAGGGTGGAAGGCCGGCCTCTCGCCTAGTGTTTTGTTCCACTCTTGCCGCCCTAGTTCCCGTCATATCGGTGTTATGTTCCCGGATTTTGCGTTCCTTACACGGTTGGGTTATAATGGGAACCCCTTGATAGTTCACCTTGATTAAAGCTTTTCCAGCAATGCCCAACCTTGGTTTTACCATTTGCCACCTAGCCTCTTTTTCCCTTGGGTTTCCGGAGCCCGTGGGTCATCTTATTTTAATCCCCCCCGGGCCAGTGCTCCTCTGAGTGTTGGTCCGAACCAGGCAGCCTGCGGGGCCATCTCGGGGAAACTCGAGGGCTGGTTTTACTCGTAGCTTGACCTATCTGAGTGTGCCCTGAGAACAAGATATGTGCAGCTCCTATCGGGATTTGTCGGCACATTCGGCGGTGTTGCTGGTCTTGTTTTAACCTGTCGAAGTGTCTTAAAGAACCGAGATACCGAGTCTGATTGGAACGTCTCGGGAGAAGTCTATTCCTTCGTTGACCGTGAGAGCTTGTCATGGGCTAAGTTGGGACTCCCCTGCAGGGATTTGAACTTTCGAAAGCCGTGCCCGCGGTTATGGGCAGATGGGAATTTGTTAATGTCCGGTTGTAGATAACTTGAACCTTAACTTAATTAAAATGAATCAACCGTGTGAGTTACCGTGATGGCCTCTTCTCGGCGGAGTCCGGGAAGTGGACACGGTGTTGGAGTAATGTTTGCATAGGTTGCTCTCTAGTTTCTCGCTTGCGCTTTGCCTTCTCTTCCCGCTCTCTTTCGCGAATAGGATAGCCACCATATATGCTAGTCGCTTGTTGCAGATCCACATTTACTTTTACCTTGCCTTACCTATAAGCTTAAATAGTCTTGATCACGAGGGTGCGAGATTGCTGAGTCCCTGTGGCTCACAGATTACTATTAAACCAGATGCAGGGCCTGATGATTCCGATCCAGGTGACGCGCTCGAGCTCAAGTGGGAGTTCGACGAGGACTCTCAATGTTACTATGTTTCCTTTCCTGATGATCAGTAGTGGTGCCCAGTTGGGGGTGATCAGGACCCTGTCGCATGTTGGGTTATCTTTTGTTTTGGCGCCGTAGTCGGGCCATCAGTGTTTGGATGATGTAATGTTATTTATGTACCTTGATTGACGTGGCGAGTGTAAGCCAACTATGTTATCTCCCCTTTTATTAATTATATTACATGGGATGTTTGTGAAGATTGCCTAACTTGCGACATATGCCTTCAATGTGATTATGCCTCTAAGTCTTGCCTCGGCACGTGGGAGATATAGTCGCATCGAGGGTGTTATAAGTTGGTAATCAGAGCTTTCCCCGACCTTAGGAGACCCATTGCTTGTTCGTTTTTAGCAGCCGAGTTGTGTCTAGGAAAATGTTTTGAGTCATTTAGGAATTATATATCGGAGAGTTTAGGAATTCTTTTTACTTCCCAGTCTCCTCATCGCTCTGCTAAGGCATCCTGACGTAGAGTTTTGACTCTTCTCTTCTCAAATTTCACTAAAAAAATTTTTAGGATCACGCGGGTATCTTGGAATCATTCCGATGGTTTTATGATGAGAACATTGTCTTGGTGCCTCCTGTCAGGGGTTTTGTGGAAGTGTCCCGGGGAGTTGAGCTCTGAGGTGTTGTCGTCATAATTTTATCATTGCAGTTCTGGAATACCTGAGTTTAGTACGCCGACATCGAAAATCTCCTTTATGCAGTTCATTGGTGAGATAACCTCGACGCCACCTAGTACTGGGGCGGGAGTTCGGGAGTATCGCCATAACTTGTATAACGGATGCTTTTCGAAGGTTGAGGTAGATGGTTTCCGAAGGTTTTCTCGGTTATGTGTTGAAGGATGGATACAGCTGGATGTAGGATTTGCTAGATTTGGGTGAGATATTATGCTTCCCCTATATCCCCAACACCTGATTGCATAACCGGAAAGGTTCGGGAGTTTCATAGGTAGAAATTCAAGTAGCTCTAGCTCTTCTTCCACGGATATTTGGTTTGAGATTGGGATTTCTTACCGAGTATTCGTTCTTGATCCGTACCTTGTTGATTTATTTCTCTACCTAAATTCTACGTGGCTTCTCAATTTATAGATATGTGACCATTTCAAGAGGAATGCATTCGTTCATTTTGTTCAGATGTGAAGACTATATGTTGCAATTTTCATTCCGTTGGATTCAGCTTCATTTTATCTGTCTATGTGCTAATGGTGGTCAACCTCTTCAGGATGGCTCCCGCTAAGAGCACCAATCAGAATCAGAATCAAGATCCGCCACCACCTCCACCTCCTCCGGAGGCATGGCAAGCTGTGATGGCCGCAACCAATGCAAACACACAGTTGATCATGCAAATTCTCCAAGAGCGCAATCAAGGCAACCAAGGGAACCAAGGCCACAATCAGAATCACTTGCTACACTCAACCAGTTCCTTGCTAACGGGCCAAAGACTTTCAGCAATTGTGTTGAGGCAATCGATGCTAACAATTGGCTCGTGGATCTGTGCAAGCATTTCGAGTGCCGTAACGTCAGGCCTGAGGACTTCGTCAAGTTCGCTTCCTTCCAACTCAAAGATCAAGTTGCAGAATGGTTCCAGCAGTACAAGGATTCCAGAGGTGGACGTGTGATCACTTGGGATGAATTTCGTCAAGATTTCAGAGCTCACCATATTCCTCAGAGCATGGTTGAAAGCAAGCGTGAGGAATTCCGCAACCTGAAGCAAGGCACTTTGTCTATCTATGACTACAACAAGTTGTTTCAGAAGCTCGCCCGCTTTGCCAAGCAGGACGTCCCTGATGAGAAGAGCATGATATACCAGTTCAGGGGTGGTCTCAGAGAAGAAATTCAGCTAGCTCTTGTTCTCTTTGAGCCCCTGAGGTACGATGAGTTCTACAACATGGCACTGAAGCAAGAGGCCGCTCAACTGAGGTGTGATGCTTCCAAGAAGCGAGTCAGAGATGCTACTCCTTCTTCCTCTACTCAAGTGGCCAAGCAGCAGAAGTTTTGGCGTCCTCCTCCTCCGTTCCGTCAGCCGTATCAGCAGAAGAGCAAACGTGGTAGTGGATCTTCCCACCCACCCAACCCTGGCTTTCAGAACAAGACTTCGTCTCAAGCTCCAAGATCGAGTGCTCCGTATCACCGTCCGCTTTCAGAGGTCACGTGCAACAAGTGCCAACAGAAGGCTCACTATGCCAACAAGTGTTTCAACCAGAGGTGTCTTCCTCCTCCTCCTCCTGTGAGATCGGCAAGTACAGATGTGGTCAAGAATAACCCCAAGCATGCCAAGGTTAACTTGATGAATGCAACTCAGGCAGAGGACTCGTCAGATGTCATCATGGGTAACCTTCCTGTTAACGATATTCCCGCAAGAGTTCTTTTTGACACTGGTGCATCGCATTGTTTCATGTCAAAGCCATTTTTTTACCAAGCATGAGTTCGTTTCTTCTCATTTGGGTAAATAAATGGATATCGTTTCTCCTGGCAAATGTTTGAGTGCAAGTCTGGAGGTGCCAGATGTTACTATCACGTTGGGCGACTACAAGTTCCTTTCTTCCCCAATGGTTCTTGGTAACTCAGATATTGATCTTATTCTCGGGATGGATTGGCTTTCTAAGCACAAGGCTCAGCTTGATTGTGCAGCCAGGCAGATTCAATTGACTCATTCGTCTGAGGATGTAATTGTCTTTGCCGCTCGTGATGATACCATCCGTCTGTTTTCTCTCAATGAGAAGGGTGAACTGGATGCTATCTCGCAAATTCCAGTCGTTTGCGAATATCAAGACGTCTTTCCAGAAGAGCTTCCAGGAATGCCTCCGCACCGGCCAGTTGAATTCGTCATTGATCTTGAGCCTGGCACGGAACCTGTGTGCAAGCGTCCTTACAAGCTCGGACCTGAAGAGTTGAAGGAGCTGAAGAAACAACTCGATGTTCAAGAGAGAATGGGTCTCATCCGGCCTAGTTCTTCTCTGTGGGGTTGTGGTGTTCTTTTTGTGAAGAAGAAGGATGGAACGGACCGACTTTGTGTTGATTACCGTCCATTGAACAAGAAGACTATCAAGAATAAATACCCACTTCCCAACATCAACGAGCTGTTCGAACAACTCAAAGGTGCCCAAGTATTCTCCAAGCTTGATCTCCGTATGGGTTATCATCAGATTCGAATCCGTGAACAAGATATTCCCAAGACGGCCTTCAGGACAAGCTATGATTCATATGAATACACGGTCATGTCTTTTGGCCTCGTCAACGCTCCTCCGACTTTCTCTCGCATGATGAACTTCATCTTCAACGCCTACACCAATGACTTCGTTTTGGTCTATCTCGACGACATTCTGGTTTTCTTGAATAACAAGGAAGATCATGCCAGGCACTTGCGTTTGGTACTCGATAAGTTGAGAGAACACCAGTTCTACACCAAGTTCTCCAAGTGCGAATTTTGGCTCGATGAGGTTCTTTATCTTGGTCATATCATCTTTGCCAAGGGCATTGCGGTGAATCCTGAGAAGGTGTCTGCAATTGTGAATTGGGAACCTCCTCAGAATGTGAAGCAACTCCGCAGCTTCCTCAGTCTCGCAAGCTATTGTCGAAGATTCGTTGAAAAATTTTCTAAGATCACGAAGCCTCCCTCAAATCTTCTCCGGAAGCACGTCAAGTACATTTGGTCTCCGGAGTGTGACATTGCTTTCAACACTTTGAAAGAGAAATTGATCACTGCTCCAGTTCTGACTCCGCCTGATGAATCCAAGCCGTACGAGGTCTTTTGTGATGCCTCTCTCCAAGGTTTTGGCGCAGTGTTGATGCAAGAGAAGAAAGTTGTTGCTTATACCTCTCGCCAGTTGAAGCCCAATGAGAAGAACTATCCCACTCATCATCTCGAGTTGGCGGCAGTTGTGCATGCTCTTTTGACTTGGAGACATCTCTTATTGGGAAGAAAAGTGGACATTTTCACTGATCACAAGAGTCTCAAGTACATCTTCACTCAGCCTAATCTCAACCTCAGGCAAACTCGATGGGTCGAAATGATTCAAGAGTATAATCCGAGTATCGAGTATACTCCAGGCAAGGCCAATGTGATTGTTGACGCATTGAGCGGGAAGGCTTATTGCAACAGTCTAATTCTCAAGCCTTATCAACCCGAGCTTTGTGAAGCTTTCCGCAAACTTAATCTGCAAGTTGTTCCTCAAGGTTTCCTCGCCAACCTTCAAGTCTCTCCTACCTTGGAAGACCAGATTCGCCAAGCTCAGCTTCTTGATGCGATGGTGAAAAAGGTGAAGATTGGGATTGCCAAGAGTCAACCCAAGTACAAGTGCTACCTCCTTGATGACAAGGATACTCTCTTCTTCGAGGATCGTATTGTTGTGTCCAAAGGTGATCTTCGTAAAGTGATCATGAACGAGGCTCACAATTCTCTCCTCTCCATCCACCCTGGGAGCACGAAGATGTATCAGGACCTCAAGCAGGCTTATTGGTGGACTCGAATGAAACACGAGATTGCTTAGTTCCTAAATGAGTGTGATGTCTGCAGAAGAGTGAAGGTAGAACACCAAAGGCCAGCTGGTCTCCTCCAACCTCTTGCCATTCCAGAATGGAAGTTTGACCACATTGAAATGGACTTCATGACTGGGTTTCCAAAGTCCAAGCGTGGCAATGATGCTATATTCGTTGTCATCGAAAAACTCACCAAAGTGGCTCACTTTCTGCCTATTAAAGAGTCAATCACTGCAGCTCAATTGGCGGAACTCTATACCTCTCGGATTGTCTCTCTGCACGGTATTCCACAAGTGATCTCTTCAGACTGTGGCAGCATCTTTACCTCCAAGTTTTGGGATTCTTTTCAGAAGGCCATGGGCACCTACATCCGCTTCAGCACCGCTTTCCATCCTCAAGCTAGCGGTCAAGTCGAGCGTGTCAACCAGATTCTTAAAGATATGTTCAGGGCTTGTGTGATCTCCTTTGGCATGAAGTGGGCGGATTGTCTTCCTTATGTTGAATTCTCCTACAACAATAGTTTTCAAGCAAGTTCGGGCAAGTCCCCGTTCGAAATTCTGTATGGAAGGAAGTGCCGTACCCCTCTCAACTGGTCTGAAACCGGTGAACGTCAGCTTCTCGGAAATGACTTAATCACAGAGGCAGAGGAAATGTGCAAAGTCATTCGAGATAACCTCAAAGCAGCCCAATCCCGCCAGAAGAGCTAATATGACAGTAAGCATCCTGATTTGGCTTTCGAGATCGGAGATCATGTTTACCTCCGCGTCTGTCCTATGAAAGGTACTCATCGCTTCGGTATCAAAGGGAAGCTTGCCCCTAGATACGTGCGACCTTTCAAGATCGTCAGCAAGAGAGGCGATCTCACCTATCAACTTGAGCTTCCTTAAAACTTTGCAAATGTTCATGATGTGTTCCATGTCTCTCAGCTCCGAAAGTGCTTCAAGACTCCTGACCGCACCATCAACTTCGAGGACATTGAGCTCCAAGAAGATCTCTCATATGGTGAGCACCCAGTTGCTATTCTTGAAGAGACTGAACGCAAGACTCGCAACAAGTCAATCAAATTCCTCAAAGTCAAGTGGTCACACCATTCCGACCGTGAAGCTACCTGGGAACGCGAGGATCACCTCCGTTCTGAGTACCCGGCGTTCTTTCAGTCCTAGATCTCGGGACAAGATCCTTTCGTAGTGGTGGAGTGTTGTAACACCCTGGATGTAACTTTCCCAATTTGTACTCCAACTCTTGCCGATTCCGGCCTTAAGTTATTTTATTTTCTCGGGTTCGGGTCTTTGTCTCCGTGTGTTGTTATCGTTGTCATGCATCTCATATCATGTCATCATGTGCATTGCATTTGCATACGTGTTCATCTCATGCATTCGAGCATTTTCCCCATTGTCCGTTTTGCATTCCGGCGCTTCGTTCTCCTCCGGTGGTCATTTCTACCTTTCTTTCGTGTGTGGGCAGTAAACATTTCCGGATTGGACCGAGACTTGCCAAGCAGCCTTGGTTTACTGCCGGTAGACCGCCTGTCACGTTTCGTACCATTTAGACTTCGTTTGCTGCTCCAACGGTTAACCGAGGGACCAAAAAGGCCTCGTGTGTGTTGCAGCCCAACACCCCTCCAATTTGGCCCAAAACCCACCTAAACCCTCCCCATCATCTAGAGCATTCGATCACGATCGCGTGGCTGAAAACCGCACCTCATTTGGACTCTCCGAGCTCCCTCTACCTCTATAAATAGACCCCCTCCGAAATCCGGATCTCCCTCGTCCGAAGCCCAAAAAATCGTCTCCGCGCCAGCCGGACACATCTGCCCTGACCGGACGTCCCGCCGCCGCCAACCACGCTCCGCCACGTGGCGCGGAGCCGCTCGTCCCGCCGCCGGCCCGGGGAGCCCGAATCAGGCCCCCGAGGCCCATCCGGATCCACTGCCGCCCGCCTTCGCCCTCCTCCACTCCGGCTCGCCGGCGCTGCCGCACGCCTCGCCGGGTCTTCGCGCCGCCATCGACGCCCGCCGCCGCCGCCTCACTCCGGCGCCACCCCGCCGCGCTGCTCCCGCCGGCCGATGCCGCTGCTTCGCTCCGGCGCCCGTCCGTGACTCCGACCGGCCCCCTCGTCCTCCGCGGCAAGTCTGACGCCACCCCCACGACTCCGGCGAGCTCGAGCTCCAAATCCGGCGAACCTCGTTTTCCATGCCAGCCGGATCCGATCCAGATCTAGATCCCCTCCTCGGTTGACTTTTTCTCCCGAAACCCTAGTTCATATGCCCATGTTCATCGTGCCATAACTTTGCATCCGTAACTCCGTTTTGCGCATATAGCATATCAAAATGTTCGCCTCAAAGAGCACATCGTTTCATTCCATTGCATCATTTTCATTTGAGTTCATCTTGATGCCCGAAATGCTCTTAGAAGAGGGCTACTTGAGATAATTGTCAGATCTACTGCTCCATTTAGCTATTTGTCATTTTTGCCATGATTATTGTGTGCATGATATGCCCATGAGCTCTACATATGTTTTGTTAAGGGTTTTGCCATCTTTCCAGAGGTGCAACCCATGTATTTTTGTGATGTGTGTGGTGACTAGCACAAGATTGCAAAGTGAGGCACTTGGTAATGCTGATTTCAGGGACTTAGCAATTCCACTAAGTCCTTGATCTGTTTTTCTCATGATGCCATATGTTCATGTTGTTTCCTAGTGATTCGTGCCTCTTTTGAGGATGATCAGTAAGGATGTTTTGTTAATCTTGTAGTGCTCTATCCATCCATATCTTTGTTTACAATTATGGAGCATCCTAGCTTGAGTCAATCGAGCTCTACTTTTGCTACTTCGTGAATCTGGGCAGATTGTCTACTTGTTAGCGATTTTGCCGATGATGTTGTAGTTGATCCGTGCATGCTATGATATTGTTCTTGCCATGTATAGCTTGTATTTTGTGTATTATTGATGGATGTATGTTTAACTTGTCATGACTTGCTCCGTAGTGAGTGCATCGAGATCGTAAACATGCCTACTTGAGATATGTTTCAGGATGTGCCAGTTTTCACTAAGTCTGAAAATTGATTATGCTTTTGCTATGTTCACGTGCTTGCAATTGTATTTTCTGATCCCTTTTGGCTCAAGGTCACTAAGGGACTTTTGTTAAGCTTTTTGAGTAGCTCCATGCAATGTTTTACTTTGCCATGTTCAGGTCCTATAGCATGTAGTTTTGTTGCTCCAAAATGTGCTACCTGGTCTGAAATTCCAGACAAGTGTTAATTTCACTAAGTCTGAGATCTGTTTACCATATGCATTTTTGCCATGCTTGTTCGAACCTGTTAATGGATGAATTGGCCGTAGCTCAGTGCTAGACTTTTGTTAAGCATCATGAATGCATCCCTGCTATGTATTTTTATGCCATGTTTGAGTGCTGTAGCATGTTCATCTTATTGCATTTAGATGACTACTTGCTGTAAATCGCAGAACGTGTCCATATTTAAATTGCTTGCCATTTCCAAACCATAACTCCGATTTCGACGTTCTTTATATCGTTTTCAAGCGATTTCATCTCATCTTTCCAGTGGAACACTTGGATTTCCAATTTGAGGCCAGGTTCATGCATCCCTTGTCAAATCTTGCATATGCATCCCGCATCGCATCCCGCATAGCATACCTTCTTTGCATCATATTGTTTGAGCTTTGCATGTGGTTGATTGTGTTCCGTTTGCTTGTTTGTCTTGTTTGGGTTGAGCTGGAAGATGACTTCGCTAATCAGGAGCCCGTTGAGTTTGCTTTCGAGGATCCACTCAACTCTGACAACTTTGTAGGCAAGATGATCATACCCTCGAAATCACTACTATCTTTGCTATGCTAGATTGCTCGCTCTTTTGCTATGCCAATGCTACGATGCCTACCACTTGCTTTCAAGCCTCCCAAATTGCCATGTCAAACCTCTAACCCACCATGTCCTAGCAAACCGTTGATTGGCTATGTTACCGCTTTGCTCAGCCCCTCTTATAGTGTTGCTAGTTGCAGGTGAAGATTGGAGGCCGTTCCTTGTTGGAACATTATTTACTTGTTGGGATATCATTATATTATCTTGTTATCTTAATGCATCTATATACTTGGTAAAGGGTGGAAGGCTCGGCCTCTCGCCTAGTGTTTTGTTCCACTCTTGCCGCCCTAGTTTCCGTCATATCAGTGTTATGTTCCCGGATTTTGCGTTCCTTACGCGGTTGGGTTATAATGGGAACCCCTTGATAGTTCACCTTGATTAAAGCTTTTCCAACAATGCCCAACCTTGGTTTTACCATTTGCCACCTAGCCTCTTTTTCCCTTGGGTTTCCGGAGCCCGAGGGTCATCTTATTTTAAACCCCCCCGGGCCAGTGCTCCTCTGAGTGTTGGTCCGAACCAGGCAGCCTGTGGGGCCACCTCGGGGAACTCGAGGGCTAGTTTTACTCGTAGATTGACCTATCTGAGTGTGCCCTGAGAATGAGATATGTGCAGCTCCTATCGGGATTTGTCGGCACATTCGGGCGGTGTTGCTGGTCTTGTTTTAACCTGTCGAAGTGTCTTAAAGAACCAAGATACTGAGTTTGATCGGAACGTCTCGGGAGGAGGTCTATTCCTTCGTTGACCGTGAGAGATTGTCATGGGCTAAGTTGGGACTCCCCTGTAGGGATTTGAACTTTCGAAAGCCGTGCCCATGGTTATGGGTAGATGGGAATTTGTTAATGTCCGGTTGTAGATAACTTGAACCTTAATTTAATTAAAATGAATCAACCGTGTGAGTTACTGTGATGGCCTCTTCTCGGCGGAGTCCGGGAAGTGGACACGGTGTTGGAGTAATGTTTGCGCAGGTTGCTCTCTAGTTTCTTGCTCGCGCTTTGCCTTCTCTTCCCGCTCTCTTTTGCGAATAGGATAGCCACCATATATGCTAGTCGCTTGTTGCAGCTCCACATTTACTTTTACCTTGCCTTACCTATAAGCTTAAATAGTCTTGATCGCGAGGGTGCGAGATTGCCGAGTCCCTGTGGCTCACAGATTACTATTAAACCAGATGCAGGGCCTGATGATTCCGCTCCAGGTGACGCGCTCGAGCTCAAGTGGGAGTTCGACAAGGACTCTCAACATTACTATGTTTCCTTTCCTGATGATCAGTAGTGGTGCCCAGTTGGGGGTGATCGGGACCCTGTCGCATGTTGGGTTATCTTTTGTTTTGGCGCCGTAGTCGGGCCATGAGTGTTTGGATGATGTAATGTTATTTATGTACCTTGATTGATGTGGCGAGTGTAAGCCAACTATGTTATCTCCCCTTTTAGTAATTATATTACGTGGGATGTTTGTGAAGATTGCCTAACTTGCGACATATGCCTTCAATGCGATTATGCCCCTAAGTCATGCCTCGACACGTGGGAGATATAGTCGCATTGAGGGTGTTATAGGAGACCCCGTAGAGTAGCAGTAGGGGTATTATCTCCCCGGAGAGCCCTGAAGCTGGGTAAGATTCGCCGGCGTGTATGTCTATGCCTCATCCCGTTTCTAGGCACCGGCGACGTTCTACTCACCCCCACCATGATAAGCCATCCTTTGGCATATGTCGCACCCAACCCTCGACAGACGATGTGTGTTGGAAGTGGTTCCAAGATTGATATGATCATCATCACACATTCCCTATTCTTTCGGGATTAGTGTTGAACCTAAATAAGTGTTATTTGGTGTTTGCGTTGAGCATGAATATGATTTGATCATGTTTATTGCAATACGGTTATTCATTTAAGTAAGAGAATAAATTGTTGTTCTGTTTACATGAATAAAACCTTCTATGGTCATACACCCAATGAAAATGGTTTGTTGGATCTCGATTGTGGTGATACACATTCTCATAATATTGAAGCCAAAAGATGCAAAGTTAATAATCATAGTGCAACTTATTTGTGGCACTGCCGTTTAGGTCATATTGGTGTAAAGCGCATGAAGAAAATCCATGCTGATGGGCTTTTGGAATCACTTGATTATGAATCAGTTGATGCTTGCGAACCGTGCCTCATGGGCAAGATGACTAAGACTCCATTCTCCGGAACAATGGAGCAAGCAACTGACTTATTGGAAATAATACATACTGATGTATGCAGTCCGATGAATGTTGAGGCTCGCGGCGGGTATCATTATTTTCCGACCTTCACAGATGATTTGAGCAGATATGGGTATATCTACTTGATAAAACATAAGTCTGAAACATTTGAAAAGTTCAAAAACTTCAGAGTGAAGTGGAAAATCATCGTGACAAGAAAATAAAGTTTCTACGATCTGATCGCAGAGACAAATATTTGAGTTACGAGTTTGGGCTTCAATTAAAACAATGTGGAATAGTTTCACAAAATCGTCCCACCTGGAACACCACAGCATAATTGTGTGTCCGAACGTCATAACCGTACTATTATTGGATATAGTGCAATCTGTGATGTTTCTTACCGATTAACCACTATAGTTTCGAGGTTATGCATTAGAGACAACTACATTCACATTAAATAGGGCACCATCTAAATCCGTTGAGACGACACCGTATGAACTATGGTTTGGCAAGAAACCTAAGCCGTCGTTTCTTAAAGTTTGAGGTTGCAATGCTTATGTGAAAAAGTTTCAACCTGATAAGCTCAAACCCAAATCGGAGAAGTGCGTCTTCATAGGATACCCAAAACAAAATGTTGGGTACACCTTCTATCATAGATCTGAAGGCAAGATATTCATTTATGAGAATGGATCCTTTCTAGAGAAGGAGTTTCTCTCGAAAGAAGTGAGTGGGAGAAAAGTAGAACTTGATGAGGTAACTGTACCTGCTCCCTTATTGGAAAGTAGTTCATCACAGAAATCTGTTCCTGTGACTACTACACCAATTAGTGAGGAAACTAATGATGATGATCATGTAACTTCAGATCAAGTTACTATCGAACCTCGTAGGTAAACCAAAGTGAGATCCGCACCAGAGTGGTACATTAATCCTGTTCTGGAGGTCATGTTACTTGACCATGATGAACCTACGAACTATGAGGAAGCGATGATGAGCCCAGATTCCACGAAATGGCTTGAGGCCATGAAATCTGAGATGAGATATATGTATAAGAACAAAGTATGGACTTTGATTGACTTGCCCAAAGATCGGCGAGCCATTGAGATTAAATGGATCTTCAAGAGGAAGACGGACGCTGATAGTAGTGTTACTATCTACAAAGCTAGAATTGTCGCAGAAAGGTTTTTGACAAGTTCAAGGTGTTGACCACGATGAGAATTTCTCACTCATATCTATGCTTAAGTCTATCCGAATCATGTTAGCTATTGCCGCATTTTATGAAATCTAGCAAATGGATAAACAAAACTGCATTCCTTAATAGGATTTATTAAAGAAGAGTTGTATATGATGCAACCAGAAGGTTTTGTCGATCCTAGAGGTACTAACAAAATATGCAAGCTCCAGCAATCCATCTATGGACTGGTGCAAGCATCTCGGAGTTGGAATATACGCTTTGATAAGTTGATCAAAGCATATAGTTTTATACAGAGTTGCGGTGAAGCCTGTATTTACAAGAAAGTGAGTGGGAGCACTACAACATTTCTGATAAGTATATGTATGACATATTGTTAATCGGAGATGATGTAGAATTATTCTACAAAGCATAAAGGAATGTTTGAAAGGATTTTTTTCAAAGAAAGACCTCGGTGAAGCTGCTTACATATTGAGCATCAAGATCTATAGAGATAGATCAAGACGCTTGATAAGTTTTTTCAATGAGTACATACCTTGACAAGATTTTGAAGTAGTTCAAAATGGAACAGTTAAAGAAGGAGTTCTTGCCTGTGTTACAAGGTGTGAAGTTGAGTAAGACTCAAAACCTGACCATGACAGAAGATAGAGAGAGAATGAAAGTCATTCCCTATGCCTCAGCCATAGGTTCTATAAAGTATGCCTTGCTGTGTACCGGACATATTGTATACCCTGCCCTGAGTTTGGTAAAGGAGTACAATAGTGATCTAGGAGTAGATCACTGGACATTGGTCAAAATTATCCTTAGTGGAATAAGGATATGTTTCTCGATTATGGAAGTGACAAAAGGTTCGTCGTAAAGGGTTACGTCGATGCAAATTTTGACACTGATCCAGGTGACTCTAAATCTCAATCTGGATACATATTGAAAGTGGGAGCAATTAGCTAGAGTAGCTCTATGCAGAGCATTGTTAACATAGAAGTTTGCAAAATACTTACGGATCTGAATGTGGCAGACCCGTTGACTAAACTTCTCTCATAAGCAAAACATGATCATGCCTCAGTACTCTTTGGGTGTTAATCACATAGCAATGTGAACTAGATTGTTGACTCTAGTAAACCCTTTGGGTGTTGGTCACATGTCGATGTGAACTATGGGTGTTAATCACATGGTGATGTGAACTATTGGTATTAAATCACATGGCGATGTGAACTAGATTATTGACTCTAGTGCAAGTGGGAGACTGAAGGAAATATACCCTAGAGGCAATAATAAAGTTATTATTTATTTCGTTATATCATGATAAATGTTTATTATTCATGCTAGAATTGTATTAACCGGAAACATAATACATGTGTGAATACATAGACAAATAGAGTGTCACTAGTATGCCTCTACTTGACTAGCTCGTTGATCAAAGATGGTTATGTTTCCTAACCATAGACATGAGTTGTCATTTGATTAACGGGATCACATCATTAGGAGAATGATGTGATTGACTTGACCCATTCCGTTAGCATAGCACTTGATCGTTTAGTTTGTTGCTATTGCTTTCTTCATGACTTATACATGTTCCTATGACTATGAGATTATGCAACTCCCATTTACTAGAGAAACACTTTATGTGCTACCAAACATCACAATATAACTGGGTGATTATAAAGGTGCTCTACAGGTGTCTCCGAAGGTACTTGTTGGGTTGGCATATTTCGAGATTAGGATTTGTCACTCCGATTGTCGGAGAGGTATCTCTGGGCCCTCTCGGTAATGCACATCACTTAAGACTTGCAAGCATTGCATGTAATGAGTTAGTTGCGGGATGATGTATTACAGAACGACTAAATAGACTTGCCGGTAACGAGATTGAACTAGGTATTGAGATACCGACGATCGAATCTCGAGCAAGTAACATACCGATGACAAAGGGAACAACGTATGTTGTTATGCGGTTTGACCGATAAAGATCTTCGTAGGATATGTGGGAGCCAATATGAGCATCCAGGTTCCGCTATTGGTTATTTACCGGAGACATGTCTCGGTCATGTCTACATAGTTCTCGAACCCGTAGGGTCCGCACGCTTAAAGTTTCAGTGACGATTGTATTATGAGTTTATGTGATTTGATGTACCGAAGGTAGTTCGGAGTCCCGGGTGAGATCTGGGACATGACGAGGAGTCTCGAAATGATCGAGACGTAAAGATTGATATATTGGATGACTATATTCGGATATCGGAAAGGTTCCGAGTGATTCGGGTATTTTCGGGGGTACCGGTGAGTTACGGGAATACGAGGAAGAAGTAATGGGCCTCATGGGCCAAGTGGTGGAAGAGAGGAGGCAGGGCGCACGGCCTCCCTAGCCCAAACTGAATTGGACTAGGGGGTCGTCCCCCCTTTCCTCCTTTTCCTCCTTCTCCTTCCTTCTCCTTCTCCTCCTTCCTTTCCTCCTCCTAGTAGGAGTAGGAAAGGGGAGTCTTACTCCTACTAGGAGGACTCATCCTCCTGGCGCACCCATAGAGGGTCGGCCGGCCTCCCCCCTTGCTCCTTTATATACAGGGCAGCGGGCACCTCTAGACACACAAGTTGATCAATTGATCTCTCCCAACCGTGTGCGGTGCCCCCCTCCACCATATTCCACCTCGGTCATATCGTAGCGGTGCTTAGACGAAGACCTGCGTCGGTAGCAACATCATCACCGTCACCACGCCGTCGTGCTGACGGAACTCTCCCGTGAAGCTCTGCTAGATCGGAGTTCGCAGGACGTCATCGAGCTGAACGTGTGCTGAACTCGGAGGTGCCGTGCGTTCGGTACATGGATCGGTCGGATCGTGAAGACGTACGACTACATCAACCGCGTTGTGCTAACGCTTCCGCTTTCGTTCTATGAGGGTACATGGACAACACTCTCCCCTCTCGTTGCTATGCATCACCATGATCTTGCGTGTGCGTAGGAAAATTTTGAAATTACTACATTCCCCAACAGTATGCTCAAACTTGGCAGGGTTATATTATTCATATAACGCATATGTTGTATTGCAATGCTTAGTTTTTACATCATATACACAATATTGAATGCCATCTCCTTAGTTGACACATCATATATTCGATTGCCCTCTGCTCACTTTCTTAGTATATAAATCATATATTTGAATTATGTCATGCCATGATGTTTACATAGACAGCATGTATCTGAATTATGGCATGCCAACCTATTTTCTAAAGACATAATATAGTTATATCACCTCATCCTATTTACATAGTCATCATATTTTAAATTATGTCATTCTATCCGTGAATTATATCACGCCATCATGTTTCCATCGACGACATGTTTGTGATTTATGGCATGCCAACCACTTTAATAGACACATCGTATAGTTATATCATGTCATCCTGTTTAGATAGTCATCATATTTTGAAGTATGTCATTCTATCCTGTTTAGTTAGCCATCATACATGTGAAATTGTGTCATGCTATCCTATTTAATTAGCCATCATATATGTGAAATTATGTCCTGCTATTCTGTTTGCTTAGACAACATAAATGTGAATTATTTCATGCCCTATTTTCTTCCCTACTATCCATTGCACCTGTCTATCTTACAATGTCTGTACATTCAATTACTTTTCTTTTTTATCAGCCATTTCAATTGGAGGGAGTGATGGCAGTATCTGTGGGAGTAAAAACACGGTCTTCAGAAAAAGATCGTGCTACCTGTCGATGCAGATAGAACCACGGTTGTACTTGCCCAAGAACCAGCCCCACCACACATAACCCACACTCATGCAGATTGTACCCCTACCCAGATGGACAGAGAACCAGCTACACCCCTTCTAACCCCAACCCCAGCCGATAGACACCTAGTTCCCGTTGACACAGCACCGTCTCCACCACAGAGCACCCAAACACGAGCAGTTAGTAAGGCAACTACAGTGCCCAAATCACGAGGACCACCACTCCGAACCCGAAGTCAACGCTTAAAGCAGAAGAAGAATTGTTCTCAGGTCAGGTTCCGCAGCTATGGTTCATACTACTTTGCTCTTGCATCACTGTATTTACTGATACCAACTAATTTCAAATTTGAATGACGTAGTTGAAACTCCAATGGCGCAACAGGTATGTTTTAAACCTGTTTCTTCAACGTGTTTGGTTGTTTGCTGTTGTAACTTGCTCTATGTTAATTTCAGTTTCTATTGAATAAACAGTTATGTTCTCATGCCATGCACATTAAAAGTGTTGTTATTGCTGTGTAGTTTCCCACACTTATATTTTGTCTATGCTGCTTTGTCTTAAATAGATATGATTCGAACTGTATCTATCTTGATTTGGCAACATAAACTAGAATGATATAGACCATACAGTGACCATACTACATAGATATATGTTTGTTTCATGATGTTATCCTGTCCACCTTACTACTGAACTGGTTTACCAAAATGAGTTTCATACAGTGACCATACTACAAAATGTGTTTGTTTGTTTCTCCTTTAGAATGCGGATACAATATTGGAGAAGAGTACCCTGTTATGCAATGGTAAAGGAAGTAATGCAGATAAGGTTCAAGATAGTGAGACATCCCTGTTGGTCTCCAAGAAAGATGATAAAAACTATATTGAAGACACTGAGACAACCCCAAAGTCCTGTCTTGATGTAGTGTTCGAGTTACTGGCTACCACTGCTGGCACCAGCTCTTCGAACTCGTTGCCTGAATCAGTTTGGCTTCTTGAGTCTCAACTTCAAGTTGAAAGACATTGATCAGATGTTATGCGACAGGAAGCCAAAGGACTGAGGAAGTCCCTGCAGAATTCAAGTGCATACTTTCTGGTGCAACAGCAAGCGCTGGAGGAGTTAAGCGCCAAACAAGAGAAAGTTAATAAGCTTGCTAAGCATCTTGCCAGCATTATGGGTACCCAGGATATTGTGTCTTGAGCTCTTCTGAAGTGGTTTCAGTTCTGGACTTGTTTTGCTGCGGCATTTATATGCTGTTGTGTTCCTATATTTGCACTGGTGGCGAACTTTGATGCCCAGTGGATGTAATATGTATAATAGCCGTGATAGCCTAGTGTAAGTTGCTTGCTTATTTATTTCCTTGTTGTCTTGTTTATTTGTTTGCTTGTAGTCAGTGCAGTTCTTTTTCTGTGGTTTGCTAGTGGCTGCAATAACCTATTTTTTAAAACTAGGCCATGGTAACCATGGGCTAATATTTACTGTAGTGACACTGGGCCTCCTACGGGCCGTAGAAACAGTGGGCCTTCTACGGGCCGTATAAATAGTGGGCCTTCTACGGGCCGTAGAAACAGTGGGCCTTCTACGGGCCATAGAAACAATGGGCCTTCTACGGGCCATATCATCAATGGGCCTTATACGGGCCGTATGATCGATTGGCCAAACATGGGCCAAACAGACCGCATTCTAGCTGTAAATGGGCTAGAGTTGGAATCGTTCGTTCATGGGCCGACCATAACGGGCCATCGTTAATAGGCCGTATTTGATGATGCTATGTAAACGGCCCAACGTATTAACGGACCACAAACGGGCCGACTGTAACCACGGGCTGAATTTGGCCCACAAGCAGAAAATGACAGTAACGGGCCATAAGTAAATGAATGCTGGAAAATAGCCGAAGAATAAATGGGCTCTGAGAAGGCCGAAAGATAACATGGGCTGGAAACGGCCCAACGGAATAACGGGCCGTTAATGGGTATAAAGTGATACATTGTTCTTTACGGGACAGTTTCACCACGGGCCGTTAATGGGTGTGAAGTGATACATTGTTCATTACGGGACAGTTTCACCACGGGCCGTTAATAGGCCAAGAGTTACATAGGGCCTCATATGGGCCGAAAGACGTCATGGGCCATACATGGCCAGAAGTGAAAACGGGCTGGAATCATATTGGATGGCCCAGATGACGCTACTGGGCCTAATTCGAATAGGGCGTAACGGGCCTTGGGTTAGCGGGTTGTAAATGGGCTATATGCGAACATGTCGTTAACAGGCTTTCCATGGGCCGGCCCGCCACCTTTTGAACAAGTCAAATGGGTCGGCCTTTTCACATGAATGCGCCTCTGTTGGGCCGTGCCACGTGTCGACGTATCATAGGCGCCTTCTGTCCAATGAGTGGACGACATCTGTCCTAGCGATGAGCCGACATGTGTTTGCTCCAGCCAATGATGATTTTACACGTGGAAAATCCCCATTGGTCGGGGCTGTTAACGGGTTATCGGATTCAAAACCGGACCCGATAGCTTAACGGCGTTCCGTTATGGTGGATGCCACGTGTCGGTCACCCTTGACGAAAGCACTTCTGTGACGCGCGATTTATCGTCATGGAAGTGGACACTTCCGTGATGATAATTTTGGTAATGTCATGGAACACTTCTACGACAGCACAGGTATGACTATCTTGATTCTGTCATAAAATCGTCATGGATGTACATGCATGATAGAAAAGGCGACCTACTGTGACAAACACATATCATCACGGAAGTGTATTTTTTGTAGTGACCAGTTGTCAAAGTTGGCGACCAGTGCAAATAAACACCGCAGCAAAACAAGTCCATAACTAAAACCACTTCAAAAGAGCTCAAGAAACAATATCCTGGGTACCCATAATGGTGGCAAGATGCTTGGCAAGCTTATTTCCTTTCTCTTGTTTGGCGATTAAATCCTCCAGCACTTGGTGTTGCACAAGAAAGTATGCATTTGAATTCTGCAGGGACTTCCTCAGTCCTTCGGCTTCTTGCTGCAGCACAGCTAACTGATGCCTTTCAGCTTGTAGCTGAGACTGAAGAAGCCAGAGTGATTCAGGCAGTGAGTTCGAAGAGCTTGTGCCAGCAGTACTGGCCAGTAACTCGAACACTACATCAACGCAAGACTATGGGGTTTTCTCACTATCTACAAGATCATTTTTATCACCTTTCTTGGAGACCAACAAGGCTATCTCACTATCTTGAACCTTATCTGCATTACTTTCTCTACCATTGCATAGTGGGGTGCTCTTCTCCAATATTCTGTTCGCAAGAGAAACAAGAGAAACAAGAGAAACAAGCAGACACATCGCATGTTTAGCATGTAGTATATGAAACTCATTTTGGTTAACCAGTTCAGTAGTAAGGTGGACAGGATAACAACATGAAACAAACATATATCTATGTACTATGGTCACTGTATTGTCCATATCATTCTAGTTTATGTTGCCAAATCAAGATAGAGACACAGTTCAACTCATATATTTTTAAGACACAGGAGCATAGACAAGTGTGAGAAACTACAGAGCATTGGTAACACTTGTAATGTGCATCACATGAGAACATAACTGTTTATATAACTGAAGCTGAAATCAACATAGAGCAAAAGGTTAGAACAACAATCTAGTTAAAGAAATAGGTTTATAACATACATGTTGCGCCATTGGAGTTTCAATTGGATCCTTCAAATTCGAAATAGTTGGTATGAATAAATACAGTAATGCACCAGCAAAGGAGTATGGACCATAGCTACGGAATCTGACCTGTGAACAGTTGCTCTTCTGCTTTAAACGTGGATGTTGGGTTCGCTGTGGTGGTCTTCGTGCTTTGGGCACTGCAGTTGCTTTACAAACTGCTCGTGTGGGGGTCCTCTATGGTGGACATGGTGCTTTGTCAACTAGAAGTGGGTTACTATCCGCTGTAGTTGAGGTTAGATGGGTTGTAGCCGGTTCTCTGCCCAATGGTGTAAGTGTGCAATCTGGAAGAGTCTCGATTATATGTGGTGGGGCTAGTTTGTGGGCCACTACAACCATGGTTCTATCTGCCTCGATGGGTAGCACTGTCTTTTGTGAAGAACGGGTTTTTGCTCCCTTAGATATTGCCATAACCCCCTCCAATTCAAATGGCTGATAAACAAGAAAAGAAATTGAACGTACAGATATTGTATGATAGACAGATGTGGCAATTCACATATATGTTGTATAACCAAACATGATAGCATGACACAATTTCACATATATGATACCTAACTAAACAAGATAGCATGACACAGTTTCAGATATATGATGGATAACTAAACAAGATATAATGGCATAATTCAACATATGATGAGTATCTAAATAGGATGACATGACAAAACTATATGATGTCTTTCTAAAATAGGTTGGGATGAAATAATTCACAGACATGTTGTCTAAGTATACAGGATGACATGATATAATTGACATAATTGATTCATATACTAAGCAGCTGGCACTCGCATGTATGATCTCTAAACTAAGTAGATGGAATTCAATATTGTGCATATGGTGTCTAAACTAAGCAATGCAAGACACCATATGCATGATATGAGAAATATAAACATTGCAACTTAGAGCATACACCTTAGGTGGGATATAGGACTGGTCATCTGTCCCTGAATCCTCCTCTGAGGAGCTCCCTATAACCATCGAGATATATGCTTCAATAGGTGCCATTGCCTGCTCTGAAGACCTTGTTTTCACTCATGATTTTTCCATAACTGGCTCAAATGGCTGATACACATGAAGAGTAGTTCAATATACGCAGATTGTCGACAAATGGAATATGTAATGAAAAAAAGATGGCATGAGATAATTCACATATATGATGCCTGGCTACATGGCGGTGCATAATTCACATATAGGATAACTGGCTGAAAAACATGGCATTGCATAATTCACATATCTGATATAGAAAGAAAACATGAGGCATTCACAAAAAGCATGTCTAATCTAAGTAGATGGCATGGCAATGCAAGACGCCATATGCATGATATGAGGAATATTACCCTGCCAAGTTAGAGCATGCACCTCGGGGAGGGGGGATACGACTGGTCATCTGTCTCTGAATCCTCCTCTGAGGAGCTATCTGTAACCAGCAAGAAATCTGCATCGACAGGTAGCACTGACTGGTCAGAAGACCTTGTTTTCACTCCAGATTTTCCCATGACCAACTCAAATGGCTGATGCACAGGAAGAGTAGATGAATGTATAAACATTGTTGACAAATGGAATACATTATGAAAAAATGGCATGATCCAATTCACATATACGATGACTGGCTAAACAGGATGGCATTGCATGATTCACGTATATGATGCCTGGCTAAAGAAGATGGCATTGCATAATTCCCATATACTCCCTCCATTCCTAAATATTTGTCTTTTTAGAGATTTCAAATGGACTACCACATACGGATGTATATAGACATATTTTAGACTGTAGATTCACTCATTTTGCTCCATATGTAGTCACTTGTTGAAATCTCTAAAAAGATAGATATTTAGGAACGGTGGGAGTATGATATAGAAACCAAACAGGTGGCATTCACACAAAGCAAATCTAAACTAAGCTCATGACATATAAGATGTATAATGTAAGCAATGCGAGGCGCCATATGCATGAGATGACCAACATCAACATGCTAAGTTAGAGCAAACACCTCAGGTGGTAAATAGGAGTGGTCGGCTCCCTCTGGATCCCCATATGAACAGTTATCTTCCTCTGGAATACAATCTGGAATGGCGGGAGGGGGGCCCACTTTGCCCACCATGGAGCGGCGTCTGCATGACATTATATTCCTACACAACGGTCTTCTCCTTTTCTCTACATGTTCAGTACGGTTGTGTACATTAACTTACATGCATAATAAAAAAATAGTTAGATTTTGTAAGGCCTCAGGAGTGCATGCAGAAATCAAGACTGATGGTAGCAAACAAGTGGATAGATCCAAAACTAATGATAGCAGGTAGATTATAGCTTCAGTTTAAAAAGATAGACAATGGATCATCTACTGTTTGTTGCCACCCAACATTAACCACATAGAAGACCCCAGATGAACCAGATAGTAGACATATATTATTCGTTGCTGCCTTGATATGAGATCCACGAGCATTTTAAAACTCAAGTTTGAACGATAAAGTAGCAGGTAATGATAATCGATGTATAACGTAAGCAAACATGAAAGATTGCGACCTCTCTTCCGGAACTGTGTAGTCCTCAGGTTCATCTGCTCATTCGATGATGGTAATGTAGTTGGCGTGCCTGCCGACAATGGGGAAGTTGATCTGAGGCAGAGAAAGAAAGTCTGCAGGGGGAATCTCTGCTGCAGTGAACGCTTATGTCGATGGTGCACCTTAGGTGGGGTGGATGACGGCACGACAGGAGCAGGACATAACACACAGAGTTTTCTTTGACGCTATCTGAAAATGAAGTAAATCTGTCAGGGCTCCTTAGAATTGGAGGATTCTATAAACGCAGGGACAGGAAAAACACATGAATAGGATAGGAATGCACGTGCAAAACAGAGCATTTGGAAACATAGGATTTATGTCAAGCTGGGTGTTTGGTTCACATGAATTGGAAGAACACATGAATGGAGAAAATTGGTCAAATTAAATTCAAAGCACGTGAAAATGAAAAAAATAAGAATCTTATTATGCCAGTAATGCAATTAGTCCTGTTCTTCATGCATATTAATTTGAAAAGTACGTCCAAGTGGATATTAAAATTCCTACGTTTTTTCTTTGAAAGAGACACCAAAGGAAAAAAAATCCTCCAGTTTTGCTTTGCTCCACTCCATCTAACCAAATGCACGAATAGTAATACCATAGTAGTTCCATAGAAAAAGATCCCTGACGGACCGATATGAATGCAGAGTAACAAAGTGATGCGATGAGTGTACAACCTCCTTGGCATAGCATTGTCCACCTCAGCATCATTGGGTTGGACGTGGAGGATGGTGATTGAGGGAGTCATGGATTAGGGGGTATCCGGACAGCCGGACTATATCCTTTGGCCGGACTGTTGGACTATGAAGATACAAGATTGAAGACTTCGTCCCGTGTCCGGATGGGACTCTCCTTGGCGTGGAAGGCAAGCTTGGCAATACGGATATGTAGATCTCCTTCCTTGTAACCGACTCTGTGTAACCCTAGCCCCCTCTGGTGTCTATATAAACCGGAGGGTTTAGTCCGTAGGACCAACAACAACAATCATACCATAGGCTAGCTTCTAGGGTTTAGCCTCTTCGATCTCGTGGTAGATCAACTCTTGTACTACTCATATTATCAAGAACAATCAAGCAGGACGTAGGGTATTACCTCCATCAAGAGGGCCCGAACCTGGGTAAACATCGTGTCCCCTGCCTCCTATTACCATCCGCCTTAGACGCACAGTTCGGGACCCCCTACCCGAGATCCGCCGGTTTTGACACCGACATTGGTGCTTTCATTGAGAGTTCCTCTATGTCGTCGCCATTAGGCTTGATGGCTCCTTCAATCATCAATAGCGATGCAGTCCAGGGTGAGACTTTTCTCCCCGGACAGATCTTTGTATTCGGCGGCTTCGCACTGCAGGCCAACTCACTTGGCCATCTAGAGCAGATTGAGAGTTACGCCCTTGGCCACCAGGTCAGGTTTGGAAGCTTAAACTACACGTCCAATATCCGCGGAGAATTGATCTTCGACGGATTCGAGCCCCTGCCGAGTGCGCCACACGGTCATGATGAGCATGATTTAGCTCTACCATCGGACAGTGTTCAGGAGATCGCACCAGCAACCGCTTCGGCCCTCAATTCGGAGCCAATTGCGCCATCCACGGACGGGAGGATAGACCCCGACACAAAGGCCACATTCTCAGCAGCGATCGAGCCAAGTATCGACCTTACCCTTCATTAGAGCCTTGACGCCAAACTGCCGGATTCTTCCTCGGCCACAGACTCCGAACCGCCTGCGCCCGCGCCTATCGAATCCGACTGGGCGCCGATCATGGAGTTCACCTCCGCGGATATCTTTCAGCACTCGCCCTTTGGCGACATACTGAACTCATTAAGGTCTCTCTCCTTGTCAGGAGAGTCCTGGCCGAACTATGTCCGGTAGGATTGGGATGCGGATGACGAAGAAATTCGCCGCCCACCCACCACCCACTTAGTAGCCACTGTCGACAATTTGACCGACATGCTCAACTTCGACTCCGAAGACATCGACGGTATGGACGACGATGCAGGAGACGAATAAGAACCACTGCCCATAGGGCACTGGACAGCCATCTCATCATATGATATATATATATATGGTGGACACACCCAAAGAAGGCAATGCCGTCGGGACAGCGGAGGATGACCCCTCCAAGAGGCAACCCAAGCGCCGACATCAGCGGTTGCCGATCTAAGCCTCGCCAATGCAAAAGCGGTGATACCGGCACAGGAGATAATAGCACTCCGGACAGTGCCGAAGATGACGACAATCCCCTCCAGCAAGATTTAGAGCAGGAGGATGGAGAAGCCAGCCCTCCCGAGAGGGCGGCTGATGGAAAGGCGGAGGATGATAATTACGTGCCTCCCTCCGAAGACGAGGCAAGCCTCGATGATGACGAATTTGTCATGCCTGAGGATCCCGTCAAGCAAGAGCGCTTCAAGCGCCGGCTTATAGCCACGACAAATATTCTTAAGAAAAAGCAACATCAGCTTCAAGCTGATCAAGATTTGCTAGCTGACAGATGGACTGAAGTCCTTGCGGCCGAGGAATATGAACTCGAACGCCCCTCCAAGAGTTACCCAAAGCGCAGGTTGCTACCCCGACCGGAGGAGGAAGCATTAAAACCTACATCTCTAGCGTATGACGTGGCTGATCGGCCAACTCGTGGCCGCGACAGAGAGGCATTTCAGCCAAAAGCTCAGCCCGCACCCCGACGCCACTCAAATAAAAATGTCAAGGCACGGGGAAACACGCTAGACCTGCGAGACGTATTGAAGGACAAAGCAAAACACGCAAGATCGATCTACGGATCACGAGGGCGCGCCACTATGCGAGTCGATAACCGTCATGCCGGATACAGTAAAAGTAAATCCGGCCGGGCCGAACACAGCGGACAAGACTCATTTGAGCTGCGTCGCGATATAGCCCAGTACAGAGGCGCCGCACACCCCCTATGCTTCACAGACGAAGTAATGGATCACCAAATCCCAGAGGGTTTCAAACCCGTAAATATCGAATCATACGACGACACAACAGATCCTGCGATATGGATCGAGGACTTCCTCCTGCACATCCACATGGCCCGCGGTGACGATCTACACACCATCAAATACCTCCCACTCAAGCTCAAAGGACCAGCTCGGCATTGGCTCAACAGCCTGCCAGCAGAATCCATTGGCTGTTGGGAAGATCTGGAAGCCGCATTCCTCGACAACTTCCAGGGCACTTATGTGCGACCACCAGATGCCGATGACTTGAGCCACATAATTCAGCAACCAGAGGAATCGGCCAGGCAATTCTGCACACAGTTCCTGACAAAGAAAAATCAAATCATTGACTATCCGGATGTAGAGGCCCTAGCAGCTTTTAAGCACAACATCCGAGAAGAGTGGCTCGCGCGGCACCTTGGCCAGGAAAAGCCGAAATCTATGGCAGCCCTCACGACACTCATGACCCACTTTTGTGCAGGAGAAGACAGCTAGCTGGCTCACAGCAATAATATATCAAAGAACCATGGTACTTTGGATACCAAGGATGGCAATGGCAGGTCACGTCGCAACAAACACAAGTGCCGCATCAACAGCGACAATACCGAGGATACAACAATCAATGTCGGATTCAGAGGCTCTAAAACCGGTCAGCGAAAAAAGCCATTCAAAAGAAGCACCCTGGGCCCGTCCAGTTTGGACCGTATACTCGATCGCTCGTGTTAAATACATGGCACCCCCGACAAGCCAGCCAACCACACCAACAGGGAATGTTGGGTGTTCAAGCAGGACGACAAGTTAAATGCCGAAAACAAAGATAAGGGGTCACATAGCGACGACGAGGAGGAGCCCCGGCCGCCGAACACCGGAAGACAGAAGAGGTTCACGGTGAACATGATATACGCAACCCACATTCCCAAGAGGGAGCAGAAGCGTGCGTTAAGGGACGTATACGCGTTGGAGCCAGTCGCCCCAAAGTTCAACCCATGGTCCTCCTGTCCGATCACCTTTGATCGAAGGGACCATCCCACTAGTATCCGTCATGGCAGATTCGCCGCACTGGTCCTAGACCCAATCATCAATGGATTTCACCTCACTCGAGTCCATATGGACGGCGGTAGCAGCCTGAACCTGCTTTATCAGGACACAGTGTGCAAAATGGGTATAGACCCCTCAAGGATCAAACCCACAAAAACGACCTTCAAAGGCGTCATACCAAGTGTAGAGGCCCATTGCACTGGCTCAGTCACACTGGAAGTGGTCTTCCGATCACCGGATAACTTCTGAAGTGAGGAGTTAATCTTCGATATAGTCCCATTCCGCAGTGGCTATCATGCATTGCTCGGGCAAACCGCATTTGCGAGATTCAATGCGGTACCGCATTATGCTTACCTCAAGCTCAAGATGCCAGGACCTCCGGGGGTCATCACAGTCAATGGAAACACAGAGCGCTCTCTCCGCACGGAGGAGCACACTGCGTCCCTCGCAGCAGAAGCACAAAGTAGCCTCTTCAAGCAGTCCACTAGTTCGGTGATTAAACACCCGGACACCATCAAGTGCGCCCGGAGTTATCTGCAACAAGACCGTCTAGCCCGTTCCGAGCTCGCATAGCAATGCGGCCCCCACCCCAGTCCCATTCAAACGGCGAAATCCGTGCCACACGTACATAATTACGCATTAAAAATACCATGGGCATAGGTGGGGGGGGCACGAGTACGGCACGCCTCAAAACGCGGCTCAACCGCACTGGGGGCTTCCCGCTTTGTTATTCTTTTCTCTCTTTCAGGACTTTACTCTCCGGAAACCCCGTCCGGCAGTACGATTGCCGGACACACGATACAACAACCAAGGAGGCAGAAAGCTACGTCGCACCATGGAACTCCCAGGTGGTCTCTGATAACGAGTGAAATACTTGCTTTAAATACCATTCCTCAGCTTGCCCTTGGAGGGTACATATCAAATAGTCCTACTTTTGGCTTATCACACTACTTGTATCATTCTTCTTCGACACACCTTTCTGAATAAACAATGCATAGCACTAGACTATTACCGCATTCTCTATTCTTATATATATATATATATATATATATATGTTCATTCATGACATTCAGCACCTGTACACTCTGGTACGGCCAATACGCTAGGGGCTTAAGCGTACCCCATAAAACAGCGTGAGAAGTCCGAACACTTTCGACAGTGCGGCACCCCGAACTTATAACATTATATGCATCAGCTCCGAATCATGTCTTGGGTCAATAGTTGGGTTTGGCCGGCTCCCATGTTTTGGTACCTTACGTTCCGCTATATCGGCTAAGGTAGCACTGGGAGAACTACTGCAATTGTGCCCCGGTTCATCTGGGCAAGCACCTTAGTAGAGAAAGCTAAAACTGACTGTCATGATAAGGCGAGAGCTGGTCGCTGTTCGAGAGGTCTCGAGTCCCTAAAGACTTATGGCGCTTAGAGCGAGGAGTCGGCTTTGTCCGGCTTAAGGCGTGTATAGCGCCCCGAATTCAGCCTTCCGAATACTAGGGGCTTCGCCAAAATTTAAAATTGTAGACTTCTGTGGCTAAGTGAGAGTGATAAAGCATTATAGTCCGATTGCCTTGTTCGTTGTGCTGAGCACCTCCCTCGAAGGACCCAACAATGGGAAAAAGAGTGCTCAGATTTATCCCGAACACCCCAGCACTAGTGGCATGGGTGCAGAAGCCGACGACTGGCCATCTCTCAGATTTAATAAATAGCTGCATAGAAGGTAATATTTTAAATTCAAACAAGTGTTGCATAGCGCATATGATTTTTTTTTTCATAATACAGGATCACACGAGCAAGTTCATTCAAAAATTACATCCTTCGCACACTCGTCTGCCACAAGACGGGCACCCTTCAGGACACCCTCATAATACATTTCGGGGTGGCGATGCTCCATGCCCTGTGGCAGCCCCTCCTTCACCAGCTTCTCGGCGTCCATCTTGGCCCAGTGCACCTTCACACGGGCAAAAGCCCGGCGTGCACCTTCGATGCAGATGGACCGCTTTATGACTTCCAGCCGTGGGCAGGCATCCGCAAGCCGCCTCACCAGGCCGAAGTAGCTGTTGGGAAGGGAGTCGTCAGGCCACATCCGGACTATAAGGCCCCTCATGGCCTGTTCGATCGCCTTGTGCAGCTCGACCAGTTGCTTCAGCTGGTCGCTCAAAGGCATCGGGTGTTCGGTCCCACTATACTGAGACCAGAACAACTTCTCTGTCGAGCTTCCCTCCTCGACCTGGTAATACTTCGCGGCATCCGACACGCTGCGGGGCAAATCTGCGAATGCTCCTGGAGAGCTCCGGTCTCGGGTAAGTAACAAGTAATTTACTTTCACATGCTTGCTTTGCATATTGAATGCCTTACCCGCCGCTATCTTCCTCATCGCCTCAATTTCCTGGAGGGCCTTTTGGGCTTCAGCCTTGGCATGCTTTGTGCTCTCGAGGGCCGCGACAAGCTCGAACTCTCGCATCTTCGAGTCAAGCTCCAAAGCCTCGTGCTTCTTCACGAGAGCCTGGAGCTCTTGCTGCACCTCACCCACCCGTGCCTCTTGCTTTTCCCGCTCGGTGCGCTCCTTGGCCGCTTTGTTCGGCCTCGGACAACGCTTTCTTTAGGGTCGCCAATTCGGTCGTGGCCCCTGGCACATCCTTGATGATCCTATCATTTTGCAACCGCATCTTATATATATATATATATATATATATATATATATACATAAACACTATTCTGATCACGGGATCAGAATAATATTCTGATCACAACCTGAACTTCCCTCTGTACAAACCCAAACTTCGGGCTATCTTCGCAACCGTGGCTTCCCCCGCGAATTATTCCGGTCGGTAGTGTTGTGTGGGATGTGACTGTAATCCAGATACTCATACCTGCATCTAAATGCTCGTTTTGATTCGTAATTTTGCATTTTGGCGGATTCACTCTCGGGGCGGATGAACTCGTGTCTGTTTATAAGTTTAATGCATTCAGTGGATGTTCTGGAACCTCTAACATGATGGTAATTTGGTTTAAGTACGAGTTTCGTTGGCAATTTGTCGTTAATTTCAACGGATTTGATTTGAGGCTCTGTGTTCTTCGTCCGCGGGAGTGGTTCCGCCGCTTCTGTAGATTTGTTATTTTTATTTGAGTATAGAGGGCGGATTTGATTGCAGTATTGAGATTGGACCGTTCATGCATTGTTAATTCCATCGGGAAGGCGAATACACCGCTGAAATCGGGCGATTGGATCTCGTGTCCGCCCGTGCTGGTTTTCGGTTCTTCAATGAGACAGCTTGGTTTGATTTATCGTTTTGATGTCAGGGCGCAATATGATATCGTTCGAGGTCGCGGCCTGAGAAGGTGTAGTCACCCAAGTGATTAAATCTGAAAAGCAAATTCGATAATGCATTTTTTAGTGATTCTACTATCTGTGTTACGGAGTTGGACTTCTGCACCTTTTGTGGTTGAACTTCCCTCATTTTAATGCATGTTTTTTGGTTGATGCTGCAATACAATCTGTTCCGTTGGTGTTGTTATAATAATTTTGTGTATGTTTTTTTTGTTATTCAGAGTACTCATATACGTAAAAGTGGAGGTGGTCCATAGATACACAAATCATCCTTTTTATATTTATTCTATCTTCGGGGCTAGTTTTTTGGATTATCCACATTCTGTGGTAGTAATTGGACTTCTATGCTATCAGGGATTGAACTTCCTGATTTCCACATTGCAAGGTGGTGCAACATCGCGCTCTATTTTTTGTTTTTTTTTGTTTTTTTGGTAATTTTCAATTTTCTAATTTGGGTTTTAGTTTGTTCCGTGGCAACTATGGGATTATTCCCAAATACGCATGCACACCTTACTTATTTTTTTTGTAACACGTTTGCATACTTCAAACAGTGGTAGAACTTCAGTTTGTGTTTAACGTGAACTTACAAGATTTTTGCTTCTGTGTAATTTGTCTTTTCTACATGTTCATTTGATTTTTTTTCCAAACGCTGAACTTCTGTGTTTTTACAACTTGAACTTACCTTTATCTAGAAACATTTTTATTAGTTAACTTACGCCTTGTGAATTTTGTTTATTCGACACTAAACATTATTATTCCTCAGGTGCTTCTTGAATGCAAGTTCATCTTTTTGACATTGATATTCTAGGACAGACTACATTCCAGAAATCAAAATCCCTTAGTAGATTTCTTCTGCAATTTGTTGTAACTAGTGTGTAAGTGTGGAGCTGGATCACAAGCACTATCTTCAGTAGGATGTAGACTTCTTTTTTATTAATGGTTGAACTTCTGGTTTTGGAGATTTGCACTCCACATTGGAAGGCGAAGTGCATGATGCTCAATATTTTGTTTGTTTGGTTTTTCTTGTAATTTTTAATTCTCAAATCCTAGCGCGTAGCAACGTGGTAGCGCGAGGCCGAGCAGGGGGTGCGAGGCCGAGACAGGGACGAGCTGGAGTAGGCGACGACGCGGCGTGTCTCGTCGTCGCATGCAGAGGCGAGTCCATCACATCCGTGACCCACTATCTATCTTAGGGTTTTTAGGGTTTAGGATCCGTGCGGTGGGGATGGAAACAGAATAACTGCATTGCGTCCTATATAATCCTAGCACGCAGCAATGCGGTAGCGCGAGGCCGAGCAGGGGGGAGGGGGGGTCGGGACCCCCTCCCCTCCCCCTGCGAGGCGAGACAGGAACGAGCCGGAGCAGGCGACGACGCGGCGTGCCACGTCGTCGCATGTGGAGGCGAGTCCGTCACATCCGTGACCCCACTATCTATCTTAGGGTTTTTAGGGTTTAGGGTGCGTGCGGTGGGGGTGGAAACAGAATAACCACATTGCGTCCTGTCAAATCCTAGCGCGCAGCAATGCGGTAGCGCGAGGCCGAGCAGGGGGGAGGGGGGGGACCCCCCTCCCTCCCCCTGCGAGGCCGAGACAGGAACGAGCCGGAGCAGGCGATGACGCGGTGTGCCGCGTCGTCGCATGCGAGGCGAGTCCGTCACATCCGTGACCCCACTATCTATCTTAGGGTTTTTAGGGTTTAGGGTGCGTGCGGTGGGGGTGGAAACAGAATAACCGCATTGCGTCCTGTCAAATCCTAGCGCGCAGCAATGCGGTAGCGCGAGGCCGAGCAGGGGGAGGGGGGTCGGGACCCCCCTCCCCTCCCCTGCGAGGCCGAGACAGGAACGAGCCGGAGCAGGCGACGACGCGGCGTGCCGCGTCGTCGCATGCGGAGGCGAGTCCGTCACATCCGTGACCCCACTATCTATCTTAGGGTTTTTAGGGTTTAGGGTGCGTGCGGTGGGGGTGGAAACAGAATAACCGCATTGCGTCCTGTCAAATCCTAGCGCGCAGCAATGCGGTAGCGCGAGGCCGAGCAGGGGGGAGGGGGGTCGGGACCCCCCTCCCCTCCCCTGCGAGGCCGAGACAGGAACGAGCCGGAGCAGGCGACGACGCGGCGTGCCGCGTCGTCGCATGCGGAGGCGAGTCCGTCACATCCGTGACCCCACTATCTATCTTAGGGTTTTTAGGGTTTAGGGTGCGTGCGGTGGGGGTGGAAACAGAATAACCGCATTGCGTCCTGTCAAATCCTAGCGCGCAGCAATGCGGTAGCGCGAGGCCGAGCAGGGGGAGGGGGGTCGGGACCCCCCTCCCCTCCCCCTGCGAGGCCGAGACAGGAACGAGCCGGAGCAGGCGACGACGCGGCGTGCCGCGTCGTCGCATGCGGAGGCGAGTCCGTCACATCCGTGACCCCACTATCTATCTTAGGGTTTTTAGGGTTGAGGGTGAACTTCATCTGTTTTTGTAGTTGAACTTCTTCTTTTTGTTTCTTTATGGTTTATTTATTCTTATTCCTTTACTTCTTTTATTAGGGTACTTGAACTTATGTTCTTTATTTTTTGAACTTCTTTTCTCTTGTTTTTTAGGGGCATATTTATGTATGTATGTTTCTTCCTTTAGTACTGTATTTGCCATCTATTTTTGGTTTTGAGGATATCAGCTGTGCTGTTTTGTGATCTTATCTCATTATAATAGATGCATTCAAATGGTGCATTTATTTATCTACACATGTATTTACTATTTTAGCTGTTGGGGGATAAAATTGTAAGTTCAGTGGCGCTGCAAGTCCCATGACAGAGAGGCATTAAGTGAGCATCTGCCTCGCGACCACCAGTCAGAAAACTCCTCTCCCCTTGTCGCTCGCTCTCTCCCCCCTCTCCGTCGCTCCACTGCCTTCCTCTCCTCCAACTCCCCCCGATTTCTCCGTCCCTGTCCCCTGCCCTCGTGCTGGAGTAACTGGCGCACGCCCCCGCTCCTATTTATCCCCCACGCCCCGCTCTCTCTCACCCAGCCCGCTCTCTTCTGCTCTGAAGCGAGGGCGGCAACTGCCTGCGCGGTTGCAAGGTGCACGTGGCGTCATGGGGAGTGGAAGAACCAACGTGGATTCGTGCGTGCGGGAGTCGTCTGGAGAGGTACAAGTGTTGCCCCCCTCCCCCCTCCTAATGCTTGCTTCTAGTTTCGCCAGATCTGTCGAGGCCTGCCTGTTTCTTCTGTGTGCTCTCGCGTCCTCCTCCCTCCCCATTCTTCCGATGGTTTGGTGGTAGATTAGGTAGGGTTCTTGTGCGTGTGGTGGTTGGATTTCAATTCCCCGTGGTCAGATTTGTTTGTGAGATGCTTGTGTGTGCTATTTGTCCCTTCATATTTGTGTGGATTTCATTTCCCCTTTGTTGATTTTAGCTGTCAGATGAATGTAAGAGAGGGTGTGGTGTGATGGATGGTTGATGCTGGATCTGATGTATTTAATTGCATTAGTGCTGTGGATTTCGAAGTCTAGATTATGTCTGTGACATTGTATTTAGTTTATGGATACATATTTTTGTTGTGCTTGCCTAGATGTGCTACTGTTCATCCTTTGTTGGTATGTTCTGGTTGTTTCATCCTAGGGTTTGATTCAGTTTCTTTTTGTATTTTGTTGTATGATTTTGTACTTGCTAACTATATGCAATCAATCCCCTGTTTTTAGCAGGTTGTTCTAGTGTTTGGAGTTGCATTCATCAGGGCGGTTGTGTTGTCATGTAGTTGTATCTTGTATTTTAAATAGCATTATTCTCATATATGTCTGCCCATATCTTCACTTAGTATTCATGTTGGACTGCCATTCTTAATAGTGTGAACTTCTAGTAATGGTTATGTGTATGCTTTTTACCATTAGTTTGAGTTAGTAGAGTGTTTGCTTACTTTGTAGTTGATGATTTTGCAGGTGAAACTTTGTCACCAAGTTTTGTTGGACTTCCCAGATGTTTCATTTTTGTAGTTTATATCTTTGTTTTTTTGTTATCATGTTGATGGCATTGATATTTAGTTTGCCTGTGAAATACTGTTTGTGGTCATGCTACATCTTTTTTATGTGCTACTTGCTTGGGTCACATAGTTGAACTTCTGGTTTTAATTATTGTTTGATTGTAATGAAATTTGGTTGAACTTCTGTTATGCACATTTTATTTTACTGCTTTGTTATGTATCGTTGAACTTCTGGACATTCATGATATATGTAGTAGCCCCTCTGGTGTAGATTGTTTTTATATTTAGTTTGTAGATTTTTAGTTTGTTTTTTGTGTTTACTGCTTTGTTAGGTATTGTTGAACTTCTGGGTATTGGACATTGTTGTAAAAGTAGAAGTCCCATTGGTGTAGGATTGCGGATTAGAACTCAGCTGCCTTTTCTACTTGCATTTTTTGTAGTTGGTGATGAGTTGAATAGTTCTGAAAAAAATGCCTGCGATCAAGATGGAGCTTCAGAGGTTAATACTGATGCTCCAATATCTGATGCGGCTAAATCACCCATTATCCCTTTGACTGTGATTGCCGAGGTTGCTTCGAGCCTTGAGAATTTTTCAAGCCTTGAGGATCTTGCTTCTGCAGCTCTTGCTTCACCTAGTATGTGAAACCCTTTTCTTTTCATTTTAAAGTTTTGAGCCATGTTTTTTTAGCTTGTTCTTGTCGTTTGTTTTTGTTTTTGTTCCTGACTTTTTTATTTTTTGCTTAGATTTTTTGTGTTCTTTGCAGATGTGTCCACAGAGGAGGAAGTTTTGAACACCATCAACGTTGTTTTATCTGAGTTGGGTTTATCAGAAACCCCTGCTGCTGCTGAGGAGGTGGCTCCGTCAGTCAAAGTTTGTGATTCTGTTCCGGATCCTTTGTGCTCTCTTCAGATGTCAGAGATGCAGTCGCAGTCTATTGATGGCACTGAACCTGTCACGTAACCCGAGGATGTGCCTTTTCAGCTTCTCCTGGAGGACCAACGTAAGAGGAAGAAGCAAGAAAAATTTGACAAGAAGAGGGCGGCCCGCCTTGAGAAAGGTTCTGTTGTTCCTTGATCTATTCATGCGGCTGAGCTCACTGTTGAGGAAGACATGCCGTGTGGTAGTGATGGCACGGTTGTCCCTGTTAAGAAGAAAATCAAGAAGACTACTGCGAGGAAGCTAGTAGTTGGTGAAGTTACTCCTCGGAGGAGCCCACGTGTTTCAAGGCCTGCAGAAGTTGTTGAAGATGAAGGGTTAGGCCTTGGTGGTACGCCACGCCGTAGTCCTCGTGTGCTTGCCACTGCCGCGCCTACACCTTCTCCGCTTGGTGCTGGTGCATCTGGTAAGGGAAGAAATGCGGCGTGAAGCGCAAGGTTCCACCTGCAAAGGTCAACAAGGGTGTGAAGAAGCGTTCTCGTGTTAATCCAGAGGACAAGGATGATGCTGATTTCAATGCTGATGATGAGGACGACGACGATGATGATGCTGCCGCTAATCAGGTATGAATGTCTCATGTTTACTGTTTTTAGAGCATTTGTCGCTATTGATGTAGTTTTATTGTTTTTAGCACTACCTTGGCGTACATAGCTGACCTTCTGCTCCATCTCAATATAGACGAATAAATTAGCCGACGTGCTTTGCTTTTATGGTATTACTGCCTTTGTGTACATAGTTGGACTTCTGGGTATATAATGAAGAAATTAGCTCAACTTGTTTGTATACATGTTTGATTACTGCCTTAGTGTATATGCTTGAACTTCTTCTTTTTAAATTTCCAACATTTTTGAAAGCATGTTGACTAGTGTTCATACATGGTTGTACTGCCTATGTAGACATAGTTGGACTTGTGAGATACATGTTTGATTACTGCCTTGGTATACATGGTTGAACTTCTGCTTTTGTAAATTTCCAACATTTTTGAAAGCATGTTAACTTCTGATCATACATGGTTGTACTGCCTACGTAGACATAGTTGGACTTCTGAGATACATGTTTGATTACTGCCCTGGTATACATGGTTGAACTTCTCCTTTTGCAATTTTCCAACATCTTTGAAAGCATGTTAACTTCTGGTCATACATGGTTGTACTGCCTATGTAGACATAGTTGGACTTCTGAGATGTGGTGCGTATGTAGGCATTAGTGGAATTTTCGGTGAAGCTTGTGTGTCTCATTGTTCTGGCTTTTTTCCTTGTCAATGTATTTTTTTCAGTATCAGCTTGTGCAGCGGCCTGAGAGGAGGAAGAGAGGAGGCAAAGCGCCCGAAGAAGGTGGCGAAGGAGGAGGTGAGGCAAAATGTTTTAACAAGACGGTTTGCTGCTCACTAGGAGAGGTCAAGACATGTGCGAAAATGCTACAAGCTAGGCACAAGGCGAGGGTTATCAAGGCTGGTTTTGGTTGTGTGTTTGACTTGAAGGTTGATTCCAACATTTATCGTCCTTTGATGGGCAACATCTACACGAGGATTGACCCTTCAACCATGATTTTGGACATGGGTGAGGCGAACAAGGTTATACGTATTACAAGTGATGCTATTCACCATCTCTTTGGGTTCCCTCAAGGTAATTGTACCCCACTAGGCCCTCGAATGATGGTTTCGATGATGCTGTTATGAGGTTGAAGGGCAAGCTTGGGTATGCGAGGAGTGAGGACATCAAGACAAAGGATTTGCGGAATATCCTCAGTGAACTTGTGAAGGATGAGACGAAGGATGATCTTGCTCTGCAGGTGTTTTACCTTATTGTTTTCATGAAGGTGGTTATCCATGGAACGTCTACACGAGTGTCTAGGGAGGCAGCAATGGCCGAGAACCTTGTGTTTGAGGACATGGCAGACATGGACTACTGCCAGTTGGTTGTTGACGATATTCGGAGTGCTGTTGTTAGGTATCAGCAAGGTACTAGCAGAGGAAAAGCTGTCACAGGCTGTGCCATCGCGCCGCTGCTTATGTATCTGGACTGCCTTATCATTGGCAAGACGCCTAATATTGACTTGAGGACCCCTCGCATCAATTTCATGGATCAGGCCAAGCTTCTTGAGCTTGCTGCGGCTGATTTGGTCACGAAGGGTGATGATGACCCAGCCAACTGGGTGTTTGGGAGACTGCCTGTGAGTGTTTCTATGCATTATTCTTTCCTGTGTAGTTTAACTTGAACTTCTGGTATTGTCTTGTATATTTTTTGTCCCCATGTTCCTTCATTTGTTTTCTGACGCGTTGACTTTTGTTTTTGTATGCAGTGGAAGACACAGGCTGAGGTTGTGTTCTTTAGGGTTATCGAATGTCCTGTTCTAACTATGCCTCGTCCTGCTGGCCTAGGGAGTGGAACTTCCCCAAGATTTGAATTCTCCCGGGATGTTAATACCGGTGCCCCTGTAGATCCAAGAAGTTCTTCTGCTCGTGTGAGTGCTGCAGGTGGCATTTCTTTGGAGAATTTGTTTGAAGCTGCCAATGTTTCTCTGGTTAGGGTTGACAGTCTTCTTGAAACTATTTGTGGGGAGTTGGCTCATGTTCCTTCAACTGCTGAGCATCTTAGTCGCATTGATGGGATTCTTCCTCCCGGACACGGATTTGATGCTGATTCTTCGAAGGGGGTCTTATCTATTGAAGAAAAATTTCTTGAACAGCTTTGTCAGAGCACTTCCCACCGCCGGACTAGCGTTGGGTTGTTCAAGGAAATGCAGGATGCTCGTTGCAAGCCTTTTGAAGATGAGGCAAGTGTTGTTGTGAGACAGATTCAGAGGCAGGATTCTGTTCATTCGGGTCGTGAAGGAGGCCATGTGGAGCGTACCAAAGAGGTTTGTTTATGTTGGCTTTTGATATTTCTTTGCAATAATGTTCAATGTTAGCTTTCAGTTATTACTGTTTGTAGTCATATGCGACCATTATTGATTTCATGTGTCGTAAACTGTTTTTAGCACAAGTGTTCCTATGTGACCTTCTCTGCTTATAGAACTTGAACTTCAACTGCTACAGCACCTGAACTTCCCTGACTCACCCTTTTTCGTTCCCGTTTGTATCTTAGAGTAGTTTGATATCTGACCTGCTATGTTTACTGTATTTGGACTTCCATTATATGTCAGTTGTGATAGCTGACCTTCACTGATTATGCAATCTGAACTTCTGCTGATTAGGTATTTTGTTTTCTACATGATTTCCTTTTGTAGGCTGTTGATGATGATGCTAGGGTTGAGGAGGATGTTTTACCTGCGCATGAAGCTGCTCCTGTGCATGAGGCTGCCCCTGTGCATGAACCTGCTCCTGCTAGTGGCGTAATACTTGATGAGGTTCATGGCAGTGAAAATAAGGTACCATTTTTTTCTTGTCCATTTGTCTTGTTTGCCCCTGAGACGGACTTGCTGCCCCTGTGCATGAGGTCCAGTCAGCCTTTTGTAATGACTTTTTATTTCTTTTTGTAGCAGCAGAATGATGATGTTAGTGTTGCTCCAGTGAAGGTTGCAGACATGTCCGTCTCAGGCACCGGCTGCTCCGATGGGGTGGTCCTGACTGAACCTTTTTCGTCCATTGGCACTGAGGTTTCTGATGCTGAGCAGGGCAAGACAAATGGAGACACCATTTTGGAGAAAGATCATGTTGAGTCTGCTATACAAACTGGTGGTAGTGCTGCTGCAAGCCCGGAGAAGTCTCCTGCAGCAGAGCCATCAGTTGATGTTGATGTGTACAGGCACAACCAAATGTTTTCTTGTTTCAGATTCTCCAGTGCTCCAGCTGCTGCTGGTGTCCTTCCTGACGACGCTGCAACGTCTACTGGAGACGATGATGAAGATACCGAAAGCGATAGCTATGGAGAGGAGGTTGATCATTCCAGTGCTGCCACTGGTCTAGGCAAGGATCCATGAAGAGAGGAGCATGCTTCTCTCTTCTTTCCCCATCCCCTTCCCTCTTCGTTGTTTGGTTTAGTCCATGATATCCCCTGTGAACTGCCTGTGTGGTCTAAGTTGAACTTCTGGTTTTGTTGTTTGTCGTGTGGGTTGTAAAGAATGTTAAGTGAACCTGTTTTCTATGTGGGTGGAGGTTTGTAATGCATGGGTTGTGATGTCTATGATGTTGTGGTTTTATCTTCTCTGATGTAGCAGCTGAGATGTGCTTATGTTTTGAATGTCTGTGCTTGAATTTTGGTCTTAATTGAAACTGTCGTGAATCTATGTGTTTTGAGTGTCGCTGTTAATTGCTATTTTCTTTTTGGTGAGCAGATAGCGACCTTACTATCGTCCGAAAGAAGGTTGATGACTTTTATTACAGTGTAACTAGGCTTAGGAATGATCGTTCCAAGAGGTGAGTGCAACTACTCAATATTTACATCATCCATGTACCCCTTGTGAACTGCCTGTGGTTTCTTACCTGAACTTCCCAACTCTATGTACCTAAACTTCTTGTTTTTTTGCTGCTCTGGTGCTGAACTTCTGGCCTCTTTTGTACTGCACTGCTTGTTGTGATATAGCTGAATTTCTGTGCCTGCTCAATATTTACATCATCCATGTACCACCTGTGAACTGCCTGTGGTTTCTTACCTGAACTTCCCAACTCTATGTACCTGAACTTCTTGTTTTTTTGCTTCTCTGGTGCTAAACTTCTGGCCCTTTTTGCACTGTACTGCCTGTTGTGATATAGCTGAACTTCCGTGCTAACATGTGTTATGAACTTCCTGAGTTCCTGCTACTGAACTTGTTTTACTTTCTATTCGCTTGTTTTAGGGAAATGATTATGTTCCGAAACAAGGAGTGTGAAGCTTCTGTTCAAGAAGTCGTAATATCTTTTGGTCCTCGTGGAATGCTTACATCTAATGTGGTTGAGTGTTCACTCTAATGTCTACGTGCGAAGTACCAGGGATCGGATAAACTCATCGTGCCGTATTGAGTTTGTGTAAGTCAACCATACATTGATTTTTTTTCTGTTTTGTTCCTTACCATTTTAGTTAAAACTTGTTCGTCTCATTTTTGTATTTTTTTCATATGTTGGTGTTGTCTGCATTATTTTAGAACAAGATTTTCAGAGGTTAATTTGATTCCCGTGTGAGGAAGTACTTCATGGCGAGTGGTCCAGATAGCATGGATGCACATGATTCGGTATGCAATATCTTGTTCTTTGCCTCTGTATTAGTTTTGCAGTGCGATCCACTGTGTTAATATTTGTTTTATTTTTCTTTTGTACCATTCTGATATTAATTCTCATTTTTTAATGATTCGTGTGTTTATGATGCTTCAGGTTGTTTTCCCTACTTTTGACCCGCCTGAGCTTCCTGCTTCCATGGGTGGTGTCGGTCATTGGGTGTCGGTATTCCTTGACCTGAAGAATTCAAGGTTCCAGCTTCTCGATTCCTACTATGGACCAAAAGATGAATGTGCGGTACGACTGTTTCGGCAGATGACCGACAACATCAAGAGGCTTTGGAAGGATGCCAGCAACGACAGGGAGACACCCTTCAGTCCTCTTACATCGACAATTTCCCTCTGGATTGGATTGATGTCCCCCAGCAGCAAAACAAGTATGAGTTCGACTTTTCTCTTTATCACATCCGTTTAACTGTAGTTATACTTAAGCTGCGACGTGTTTAATTCGTTGGCTTTCTTTTTCTGTCCTAACACTATTTCTTTTACTTTGTTTGATGGCAGTATCGACTTCGGATTCTTCATGCTAACGAATGTTAATTCATATCATGACGGGGTTCTTGCAAATTATTCCCATGAGAATATCGGGGATATCAGAAAGACGTGGCTGTACTCAATCGCTTCTTCTAACCTGTTTGAGACAGACTTCCAAGCTCTATTTGGCTACTACACATGTAAGTATTTTGGAACTTGTACTGCTTACCTGCACTGCATCTTTTATTCTACCTGAACTTCATATTTTTCTCTGAAACTTGGACTTCTAGTTTTGGAAGGAGAGGAGCATTTTCTTTGTACATCTGTTTAACTTCATATTTATCTTGAACTGTGCCTCTGGTTGTGCCTGAACTTCATTTATGTCTGCAACTAATTTTTTTAGGTCAGCTTGAGTAGTAACCATGTCATCTTTATTAGTTGGCCTGCACATTGTGATGTTCCTGAACTTCAGTTGTATTTAATGGTGATGTTTTCTCTTCCTTTTTTCTTTGACAGTGGAACCGTTGGAGCTGACCGATTACCACTACTCATTCTTCGGGTCACAGGAATACCAGCCTAGGGAGGAACCGATGAGTACAGCTCCGATAGGAGATGATAGACCTCGGACCCTTATTCCTTCCAAGTTGGGGAAGCAGGCTGGTGGTATTCGTGGTACTCCAAAAACCCCTTGCTACAGGAAGGCTGATGCAGTCGAAGCAGACGAAGCAGAAGTGATTTCATCCGATGATGATTTTGAGAAGATTGCTTACCCAAAGAATGCTAAATGTGCTGCAGGTACTGTTGCTGGTAGAGGTGGGAAGAATGTTGTGATCACCAGGAGGAAACCGGCAGTTGAGGCTAGGAACATAACTTCCTCCAAGAGAGCATTAATATTGCCTTTGAAGTGGCGTTCTCCTGTCGCTCCCATGAAAAAATACAGTTACCCTCATATATCCGAGGCCCGGAAGTTGAAACAGTATGTGTTGAGTAAAGACAGTCTAGAGAAGTATTCTGAGTGAGTTACCCTCATCTGTCGCTCCCTTGCCTTGGAGTTGTAGTGTCTGAACTTCTGTTATTGTATTGTCTGAACTGCCGTTGTTGTATCTGAACTTCTGTTTTATGTCTCCTCTTGCCTTTTGAGTTATAGTGTCTGAACTTCTGTTTGTTGTTGTATCTGAACTTCTAATATTTTTTTACCATCCTTTTGTATTCTGTAGGACAAGCTACTTCATGTTTACCATCCCTGCAAATGTGATTGACCTCACAGGACGTGTCCTTTATACGCTTTTCGGTGAAGGGCAGCAGATGGAAGGAGACATAATGGATTATCTCATAAATTTGTGGAAGGATAAGCCGGAGACCTATGAGATATTCACTAGTGCTGACAGGGTTGTACTTAGTCCCTACTTCATACAGGTTTTAGTTCTTTGCACCCCTATCTCCTTCTTTTTGCCTTAGTTTTGTTGTAGTAGCATTTGGGAGGGGTTTTAATTGTGTTTTTGTGAATGCACAATACCGCTTGGAGTATGATTTCTTCGGTGCAACAGTTCCAAAGTTTGATGCAAAAAAATCTACTGGTCTCCTCCCAATGTTTGTTCGCAAGGAAGAAGACCTTCTTAACGCAAAGCTGGTTAGGTTTTCATAACTCTTGCTTTTTTTAATTTATGTGCATCCTTTTGCTGAGTTTGTCAAGAAGTTTTTGTTCATGCCGGTTCTTCAGTACATATGCTTTTATAGTTTGTGTTCACCGGTCCTTTCATACTTGGCAGGTTTTCTTGATTCTATTCAAGCCAATTGGCACAATGGCGCACTACAGTGTGTACGTGGTGAATAGATATCGTGGGAGCATTGACATCCTTGATTCACTTTCTTACGCTAATATGGAAACGTCGCAAACGAGTTTCCACGGGGACTACCAAAATATCGTGAGTGTTTCTTAGCCTGAACCTCCTTTCACATTCTCTTGTTTGACATGAAGTTTATTATGCCTTGTGTTGACAAAATATGTTGCTGTCTCTATTTTGGTAATACTGCTTGAACTGACTGTCATTTAGAAGTTGAACTTTTGCTATTTTGTTTAGGTGGATCTTATGCAAGTGTCGCTTTTTTATGTACCCGAACTTAACTATTTTGCTTAACATGTTTTTGACTTCATCTAATTTTGTTATTTCTGGCAGATGAAGAGATTTGTTGGGTTGCTCGAGGAGGTGTACGGCAAGGCTGCATACAAGGCGAGCAAGCAGCCTAATTGGGTGACTATTGCAAAGAGGCCGACTTTCATCAATGTTCCGAAGCAGAAGAGTAATGATTGTGGTTTCTTTGTCGTGAAGTTCAGCTCTTCGTATGATGACAATGAGATTGTTGAAGATTTTGGTGATGTGGAAGTATGTTCTGTCTTTGTTCTTGTCTCATCATCCTTTGGTTATTCTTGTGTATTTTTGCTGAGACGCTCCTGTTGTGGTTTTAGATATCCGTTACTAAACCATCGTTTTCACCATTCTTTGTTTGCAGGCCGCTGCAGATGACTGGAAGGCTGAGTTCATGCACACTCTGATTTTTAGCGAGAAGAATGAAGTCGTGCGTTCAGAGCTCCCTAAAGAGATCCAGTCCTTTGGCCCATGAATTCGAAGCATTAGTTTCATTGTAGATTTGATTTCGTACAGATTTTTAGGTTTGCTAATGATTGGAACAATTCCGTAAAGATTTGGTTGTAAGAATGTTTTTAGTGATTTGTGTATCTATAGGTGCAGCACTATTACTTATGATATTGTGGACAAATGCATTTGGTGTGAAGATTGATTTTGCTTTGTGAATTTCAATGTACTGCGTCGTTTTTCAGTATCCATGTGTTGGATGTTTTTGCCCCAACAGATGTACCTGAACTTCTGCCTCGGTTTTGGTTGAACTGCTTGATTTTTTTTGTGTTGTTTATTTTTGGGCTCCCAACATATGATCGTAGACTTGAACTTCTGCTTTGAGATGTGGCTCGGTTGCTAGTTTCAGATGGAGAGGATATTTTGTGTTGTGTAATGTATTGGTAATGTTCAACCCAACCAATATGTATGCTTTTGCATAGAATCTATATTTGTTTTTTTTTGTGTTTTTCAAGTCCTGATATGTAATAATCATACGTTTCTTTATCTTTGTTGCATTGTACATGAACTTCTGCACCTTTCCAAGGAGAACTTCACATTTGAACGCATTGTCTTAGGCTTGCTAACCTTAGTTTATGCGGCGAAACTTTATTTTTTAAGCATATTCTTTTCCTACATCGATTTTACATACCAGAACTTCTTCTGTAAGCTGACATGAACTTCAAAACTGTATGATTATTTGCTGCTTGCTCTTTCATGCAATACAACACCAGCACATCACTTCCTGCCATAACATACCAGGACTTCTGCAGTAATATTACTTGAACTTCACAGTGTTTGTTACCAGGGGATGACATAATGTTCTGCAGATTGACATGACACAAGTTTGCATTGTGTTAATTGACCTATTCTAATTGTTCATGAGCCTTGCGCTCCTCCTAGGCTTTGGTGGTAGAGGTTTTTGCTTGACATGTACCTCTTCCTCTTTATCGTCCTCTTCCTCTTCATCGTCGTCTTCCTCTTCATCGTCGCATTCCACTTCCTCTTCCTCTTCTTCGACGGTGTCTTCATCTTCGTCTTCCTCTTCATCTTCCACCACTTTCTTGTTGTTGGCACTAGGTCTTGCTCTTTGTTTCTTCTCTGGCATTTTAGTTGTCTTTTCAGCATTTGCGCGCTTCGGGCATGTTCTTGCATTATGTGGTTCATACTCCTTGCATATGCTACAAAGTCTGCTGCTTGCTTTCTTTGGGTGTGGTCCCTTCTTTTGTTCCATAACTTTGGGCTGCTGTTTTTGAGATTTGGTTTGCTTGATCTCCTCAGCATTGTTTCTTTCCAATAGTGTTGGACAGGTCAGCTTGTTGTGTCCCGCAACCTGGTTGCACACACTGCATTTCCTGTGTCCAAGTGGCACTCCATTCTCATCGTGCACGACGACTCTTCCTGCAGGTGGTGCCTTCATTTGAGCTCTCTTGTCACTTTTCTTTGCTGCAGTAATTTTCTTCCTACCCTTTGTTTCAGAATACAACGGCAATTTCATCGTCTCTTGCTGTCGCTGCTCCATTGACTGGCCATCACCCTTCTTGCATTGGTTGGCTTCAGTGGGGGCGTTGAGCATTTCAGCTGCATAATAATGAAGATCATCTTCAATTTCAGCGTCCTCTTCAGCCATCCTTTCGTCAGCATCCGCTTGATTTGCTGAATGTATTGCATCAAGCTCTTCCGCAAGCCTCTTGAGAACATAGTAGGCTCTGTCATGTTGCTGGTCACATCTCATCGCTTTCTTGTTAACCATCAAATTCAGCTGCAACAAGATGTCTTGCTTCGATAGCCTTGAGCTGCCATCCGATGCGGTTGTGTTGTAGTCCCTTGTATCAAAGGTTGGTTGTGATCTTGCAGCCTTTGTGTACCGTTTGAGGATATACTTGTTTGGAAATTTGTCAGGCTTGATGTAGTCCAGTATGTTCATGATGTGAAGGCAGAACATGCCTGCATTTTTGTGATGAATGCAGAATACATAGTTTGTGAGCCAGCAATGAGTTTCATAAATTTTGATATGATACTACTAGTCTAGCTATTTAATGATCTTGTTTTTTCGCTCAACTGTGTGTGTCCAGAGCTTGCATTCACACTCATATATTTCCTTCTCTGGGTCAGCTACAACCTGGAATTCATGCTTTGACCAGGAAAATCTTTCTTCATCATCATGGCCAGGCTTGTTGTGGTAGTACACAAGGTACTTAGTGGGCTCTGCTGTACGCTTTGCACGAAATAGCGTGGCCTTTCTCATCCTATTCCTCATCTCAGTGTACACGGCTCTCGTGTACTTGATAGACATGTCTTCCTCGTAGCCGTAAGTTGTTTTTGTCACAGGATTGGTCTGCACATGTCAAAAAGTGAGATATTAGTTGAAGCAGAGTCATGGGTTTCATTTTTTAAAATTCAAAGTGCACATGTTGAAGGTAAAACAGAACATGATGGGGGTGTTTTGTACTTGTCATCATACCATGCTGGTCATTGTTTGCTTGTTCTCCTTCTGCATCCGAGTTTGTATGCAAGCATTGACCCGCCTAGCAAACTTGTGTAGGTTCTGGGTCCCCTTGACAAACCCTTTCTTTAGCATGTGGTTCAGGCTCTTGCTTCGTTGTGTGGAAGTCATTCTAGCACAGAAAATGTTCTTTAATATGCTGAAATCCACATCTTCCTATCACTCCAGAGCTGCATCATCATCTGGTCGTTCTCCAGGTTGTATTTGTGCACGATTTTAGCCTAGGCATCTTCAAACTCGGTTAGCATCAGTGGCCAGTTTAATATAGCTGTGAACTCCTCTTTGAATGTTTTATACTTTTTGTACAGCAACGCGAGGTATTCCCTGTACTCCTTCATGATGTGCCAACGGCATAGCTTGTGGACGGTGTTTGGAAATGATTGTGGTATAGCTTTCTCCATCGATGGGCATTGGTCTGCATGAATTAAAAAAATGAAACTTGATTCTTTTTTTGTACTGATGGTGAACTTATGTTGTACAAGTACTTGAACTACACATCTTGGCAATATGGTATCTAAGAATGTCACATGTATTTTTTCTTTACAGCAGCGTTGCTGAACTTCTTTGGTATCAGTGCTTGAACTTCACAGTTAGTAGTAGGACAAACTAGTAGTGTCACAATTAAAAATTTTCTTAAAGCATTGTTGTTGAACTTCTGTGGTAGCAGTGCTTGAACTTCACGTAAATAACTATATTTTTCTGAACATGCTACATATATTTATGTTACAGATTTGTCCTTGAACTTCTATGATTTATGTATTTGAACTTCACATTCATAACTAATTTTTTGTAAACATGTGACAGATAATTTTGCTTTCTTGTACTGCTAGTTGGACTTCTGTGCTTACAGTGGTTGAACTGCATTCTTTACATTATTTTCAGACAAAACCAATGTACCCAACCAACACAGACCCATAGACTGAAAAGATGATGAAACTTGAGGAGTTTTTTTTGAACTCACCTGTTAGAATGCTAGTTGGGTGCTTGTTGTTCATGCATCGTAGAAATGTATCGAACAGCCACTTGAATGACTTTGCATCTTCGTCTCTTATCAGGGCAGCAGCAAATATCATTGACTGCAAGTGATGGTTTGTTCCAACAAACACTCCCAGGGGCATATGAAATATGTTGGTCTTGTAAGTCGTGTCAAATGTTACGCAATCGCCGAATTCTTGATAGGCTCCTCGGCAGCTTGCATTGGACCAGAAAATGTTTTTAATTGACTTGTCCTTGTCCACTTGGATGTCATAGAAAAAATCATCATTTATTGCCTTCATGTCTTTGAAGAATGAAACAAGTTTCAATACATCATCCAAATCATCTTTCCTTGCATTCATGGCTTTCCTGCAAATCACATGCAAACATGCATTTGTTTATTTTTTTGCTAGCAAAGGGTTGTGAGCTAGGATGCTATTTTACATTGCAGTATGTGGGTGTTTGAATACTTACTGGTTTAGCAGGTCTCGTCCGGTCATGCTTAGGAACTAGCTTCCATCTTCATTTTCAGATAGCATGGACATGATTGTTGTGTGCTTGACATCATGGTACTACAGGAGATTTACGTACTCCAAAATAGTGGGGTCATAATTCTTGTGTGAGTGCAAAAATACCAGCATGTCATCAGTTTGCATGAGCTCGTGATTATGATTGTACTCAATGTCCACTGCCACGCATGTGCCATCCTCCTGCACCTTCACCCTCATTCTTGCATTGCAGCCCGTCCTCTGCAATGTTTTGTTTCGCTTCCTGTTGGCCTCTGAAACAGAAGATGTGTGTATCCCTTGGAAGGCGCAAACAAAATACTTGTGGTTGTCATTTCCACCCGTCTTCCTAATTCCAAAACCAGCGTGTCTGGCGTATCTGTTATAAAATTCCCTTGCTTTCTCTACATCTTTGAATCGCATCTTTAGTCTTGGTATTAGATAATCCGGTAGATCTGGCGTCTGCAGAAAAAGAAAAAAAATCCAAACAACACCTTAAAATGCCGTTTATGAACTTGTTATCCTAGAGGGAGCAAAAAATGTGCAGATAATACAAGATGCGTATATAAATATTTTTTTGTTTCACTTACGTGTGTGTATGATCGCAACTCCGTCGGTGTCGGCTGCTGTCCCTCTGGGATGGGGCATGGCGGAGTAATCATAGCAGGATGCAGCAGTGGATCACGAGGAGGAAGGAGGGCTGAAGATGGCCTGTCTCTTGTTTGCGTCCTTTTTGCTTGAGGTGGTTGTGGAGGTATTGCGATCCTAGTCTTGGTTTGCTCTTTTGTTTTGTGAAGCAATCTATCTACCTTATGCCCCATAGAATTCTGACCTGTAGCAGCAGCAGCAGGATCAAACGGTGGTAGTGTGCAGATCACTCTCCTCCGTGTGTGTGTTGCTATTGGATTTGTCCTGGGATCCGGTTTAGTTGCTTCGCTTTGGCATTGATGAGGCACACCAGGATAACCTCCAGAGTTACACGCAGGACTTGAGCTAACCCCCTCCTCCATCGGCATGCTTGGGAGTTTGCTGGTGGATACAAAGAATCCGCGGGGGATTTTCGGCGTCACCCAATCAGGTGGAGGCACAAACCTGTGCGGATAGGGCTGTGACCCAGCATCTTGGAAGTATCCGTGTGTTTCGGGTGTCATCCATTTTTGGTCTGGAGCAGGTTGTTAATGTCGTTGGTGCGTTTGAGGTGTGACCCATTGAGTGGGTGGTGCAACGCGTACAGGCTTTGGATTGTGTACTTGCTGCTGGGAACTTCTAAGCTTCTTCATGCGTCTCTCGTCTTGCTGACATAAAAGAAAAAAAATGTCTATTAGCACACAAGTTATATCTGCATATACCTTTGTAACTGAACTTAGCATTATTCACAGCCTGAACTTCTCATATAAAAGTGGTGAGAGCCATCACACTATGCACTGAGCTGAGTATCTGCCAATGCCTTTGTACCTGAACTGGGCACCCTTCACAGAATGAACTTCACATCATGTTTTTTAATTCTACAATATTTGATTACTTATATGTACCTGAACTGAGCACTCTCCACAACATGAACTTCTTGTTTTGCAAAGGGGAAATACTGTCTACAGTTAAAAAACCTGAACCTTTATGAGTTTTTGAAAGGTTGGACTGCTAGTGCATACCAACCTGACCTTCATGTCATATCACATGCATGTTCTAATTTCCTTTTATTTATTTTTTTGCACAGAACCAGACACATACCAACCTGAACTCTAGCACACTTACTAGTTGAACTTCACATGGCTTTTGCACATGTGAATGTGAATGCAGGCAGATTTTATAGTGTTTGTAGCCTGGACTGAGGCTCACATACTACCTGAACTTCACATGCCTATAAGCAGGCAGGCAGATTTTACAATGTTGTTTTGTAACCTGGACTGAGGCTCATACACTACCAGAACTTCACATGGTTGTAAGCAGGCAGGCAGATTTTAAAAAATCTTTTTGTAGCCTGGACTGATGCTCACACACCACCTGAACTTCACATAGCTGTAAGCAAATAACAAACCGAAGGAAGGAAGAAGTTCAACCATACCCTTGCTAGAAGGTCGGCCAACCTTTTTCCTGCAGCTGATAGGCCACCTTGAGAACAACTCGTCGTGGAGGTATGAGAGGAATTCAATGGCAATCCATGTCTTGCAGAGGACACGAAGTTCATCTGCACGAAGCAAGAAGGTCGGAGAAGGCAAGATTGAAGAAGAAGGCAAAATTGGGAGGAAGTTCATGTACTATTGCTGCTGAATTTGAGGTCGCAGCAGATGCCGCCTCCGCGGAGGAGTTGCTCCGTTGGTCGCACCGCTCGCCGTAGCTTGTGTCGGGTCGGTCATCTGGTCTGCCAAGGCTTCGGGCGGTGGCGATGGGACGAGGATGCGGCTTCCTGAAGTCCATGGCGGCTTCGCCGCGTCTAGGCGATGCGGGCTGCCTCGCGCCGGCGTCCGCCGTCGCTCGCTCGCCCGCGCCGGTGGCCGGCCAGGAGCTGGAGATGGATGGGAGGCGGAGGACTCGGCCGTCCAGTAGCTGCGGAAGGAGGGGAGACGGCGGATCCGGCGAAGATGGGCGGCGAGGAGGGGAAGAGGTCGGGGATCGAGGGGAGGAGCGGCGAGGAGGGGGGTGGGTCGGCTCGGGATCGGGGGACCAGGTGGATCCTGTCGGGGCGGCTTGGGATCGGGTGGGATGCTGTCTGGTTGGGCCGGCAGTTCAGGGAAGTTCGGGAGGGGTCCATCAGGCCCTATATAGGGGCTGCTGTGATCCAAATAACTATTCTAATCTTGGGATTAGAATAGTGTTGTATATATATATATATATATATATATATATATATATATATATGTATATATATATGTATAGACAAGGCATTACTTACCTTTGTCCTCCTCGAGCTGCCTCTTGGCAAGACCAAGCTCTTTCTCGGACCGCTCGAGGTTCTGCTTCACTGCAGCGACCTCCGCAGTCAGTGCGGCACAAGTCAGCAACGAAGCCTGCATACGCATATAGACATACTTATATTAGACTCTTGCAGATATTATTTGATCCTCTATTCGGCTTTTCTTTGTGAACAACAAACAGAGCATCAGGGGCTACTGTCTATGCGGTAATATTTTCCTATATTTTAAATACTTACCTCAAAGCCTGTTAGAAGGCTGGCACAAGCTTCAGTCAGACCGCTCTTGGCGGACTGAACCTTCTTGATCACCGCACTCATAACAGTGCGGTGCTCTTCGTCGATGGAAGCACCGCGAAGCGCTCCCTGCAGGTTGTCCGGTGCCTCTGTATGGACAGAGGTCACCGGCACGGGCGGCTTGCCCCTCTTGGAAGGGGGCCGCCTGCCGGAGTCCGGAACCACTGGATGTTCCGGCGTGGCGTTCGGCTGGGGGCCGAACTTTGAGCCCTTGGGAGTCTTGCTCCCTTCGGGTCTGGAGTCCGGAAAGTCGCCTTGAGGCGCCTCCGGGACTATCTCCCCCCGGCTCGATGACCCTTGAGACAGTACCTCGACATCATCCGTAGGGCGAGGAGAGGAGGCGGTTGGAAGTGTATCACTATTCATATCCGACGAGTCCAAGGAACCGTCCGACGATGATACGTCGATACGGGCTCGGGGCGGACTGCATAATCATATTCGATGTTAGGAGAAGCAGTGCAACAAAAGTATGCTATGAGTTACTCTAGTATCTGAATACTTACGACTTCGCTAGGGGCTTGGCCCTGAGTAACCACTCGTCTTCGCCATCGGCGGCGGTGGTGGAATAGTTCGGAAGGAGAGTCCTTCCCTTCTTGGACCCTTTGGCCTCCCCGGTTGGGGCGGCCTTCCTTTTCTTGTCTCCCCCGGATGGAGGGGGAGAATCTTCATATTCCTCCTCCTCGTTCCATAGGAGGAGTGCGTCTCGGAGTTATCGGACGATGAGTCCGATACCACCTGGCACCGGGAACTCTTTCAGGTTCCCGTGGCCTTCCTCTTGGTCTTCTCCGGCACCTCATAAGGAGCCGGAGTCCGCATCTCCGTCAGGAGAGCGTCTGTAGGGTCTTGGGGCAGAGGGGCCGGACAGTTAATCTGCTCCGATGTCTCCACCCAGTCCTGTCAAAGGCATGGGAGCTCAGACCCCGCACATGGTTAAGCTATGGGAAATAAATACCCTACCAGATGTACTAAACTTACCGGATTCGCAGGGCGCTTCGCGCTTAGTCCGCGGCCCTCGGTAAGAGAAGGGGGGACCTCGGCGCCCTTGAACAGCACCTTCCAGACGTCCTTATGCGTCGTGTCGAAGAGCTCACGTAGAGTTTGGCGCTGGGCCAGGTCGAACTCCCATAAGTTGAAAGCCCGTTGTTGACAAGGGAGGATCGGCGGAAGAGCATGACCTGGACTATGTTGACAAGCTTGAGTTTCTTGCTTATCATGTTCCGGATACACTTCTGGAGTCCATCCAACTCCACCAATGAGCTCTAGGACAGGCCCTTCTCCTTCCAGGAAGTGAGCCGAGTGGGGACTCCAGATCGAAACTCAGGGGCCGCCGCCCAGTTGGTGTCGCGCGGCTCGGTGATGTAGAACCACCCCGATTGCCACCCCTTTATGGTCTCCACGAAGGAGCCCTCAAGCCATGTAACGTTGGCCATTTTGCCCACCATGGCTCCGCCGCATTCCACTTGTTGGCCGCCTACTACCTTCGGATTGACATTGAATGTCTTCAGCCACAGGCCGAAGTGGGGCCGGATGCGGAGGAAAGCCTCGCACACGACAATGAACGTCGAGGTGTTGAGGATGAAATTCGGGGCCAGATCATGAAAGTCTAGCCCATAATAGAACATAAGGCCGTGGACGAATGGATGGAGGGGAAACCCCAGTCCGCGGACGAAGTGGGGGAGGAAAACCACCCTTTCGTAAGGTTTCGGGGTAGGGACGATCTGCCCCGCCGCTGGCAGCCGGTGCATGATATCCGCGACTAAGTATCCGGCCCCACGTAGTTTTTTGATGTGTCCCTCCGTGACAGAGGAGACCATCCACTTGCCTCCCGCTCCAGACATGTTTGGAGAGAGTTGAGGAGAAGGATGTGGACTTGTGCGCTGGAGCTCGAGTGCGCGAGAATGGATGAGCAAGGAGGAAGAAGGCGTGGGTAGAAAAAGGTGAAACCTTATCCCTTTATAAGGGCGGATGAAACTATGCGCCCCCACCAGCCTGGTAAAACTCGCTTATCCCCCAAGCGTCGTAATTGATGGCGTGGTTGGGTTACCCACGTCCGTATTGATGAGAATCCCATAATAAAGCGGACACGATCTCTGCTTCGACAAGACGTGCCAAGGAAACCGCCTCGCGAAACACACTAAGATTGGTTATGAAAAATGATTCGAATAAAGACCTGGCTGTGGTGTGATGTCACACTGTGAAATGCGTCGGCAGATTAGATTTGTGAAAATATTATTCTCTCTACGGTTGTATGTGGAACTTTTTTTGCAGAGCCGGACACGATTCTCGTGTTCAAAATCTTCTATGAAGTATTTGGAGGAGGAACCGCCTTGCAATGCCGAAGACAATCTGTGCGCCGGACTCATCGTCATTGAAGCCTGGTTTCGGGGCTACTGAGGGAGTCATGGATTTGGGGGTATCCGGACAGCCGGACTATATCCTTTGGTCGGACTGTTGGACTATGAAGATACAAGATTGTAGACTTCGTCCCGTGTCCGAATGGGACTCTCCTTGGCATGGAAGGCAAGCTTGGCAATACGGATATGTAGATCTCCTTCCTTGTAACCGACCCTGTGTAACCCTAGCCCCCTCCGGTGTCTATATAAACCAGAGGGTTTAGTCCGTAGGACCAACAACAACAATCATACCATAGGCTAGCTTCTAGGGTTTAGCCTCTTCGATCTCGTGGTAGATCAACTCTTGTACTACTCATATTATCAAGAACAATCAAGCAGGACGTAGGGTATTACCTCCATCAAGAGGGCCCGAACCTGGGTAAACATCGTGTCCCCTGCCTCCTGTTACCATATGCCTTAGACGCACAGTTCGGGACCCCCTACTCGAGATCCGCCGGTTTTGACACCGACAGTGATGCTGGTGTGACTGTCGGAGGCGGGGAAGAAGATGTGAGGCCTCTAGAAACGGCGCCAAGGGTACTGCTCCACTATGATGGACGGTTCAGTCGTTGGAGGAGCTCTGGTGAGGTGTACGGCGGCGAGGCTGAAGCAGGACAAGACAGACAATGTTAATCTGAAGTGGGACTCTAATATCACCTACCATAGATGATGTAAAATACATCACCAAAAAGTGCTAGATGTAAAACGCATCAGCCGCGCCACGGCCGCTCTGACAGATGCTGTAAATACTGTTCACTCTGAACTTAACTGAAGAAACTGAACTTTACAATCGAAACTAAATTTTACTATCGAAACTGATTGACTAGTAGCAGAGCATTGCAATAGATGTTTAGGGCACTCGAGCACTAGTAGCAGAGAAGCAGTGATCTAAATTAGCAGACACTCAAGTAGGGAATGCGCTAGTAGAGTGCAATTCGTGCTGCAGCACCGCAAGCGAGTGCTAAAGCAGCAACTCATGTAGCTGCCGGAGGTCGTGCAGCAGCAGCAGTGCGAGCGAGAGAAAGAGTAGAGCAGCAGCACGAACAAGAGCAAGAGCGGAGCAGCGGCGCGACCGACATCAATAGTAGAGCAGAGCAGCAGCACGAATGAAAGCAAGAGTAGTGCAGCAGCGCGACCGACAATAAGAACAGAGCCGCAGCGCGAGCGAGAGCTGGAGCAGCTGCAACTAGTGCCGCTGTGGAAGTCGCCACCGAGGAAGCAACGACATGGGGGAGAGACCCGTGGATGAAGTGGCCGACAACGATGCAGTCAATGGAGACCCGCCATGGCTGCTCCGTATCGAGCACTAGCAGCCCCGTGAGATCGAATAAAAGATAAAATGCAGCGGTGAGTGCACAACCTCCTTGGTGGCGCCGAGTTGGCCTCGGCTTCATCGGAGGAATTGGTGAGGGTGCCACGGTTCTAGTGGGGCAGGTCAAGATGGCGCCGTGGGGATGGAGGTGGCGCGATAGACGAGGCGAACATCGGGGCAGCTCCTTGGAGGTGGAGGACGGGGCGGCTGATCCGGCGGGATGACAAGATCGATGACGAATCCTCATCCGGTGCGGTGGATGAGGGACGACGAGCTGCTGCGGTGGACGATGTCGTTGGGGAAGAGTCTCCGGCTGGGCGGCGATCGGGAGGACGATGGAGGAGCGTGGGGTTTCACGAGTTTTGGCGGCCTCAGTGTACGAATGGGGGGACGAAGGGGAAGGTAGGGGGAGCCATGGCTTAGGGACGCGCTTGTCCAAAATGTAGGGTAAGTTACCAGCGTACCCCCACTGGTTTTGACACCGTGACGTCGAGTCGACATTTCCGGCTAAGGGGTAGAAGGGAGATTTTGCGTGTCTGGGCTGCGGGACCGATTTCGGATGAGGAGGGAGTTTTCGCGCACGTCGAAATTTTGGGATAACAAGGAACGGCGCGGGTTGAAGAGGCGAGAGTTTCAAAGCAGATGAGACAAAAGATACTCAAGCTTGAAAATTTCAGGATAACAAGGCGCAGATTCCTTGTTTGGCAGAACAAACTTAACGTGTACAAAAATAATAATTCATACAAGACACAAGAGAGTCATGTCCCCTTTTACTATATTGCTATAAATGCCATTGAAAAAACTACAAGAAAAATGTAAAAAAATCGGGAGAACAAGATTACCCTGTACAGTACCAAATTGATTCACACTTACCACAATATCAACAACAAAAAATCAATTCCCACCAAAGGAAAGAGTCATGTCCCTTTTTATATGCTTACAAGTGCCAGGATCTCGAATTTCAATTTTTGAATCCACGTTATGTTGAATTCGAATATATCATTAGGTGACCTTGCGGTTTATAATGGATGTAGTCCTACATTTTTATCTTCCATCATATATGAACATTTTACTCCACCCTATGAACATATATATTGTCGTCTACCATATGGACTACATTTGAATCAATTTTCCTTATTTGAATACGATTGTTGTCAAGTTATACAATCATTTAAATATCTATTATAGAATTAAGACAAGAGTAAAACAAGCGACCACAGGCATCCACATATATTTAATTTTCACAGCCGTTAATTCTTAGATATAAACAATTGTGATTTAAAGATATAACGTTACATACAAAAAATTGTGTAGGGATATATTGGGTTGCACATGTGAAGTCTGTCACGTAGATGTACCTCTTTTTTTAGAATCTCACGTACATGTACCTAAGCAAAAAAAATAGATATATCTGTTAAAGGAAGGAGATGAGCCTGTTCAAAGAGTGATCCGGACTCACCCTCCACGAGAAAAAGAGTCTGGTTCGAAGATGTCATGTGCCTATCCCCATCGCTTAACCCACATGTCATAGAGATGCCTGGCCGACGGCTAGGGTTTGCAATTTGTTGGCTCTGCATACCTCGCACGTTGCACAGTTGGCTGCCACTATACAATCAGGAGGTGGCTTACGCACGCAGTTGTCAACTGCAAACACCAAGTACAACTAGCTGTGTTGTGTCCGCAAAGCATATGAATATTTCCAAGTACCACACCAAGGATCACTAAATAGGCCGATGCATACTCAAGATCTTACTTACCGATGACAACCCGGCCGGCGAGACTAGGCACGTGATATTCAGCACCGAAGGTCCACATCATGGCTGGTATGTTATATCATGGACTAAGGTGAATCTTTGTGACTGGATTCATGGCGATGGATCTGTTGGCAGGGTAGTCGATCGGGTCGTGGATGGATTGGAGAAGAACGGTAACGCCGGGTCGTAGATGGCTTGGAGAAGAACGGGAAGGCCACGCAAGCTGTGGCTCCACACCATCGCGAGCAGTATTTGGTTGACATCATGGACAACAAGGAGGCCACCAGCTCTAAATCTACTATGTGTGCAGTGTCTGTGCCTTGCGCAATCCCCTCTCATAGTACCACTGCCTCCAGAACATGATGCATGCATGGAACAACTGTCCCAGTGGCAACGACATCTAGATATAACATTGATAATTCCACAGCCGCCAACTGGGCCACCATGACTCATCGTTGTCTCATCTATTCTCAGGTTTGTTCGTCTTCTGCTTACATTGATTTAGTGGTTTCTAGAATTAATGCATACAGATTGTTGGATTCTCGATTGATGTGCATAGAGACTTAGATGTTCAGGGGCACGGGCAACAGCCAAAGTATGTACAGATGAAGAGACGAGCAGGATACACTAATGTGGCATAGGGGCTTGAGCTTGCTGCTAGCAAGTTCAGTGTGTACTGCTTGATTCCAGGGAAGCAAATTTGATCACCAAGCTAACATGTACATGACAATCAATGGACTCTCAAAACAAGAAAAATCAAGCATGTCTGCTCTAAGGTTTGTTCATGTTCTGCATAACTCAAATTTAGTGGCTGCTAGAATTAATGGGTGCAGATTGTTGGATTCTCGATCGATGTGCTTAAAGATTTAGACTAGTGATGCGCCTATGTAAATAAAATTTAGAGTTGGACAGCACATGCATAACCAGAAACCTTTTGGGTCCTTGATTATAATAATAATAGTTTTTTCATTTTATTTTGCAGCACGACATTGGCATAGCTACCTCTACTTCGAATAGATTTATATATCAAGTTTAATCTTATTTGGAGACCAATAAAAAGATTATTTGCCTATTCATTACAAAACAAATGAGTCATTGCGTACCAAAGAAAATATTTGGTGGAGTTGTACAATTAATCCCTGGTGTACCATGTATTGCAAATGCAATTCATTCTATTTCAAACAAGATGATGTTCATTTGAGCTACTAATACATGATCATTATAGCACATACAGGAGAAACCCAATAGCAAAAAATGAACAAAAGGAGGAACTCCCCAATTATGAGGAAACTACGGTAAGTTTCCAATTCAATAACTTTTTTTGAGGGACAATTCAATAACTTTTTAATTGACCAACTTATATGACATGTACCATTTCATTTTCTGAACAGTTGTACACATTTACATCAACAGGTCAATATTTAATCAGACTGAGCGTTGCATAATCACTTAAAATATTGCTGAGTATATCTAACAAAAATACTTATTACTGAAGAGCTTCCGTGTGCCACAGGTCTACACACTTTGCGAGGCGGCGATGTTGCCACGACCATGGCAGCTGGCAGCCTCGCCGCTCCACGACTTGGTAGTGCATCCTTCACACCGGCTGAATCCATCATAGCATGTCCAACAGGTAAGATATTCAGTACCATGCACAGCAGCTAAAGTATGTGCAAACAAAGAGACGCAAAAGAGAGATTTTTTGGCATAGGACTTGAGATACTTGCTAGCAAATTCAGTACTTCTGTACTGTCCTTCTTCTCTAGGTTAGCGAGTTTGATTACCAATTTCACATGTACGTGACAATCAATCATCTTTTGAAACAAGAATAATCAAGCTAAGCTAGATGATTATAGCATGAAACTAATTTAAATTTAGCCACCGATAATATGATGGGTTATTGTCCATTACTCCATATATACTACACTGCAGCCTTACACAAATAGATTGGATATATATCCATGGCAAGCAAGCAAACAAGTAACTCCTGGAGTGAAGACATACATTCTGCAAACATTACACTTATTTCTTATAGTGGAACTATGTCTCCAATGTAAGTGATCAAAGCAGCTAATACAATTTTGAGGAAAATAAAATAAACATACAAGAGGATACATTCTAGTATAAAAATAGATAAAACGGGCCAAGATTTGTGAACTTTTCATCATTACAGGCTATCTATATCAAATACATACATATGCCAACATTTAGGAGGTGCACACACACAATATTATGTGAGACAGTACATTTTGTTGGGTTGTTTTTTTGTAAAATTGATTAAAGACATACATCATTATATAGCTTGGATTGACATGAGCTTACTACAATGATATTTTTTTGTTCTTGGATACGAAATATGTTGCTAACAACTCATCACAAAGGAGAAAATAAATTTCAATGAGACGACTAATATTGCCTCATGATATAAATATTGGCTACAACTGTTTTTGACCAATGAGTTTTTGTGTATATTGTGCATTCTCAAGATATTTATATAATTTGGCAAGTCCACATAACATCCTATAGCAACATCTCAATGCTAATTCAGATTTAAAACACATAGGAAATCTAGCCGCGCAAATGCGCGGGTCACCCCGCTAGTTATCTTCACCCCGCTAACAAAAAACATACATATAGCAGTAATCATATTTCACTATGAACTACATGTACCATATGATCTCCAATTCAAATATTTGTATCCATTTTATGTTGAATTCAAATCAGAGTACATTGGTCTAGGTAGCGAGATGTTCGGGATAATCTAAACCTTCTTTTCATATGTATAATTTTTGGCTGAATTGGGACAGGTTTTGGTATAAGCTTCTTGCAAAATCGGAGATTCTCTCAACAAGCCTCGTGGTTCCGAGAGGGAATGTGTCATCTTTGTGTGCAAAATGATATACGCTGCCTCCCCCTAATTTTTTTTACATAGGCAACATAGAACAATATGAGTTCCCTATTAAATTTTGGAATTATTCCGGGTTCGTTTGGCCTTTTTTATACATTAATTGAGTTTTTGGACATTTAATGTGCATAATCCAAATTTGAACTTCAAGCCCATGCTTCGGTGCACCAAAGTTGGTTGAAAAATCACATGTGTGTCCTTGGGTGAATTTCTGGGTCCCATGCAAGAAATGGGAATGAAATTCAAACATCTTTCGTCGTGATTCGGCCGAGAACATCGAAAAACTTGGTTTTCAAATTCATGTAAATCCAAAACTCGCCTGGAAATCATGAAACTTGGCATGGTGTCATGTCATGGCACTAACATGTTGTGGTAAAAAATTGGGCCTGTTTGGAACAAGTTTTGGTATAAGCTTCTTGCAAACCGGATCTTCTCTCAAGAAGGCTCGTGGTTCTGAGAGGGAACGTGTCACCTTTAAGTGCGAAACGATATACACTGCCCCCACTTGACTTTTTTTACAGAGGAAACATAGAACTACATGAGTGCTGTCGGTGTCAAAACCGGCGGATCTCGGGTAGTGGATCCCGAACTGTGCGTCTAAGGCGGATGGTAACATGAGGCAGGCGACACAATGTTTTACCCAGGTTCGGGCCCTCTTGATGGAGGTAAAACCCAACGTCCTGCTTAATTAATATTGATGATATGAGTAGTACAAGAGTAGATCTACCACGAGATCAGAGATGCTAAACCCTAGAAGCTAGTCTATGGTATGATTGTATGTTGTCCTACGGACTAAAACCATCCGGTTTATATAGACACCGGAGAGGTTAGGGTTACACAAGGTCAGTTACAAAAGAGGAGATACACATATCTGTATTGCCTAGCTTGCCTTCCACGCCAAGTAGAGTCCCATCTGGACACGAGATGAAGTTTTCAACCATGTATCTTCATAGTCTAACAGTCCGGCCAATGGAGATAGTCCGGCTGTCCGGAGACCCCCTAATCCAGGACTCCCATAGTAGCCCCTTGTCAGGACCCCGACTCGATGCCACATGGGTCTAGCATGTAACACCTCATATCACTTTGCGGCCTCACGCACGGTATTCCCACGGGTGTCGCCTTACCTTTGCCCGGGACCGTTTGCGCCTTTTGGCACACGTATATGATAGTGTCGCTAGCACCCATATGATAAGGAGCCCGGGCTGACATGGCTAGTCGTAAACCCAAAGTGGCACTAACTTACAGGGACAGGCATCCATGACCCAGCATCGAACGTGTCGGTCATCAGCGAGTGAATCCAGGCTGTAGCACTGGGCTAGCAGGACTCCGGTGAACCGGGCTGTAGCGGGCTAACAGGACTCCGGTATTCATCGCGTGACATTTCCCCGAAGGGACAGACACAGGAACGAAGAAGGACACATGCCGGCCAGCCTAAGTGTTCCGGAGCAGTAGCAAGCTACCAAGGCTCAATGGAAACACTAGGAGACATTTCCTGGTAAGAGAGGCTACTAAAGATAAACAACTAGATAGTCAGATCCCACACATACCAAGCATTTCAATAACATACACACAGTATGCTTGATATGTGCAATACAACATGGCATCACAAAATGACTCTATGACTCAAGTATTTTATTCATTAGGCTCCGAGGAGCGAGATATTACAAACATGGGTCTCATGACCCAACAATCAGAGCATACAAGTCAAAGCACAAGCGGAAGCTATCATGTCTGAGTACAGACATCTATAAATGAAAAAGGCTGAGAAGCCTGACTATCTATCAGATCCTGCCGAGGGCTCAAGATCGTAGCTGAGGTAACAAGCTAAACGTCGAAGTCCACGCGGAACTACTAGCGAGACCGAAGTCTCTCTGCAAAAGCATAAATAGGCAAACGTGAGTACAAATGTACCCAGCAAGACTTACATCAGAACTATCTACATATGCATCATTATCGACAAAGGGGATGGTGGGGTTTAACTGCAGCAAGCCAGCTTTGACTCGGTGGCTATCCTAAACTACGTCTGCAAGCAACTCTTTTGAGGTGGCGCACACGAGTCCACATATTCACCATATCAATACACCACTATGGATCCGCTCTCGTCTCCCTACGAGAACGTCGTCCATAGCACTCACGCTTATCTTGCGTATTTTAGAGTATCCACTTTCACTTGTCTATGAACTGATATAAGCAACCCAGAAGTCCTTTACCGCGGACACGGCTATTCGAATAGATGATGTTAACCCTGCAGGGGTGTACTTCTTCATACATGTTTCCACCACTTAGCGTCTGCACACGACATGTGCTCGGCAGACTTCAAGCGAAAGCCGACGTGGGTGTAGACCACGACCTACCTAAACACTCAAGTCTCTAGTCCAGGTTTATCGCCTATTCGGGTTCCATCCATGAGGAGATCCGGTCGGAGTTTCGCTCACAGCCCCAAACGATGTGAACAGGGTTCCCGAGATACCAAACGGGCATCCGGTACACCGTGCCACGTACCTACCGCATCACAGCCCACCCCTACGGTCAGCGCTGTCCACGGCCTCCAGTAAGCTACAAACACCAGAAACTACTTGCAACTCCTGGACAGAGGACTAGGGTGAATAAGAAGTCGAGCGGGGTCATATTTCAGGGCCCAATGTATGGTAGTAGCTGAATCATGGATCACAAACACAGAACTCAGTTCCTGAGGACGGCTGCAATGAGACAACCCACCATGTACTCCTACATGGCCTCTCACCGCTACCTTTACCAAATCGTGTTCACACACTTAGCTCACACACAGTAGGACATGTTCACACACCTCTGATTCATCCCCGATGAATCAGACCTGACTCGACTCTAAGCAGTAGCAGGCATGACAAACAAGCATGAATGAGTAGGCACAACAGGGCTCAAACAACTCCTACTCATGCTAGTGGGTTTCATCTATTTACTGTGGCAATGACAGGTCATGCAGAGGATAAAGGGGTTCAGCTACCGCAGCAAGTAACAGATGAATCGGTGTTGTCCTAATGCATTAAAAGAGAGCAGGAGCGAGAGAGTAGGATTGTATCAGAATGAACAAGGGGGTTTTGCTTGCCTGGCACTTCTGAAGATAACATTGAGTCTTCATCAGTGTCAACGATCACATCATCGGTATCACGTCTATCGAGAGGGGACAAATACCGGCAACATAGAAGGGAACACAATCAATGCAATGCACAATATGATGCATGATCATGACATGGCAAAATGAATGTGTTTTGGGCTAATGCAACTAGCAACAGATTAAATGAAGTTGGTTTGAATACAAGATTCAAATTCAAACTCCATATGTGATTATTCAAATGCCATTTAATTGATTTGTGCTAAACAGAAGCTATAAGTTGTTCTAACATGCATGAAAATGGTACAGATGGATTCCTTGAATTTTTCTGATAATTTTTCATATATAATTTATTTAATTTGGAGTTACAGTTAATTTTCTATGATTTATTGAAGTTTAGGACATTTTCTGAAAATAATAAATCATTTAAGAATTATTTAATTTCCAGAAAACATTTACTGCGTCAGCAGTGCGTCACCATGACGTCAGCAGGTCAACAGACGCTGCTGCTGGTCAAACCTGACGTGTGGGGTCCACACGTCAGTGACACAGGTTAGTTAACCGGGTTGATTAGGGTTAAACTAATACTAACGAAAATGTCAGCAGGGCTGGGCCCACATGTCAGTGGCTTAAAAAATTAACTAACTTAATTAGTGTTAATTAATCTAACACCTAAACTAATTAACAGGGGCTGGCCCCACCTGTCATCGACCCAGGGGGGGTTCTACCGTGGTCAAGTGGGTCAACCCCACCGGCGTCTCGACGCCGGCGAGGTCCGGGACGGTGGCGACCGTCGGAAACATGCTACAGGGCACGGACGAGGCCGTGCTTGGGCTCGTTGGAGAGCCCTTGCTCCCGCGCGTCGAGCGGTGCGGTTGCTAGGTCGTGGGGAGGCCGGAGCTGACGACGGCGAGCTCGGTTGCGGCCGCCGAAGCTCGGTAAGACACGGGTGACCACTAGGGAGCGCGAGAGGGCGAGCTGCGGCAGGCAACGGGCTCGTGGAAACGTTCTGAGCACGATGGTGCACTCGGGTGGGAGCTCCAGTGGCTGCAGTGACGGCGGCGACGAGGTCAGCGGCGGCCGGAGTTCGGCCGCGGCGGAGCTATGGCCTAGAGCTCGCAAACGCGAGGGGAAAGAGAGGGGTTCTGCATGGAGGCTCACCGCGGAGCTGTAGGGAGGGTTAGTGGGCTCGGGGGCGCGCCGGAGTGGCCGAATTGACGGAGAAGGGCGCCGGGCCGAAGCTTGAAGACGATGTCGATGGCGGCTGCTCGGGGCCCTCCTGGTCGCGTGAGACGTCGAGGAGGTCGAGGGAGGCACTGCGGAGCTCTGGGAGGCGTTGGGGAGGCGAGAGGGTGGTGGTGGCCGCGGCGAACGGCGTCGGTGGCGACGGGTTCCGCTCGGGCGAGGAGAACAGAGGAGGGGGAGAGTGTTCCGGGGAGAGGATGAGGACGCGGGAGAGTGAGGGAGAAGTGAGAGGGGGTCGGGGGCTGCGTGGCGTCGCGGGATGGACCAGGGGAGGAGGAGGCAGCCAGGCAGGGAGGAGGTGGCCGGGGCGCGTGGCCGCGCGCGCCGGGCGCGTGCCCGTCCTCCTGGCAGAGGAGGAAGGCGACAGGGGAAGGAGGTGGGCTGGGCCGGCCAGATGGAGCTGGGCCAGGTAAGTGGCGCCAGGTAAGTGGCCCAGGTGGCCTCCTCTCCCTTTCTATTTATTTCTGTTCTGTCTTTTACTTATTGTTTTCTAATTTTTCTGCAGCTTTGTGGCTTTATTAAAAATACTAAATCAATCCCAAAAATCATGCAACTGCTCATGACCACTGCTAGAAATATATCCTACAGTAAACATTTCAGTTTGGGATTATTTGAGCATTTAAAATATTTTATAGTATTTAAATGCCCAAATGCAAATAAGTAATGATTTAAATTCAAAGTCCCAAAAATAAATCCTTTTAAAATGTTCATCATTTTTGGTTTGGATCAAAACCCTTGCCAAAAACATTAAACATCTAAGGAGAGCATTTTGGAGCAATGAATGAGATTTTAGGGTTTTTGCCCATCTTTTATTTAGGGTTTTGAGGCTTCCAATTTCCCTCAGTTCAAATTTCAGAATTTAAACATGATGCACACATGAAGCTAGCCTAGAGCATTACCAGAAGCTAGGGATGTGACAACTCACCCCCACTAAACAAGAATCTCGTCTCGAGATTCAAGCGTAGGGTAAGGTGAAGGGATAACGCAGACTAGTATAATCTTCACGATCCAGGGTGCACTTCAATTGAATGTTGATTCATTCACCATCATTGTCTTGAAGTCTTGCCTTGAGAACTCCAACTATCATGACAACGAGAGGAAAGGAAAGACCCTAAAAGAATTGTTCCTCTCGAAGGTCGAACAACTCAGGATTAACCCACGGAATGAGACATAACAACATCTCTCGAGCTGAGAGACGAAGCACACCTCTAGAGGAATGGAGTGGAACAAATGACGGAGGTTTACCAGGTAGACTACAATTCCGCACTTACGAGGGTGGTAAACGGTTGTCAGCGTAGCGAGGAGTTGAGTTGCCATGATACCAGGACGAAACATCCTGGAGGAGGGTGATTCGTAGATTATTTCCTTAAGTGGCAAAAAGAATTACCTTTGATTCAGAGATCACTGAAAACCTTTATACCAGCCTAAGGCAATTCTCAAGCGATCATTTGGCGGGGGTCGGTAGAATGGCATACTCGGACTTGGATGATGTGGATTACCTTGTTGAAGACAACGTAATGGATGAATTTGCTTATCACCGGAAATGGAAGAGACCCATGGTAGAATGGCACATTGGCGGTGCAAGCTGGGAACAAAATGCAAATGCTGGGAATGATTCTGGTAACTGGGAAGAACCCAACAATAGAGAGTGAATTCACTGTTTGAAAAGATCATAGCATTGCCGAGGAAACTGAGAGGAATCCCAGTTAGTGCCGATGATAACACCTAGCGCTTGTGCGTGCTCTCAAGAACTTGAGCATTTCCATATTCATCAAGGTATCACCAACATCCGTGTCAAGGATCCTGGCAACACAACATACCACCATGATGAACAACGATGGACGATGCAGATGCATAGGAAGATAACACTTCTCAGATTTCACCCTAGCGAGGCCAAGAAAACAAAATCTGGATGATCGACCGAGAGACATTTAGCACTCCGCTTCTAATGTTCTCCTTGACGTGCTAGTGTAACCCATTCATAGAAATGGTCTGGTATCTAGAACATCAAGTAAAGGTCGGACTTCGGGAAGACAAAAAATCATAAGGCACAACTAGGGAGTAAATCCTACGAAATCCTTATGGGGAGGTGGCGAACTTCCTCAAATCAGATACTATAATAATAGGTCTACCGGATGGGTATGTTGGCCATGACATCCACTTTACCAGTTACAGAGAGACCATTATTATAGTTCTTGGGAAATGTTCCAGCCATCATATCTGCCTGAGATTCAGATCTGGTTGGTGTCAGGATATTCCAGACTCATCGAGTCTAGGAAGAAAAACGAAAGTTTGCAACTCAAATCGACGAGATGACGTTGCGGGATTCTCAGGGAATGAACTACGATAGTAAGCTCCAAAACATGAGCTGGTTCTGCTACAAACATGTGAACACGTTATCCCAAACAAGCATGGCCATGTAGTAGTCTTATAATTAAACACTACCGAGTTCAGGTGGGGAACCATCATCGGGGATATCAGAGTCCTGTGCATTACCATGGATTAACACTTAACTCCTTTTCCTGAACAAATCAGTCAGTGGCTTGGGGTGCTACGGAACACATATAGAATGGAGGTTGCAAGTCTCCGAACCACAGAATACTTCGCACGTATGCATGACTGATTGGGATGATTCCAGAGGAAGCAAAACAATCTTTCTCAAATTCACGGCGGCAACTTTCACCAAATGCACGTGTATAAGAGGAAGTCACTCCTTTCATCAAACAAATACTTCATGAGCTAGCATGAAGAAAATGCTTTCAAAAGTTTCCAACACTAGCTTAATGTTCAATAAAATTATGGAGAAGACAAGGATGTTGTCAATGGGCACAACAACAATTCATCTGGGTTTCCTTTTAGAAGGAATTCCATAGTTAGGTGAACAAGTGATAGCATTGGTCAGACCCAAAGATATAATGGTGTATGCTCGAGGGATCAACCACGAGTAAGACAACATTACGAATATCGTTGGTTCTGGTCTGATTGGATGATAGCCCATACTCCAATCAAAGGTTAGATAAAAATGATAGGTCCAGCAACTGATCACAGGGACCAATCGATGAAGATATCATCTTTCTTCAACACACACTACACAAGATTATCCCTTTGGAACGAACTAAGTCAGGCAAGCTTTTATCCTCCAACTCTCCAAGTTGTTGTTTAGCTTATCCAACTAGCTCAGGGTATCCAACACGGATTCTTGGAGAAGGGGTGGTTTACAAGAAAAAACCAACTTGATCACGAACTCAACATAGCGGTCGGGTGACAACCTGGTAATACTTCTGAGAAGATATTCAGAAAATCACGAACCACCAGTATGTTACTAAGCTCGAGAACAATCTTGCTTTTCAGGGCAAGACGATATGATCAATAGAGCAAGGATTTGAAATAATCCTAACTCATCGATCGAGGAGTGAACCAGGAGAATGGACTAGGTAGCACGATCAATCTTAGAATGATGATTCAAAACCAACACGCTAAGAATGAAATTATTGTCCATTAACTACCAAGCAACAAGGTTGCTAGGAGTATTGAATTCACACATCACGATTCACTTGTCGGCATTCCGGTTGTGACAACACGGAACCGAGGGATGAATAATGATGGCGAGAAGTATCACTACATCAAGAATTCACAAGAGCCGGTGCAATCCTCATGAAAATCCTGACATAAAGACGGTAATACTTCAGGGTAGAACAGAATCAAAAGCTGGGCTGGCATTTTGATCTGCGGAGCACAATTGCTTTGACCCAATCCTAGATATGGAAGAGGTACTGGAGTTTGTTTCTCCTATCATTCCGCGATAGAATGGCTTGACGGACCACAAGAGTAATAGGCATCGATAAACGAACGCACGCATACTCTTGACTATCAATTGATAGACGAAGGTCAGTAGACAACTAAAGAGGGACAACTCAAAGGAACATATAACTTTCTGAGTTGTGGATGCATAGATTAGTATGTCGAGCGAGATCAACATTTCTTCCAGATAACCCATGTAGAGAGGTAGGACTGGCAGAGTCACGATTATGAATGGAGATCTCCTCAAGAGTACTCTAATTGTGATTTTTTTTTGATCCAATAAACATCTGCCATAAGTAGTTCATGGTATTTGGAAGAAGAAGATACCACGGACTTCAAGGACTATCACAAAGGTTACTAATATCCTAAAGGCACTAGCAATTACTATCAACATGAAGTAGGTAGAGTGAATCTCGGGTTCAGAACCCAGGAGTAGAATACCTACTACTAAGTAGCATCACGGGATGCTTTCGAGAATAAAGGCCAGAATCATCACACTAGGACACAAATCATGGCTAGACCACTAGATGATCCCCTGAGACACCTAGGGTCATAATAATAATTCCAACATAAATGCCAAGACAATAGAATACCTCAACTCAACAATTAGTGTGGTTAATCTGGCCCAAAGGGAACATCGGAACGGGAGGAAGGATTTGCCAATGCTTCAGACTATTTAGAAACCTGGGATGACTCGGACAGCATAACGGCTGTAAATGCTCAGAAAAGATTTGAGACATTCACAAAAATGGTGGCATAACCACTCAGAAGCACAATATCAAGGTCTCGAGATCAATAATTAACATACAGAAGTAGTAGGAACTGAACTGAGACTTAAATCCAACAATCTTATAAGTCTGCGGATTAGTAACACGTGATCCTGATAGAAAGAAGAGAAAGCCTAGTTCTTAATCCCCGTAGAGGAGAAGATGATGACTCAGATCAGAAGGCCATGAGGTATAAGGAGTAAAAAGAGCCTTACGTTCCATCCCACAATCAATTCCCTTATATAACTAAAGAATTTCTAGACTCAACTTCGACCAGTTTGGCTTGGTAATCCTACAGGCAGTCAAGCTCTGATACCAACGCTGTCAGGACCCCGACTCAGTACCACATCGATCTAGCATGTAACACATCATATCACTTTGCGGCCTCACGCACGGTATCCCCACGGGTGTCGCCTTACCTTTCCCCGGGACCGTTTGCGCCTTTTGGCACACGTATATGACAGTGTCGCTAGCATCCATATGATAAGGAGCCCGGGCTGACATGGCTAGTCGTAAACCCAAAGTGGCACAGACTTACAGGGACAGGCATCCATGACCCAGCATCGAACGTGTCGGTCATCAGCAAGTGGGTCCGGGCTGTAGCACTGGGCTAGCAGGACTCCGGTAAACCGGGCTGTAGCGGGCTAACAGGCCTCCGATACTCAATGCGTGACATTTCCCCGAAGGGACAGACACAGGAACGAAGAAGGACACATGCCGGCCAGCCTAAGTGTTCCGGAGCAGTAGCAAGCTACCATGGCTCGGTGGAAACACTAGGAGACATTTCCCGGTAAGAGAGGCTACTAAGGATAAACAACTAGATAGTCAGATCCCACACATACCAAGCATTTCAATCATACACACAATATGCTCGATATGTGCAAATACAACATGGCATCACAACATGACTCTACGACTCAAGTAATTTATTCAATAGGCTCCGAGGAGCGAGATATTACAAACAGGGGTCTCACGACCCAACATTCAGAGCATACAAGTCAAAGCACAAGCGGAAGCTATCATGTCTGAGTACAGACATCTATAAATGAAAAAGGCTGAGAAGCCTGACTATCTATCAGATCCTGCCGAGGGCACAAGATCGTAGCTGAGGTAACAGGCTAAACGTCGAAGTCCACGCGGAACTACTAGTGAGACCGAAGTCTCTCTGCAAAAACATAAATAGGCAAACGTGAGTACAAATGTACCCAGCAAGACTTACATCAGAACTAACTACATATGCTTCATTATCAACAAAGGGGTGGTGGGGTTTAACTGCAGCAAGCCAGCTTTGACTCGGTGGCTATCCTAACTACGACTGCAAGCAACTCTTTTGAGGTGGCGCACACGAGTCCACATATTCACCATATCAATACACCACTATGGATCCGCTCCCGTCTCCCTACGAGAACGCCATCCATAGCACTCACGCTTATCTTGCGTATTTTAGAGTATCCACTTTCACTTGTCTATGAACTGATATAAGCAACCCAGAAGTCCTTTTCCGCGGACACGGCTATTCGAATAGATGATGTTAACCCTGCAGGGGTGTACTTCTTCATACATGTTTCCACCACTTAGCGTCTGCACAGGACATGTGCTCGGCAGACTTCAAGCGAAAGCCGACGTGGGTGTAGACCACGACCTACCTAAACACTCAAGTCTCTAGTCCAGGTTTATCGCCTATTCGGGTTCCATCCATGAGGAGATCCGGCCGGAGTTTCGCTCACAGCCCCAAACGATGTGAACAGGGTTCCCGAGATACCAAACGGGCATCCGGTACACCGTGCCACGTACCTACCGCATCACAGCCCACCCCTATGGTCAGCGCTGTCCACGGCCTCCAGTAAGCTACAAACACCAGAAACTACTTGCAACTCCTGGACAGAGGACTAGGGTGAATAAGAAGTCGAGCGGGGTCATATTTCAGGGCCCAATGTATGGTAGTAGCTGAATCATGGATCACAAACACAGAACTCAGTTCCTGAGGACGGCTGCAATGAGACAACCCACCATGTACTCCTACATGGCCTCTCACCGCTACCTTTACCAAATCGTGTTCACACACTTAGCTCACACACAGTAGGACATGTTCACACACCTCTGATTCATCCCCGATGAATCAGACCTGACTCAACTCTAAGCAGTAGCAGGCATGACAAACAAGCATGGATGAGTAGGCACAACAGGGCTCAAACAACTCCTACTCATGCTAGTGGGTTTCATCTATTTACTGTGGAATGACAGGTCATGCAAAGGATAAAGGGGTTCAACTACCGCAGCAAGTAACAGATGAATCGTTGTTGTCCTAATGCAGTAAAAGAGAGCAGGAGCGAGAGAGTGGGATTGTATCGGAATGAACAAGGGGGTTTTGCTTGCCTGGCACTTCTGAAGATAACATTGAGTCTTCATCAGTGTCATCGATCACATCGCCGGTATCACGTCTATCGAGAGGGGACAAATACCGGCAACATAGAAGGGAACACAATCAATGAAATGCACAATATGATGCATGATCATGACATGGCAAAATGAATGTGTTTTGAGCTAATGCAACTAGCAACAGATTAAATGAAGTTGGTTTGAATACAAGATTCAAATTCAAACTCCATATGTGATTATTCAAATGCCATTTAATTTATTTGTGCTAAACAGCAGCTATAAGTTGTTCTAACATGCATGAAAATGGTACAGATGGATTCCTTGAATTTTTCTGATAATTTTTCATATATAATTTATTTAATTTGGAGTTACGGTTAATTTTCTATGATTTATTGAAGTTTAGGACATTTTCTGAAAATAATAAATCATTTAAGAATTATTTAATTTCCAGAAAACATTTACTGCGTCAGCAGTGCGTCACCGTGACATCAGCAGGTCAACAGAAGCTGCTGCTAGTCAAACCTGACGTGTGGGGTCCACACGTCAGTGACACAGGTTAGTTAACCGGGTTGATTAGGGTTAAACTAATACTAACGAAAATGTCAGCAGGGCTGGGCCCACATGTCAGTGGCTTAAATAATTAACTAACTTAATTAGTGTTAACTAATCTAACACCTAAACTAATTAACAGGGGCTGGCCCCACCTGTCATCGACCCAGGGGGGGTTCTGCCGTGGTCAAGTGGGTCAACCCCACCGGCGTCTCGACGCCGGCGAGGTCCGGGACGGTGGCGACCGTCGGAAACATGCTACAGGGCACGGACGAGGCCGTGCTTGGGCTCGTTGGAGAGCCCTTGCTCCCGCGCGTCGAGCGGTGCGGTTGCTAGGTCGTGGGGAGGCCGGAGCTGACGACGGCGAGCTCGGTTGCGGCCGCCGGAGCTCGGTAAGACACGGGCGACCACTAGGGAGCGCGAGAGGGCGAGCTGCGGCAGGCAACGGGCTCGTGGAAACGTTCTGAGCACGATGGTGCACTCGGGTGGGAGCTCCAGTGGCTGCAGTGACGGCGGCGACGAGGTCAGCGGCGGCCGGAGTTCGGCCGCGGCGGAGCTATGGCCTAGAGCTCGCAAACGCGAGGGGAAAAGAGGGGTTCTGCACGGAGGCTCACCGCGGAGCTGTAGGGAGGGTTAGTGGGCTCGGGGGCGCGCCGGAGTGGCCGAATTGACGGAGAAGGGCGCCGGGCCGAAGCTTGAAGACGATGTCGATGGCGGCTGCTCGGGGCCCTCCTGGTCGCGTGAGACGTCGAGGAGGTCGAGGGAGGCACTGCGGAGCTCTGGGAGGCGTCGGGGAGGCGAGAGGGTGGTGGTGGCCGCGGCGAACGGCGTCGGTGGCGACGGGTTCCGCTCGGGCGAGGAGAACAGAGGAGGGGGAGAGTGTTCCGGGGAGAGGATGAGGACGCGGGAGAGTGAGGGAGAAGTGAGAGGGGGTCGGGGGCTGCGTGGCGTCGCGGGAGGGACCAGGGGAGGAGGAGGCAGCCAGGCAGGGAGGAGGTGGCCGGGGCGCGTGGCCGCGCGCGCCGGGCGCGTGCCCGTCCTCCTGGCAGAGGAGGAAGGCGACAGGGGAAGGAGGTGGGCTGGGCCGGCCAGATGGAGCTGGGCCAGGTAAGTGGCGCCAGGTAAGTGGCCCAGGTGGCCTCTCTCCCTTTCTATTTATTTCTGTTCTGTCTTTTACTTATTGTTTTCTAATTTTTCTGCAGCTTTGTGGCTTTATTAAAAATACTAAATCAATCCCAAAAATCATGCAACTGCTCATGACCACTGCTAGAAATATATCCTACAGTAAACATTTCAGTTTGGGATTATTTGAGCATTTAAAATATTTTATAGTATTTAAATGCCCAAATGCAAATAAGTAATGATTTAAATTCAAAGTCCCAAAAATAAATCCTTTTAAAATGTTCATCATTTTTGGTTTGGATCAAAACCCTTGCCAAAAACATTAAACATCTAAGGAGAGCATTTTGGAGCAATGAATGAGATTTTAGGGTTTTTGCCCATCTTTTATTTAGGGTTTTGAGGCTTCCAATTTCCTTCAGTTCAAATTTCAGAATTTAAACATGATGCACACATGAAGCTAGCCTAGAGCATTACCAGAAGCTAGGGATGTGACACCCCTGAACCAGGCTTTTAATGACGATGAGTCCGGCGCGCAGTATTGTCTTCGGCATTGCAAGGCGGGTTGCTCCTCCGAATATACCACGGAAGAATTTGAATATAAGGATAGTGTCCGACCCTGCAAAATAAGTTCCACATACCACCGTAGAGAGAATAATATTTCCACAAATCCAATTTGCTGACTTGTTTTGGCAACACGACATTATGTCATGGCCCAATGATTATTCGAACCGTTTCCTTTAACTAGCCCCGCACATAACGCGAGGCGGTTTTTTGACACGTCTTGTCAAAGCAGAGATCGTGTCCCCTTATCACGGGATTCTCATCAATACGGGTGTGGGAACCCAACTGTGCCATCGATTACGGCGCTTGGGGGAGAAGCGAGTTTTACTAGGCTAGTGGGGACGCATAGTTTGGTCCGCCCATATAAAGGGATAAGGATTTACCTTTTCATCCATGCCTTCTTCCTCCCTTGCTCATCCACCTTCGCACACTCGAGCTCCAGCACCCAAGTTCGCATTTCCCACCTCGACCTTCTCCAACCATGTCCGGAGCGGGAGGCCGGTGGTTGGTCTCCTCCGTCACGGAGGGCATGTCAAGAAGCTGAGGAGAGCCGGATACTTGCCCGACGACACCGCGCACCGGCTCCTAGAGGAGGGGTAGCTCATCCCCACCCCCGGGCCCCATGAGAAGGTAGTGTTCCTCACCCATTTCCTTCGCGGACTAGGATTTCCTCTCCACCCATTTGTCTAGGGGATCATGTTCTACTACGGCCTGGATTTCCACGATCTGGCCCCGAACTTCATCCTCAACATCTCGGCGTTTATCATCGTGTGCGAGGCTTTCCTCCGCATCAAGTCCCACTTCGGCTTATGGCTGAAGACTTTCAACGTCAAGCCGAAGGTAGTGAGCGGCCGCCAGGCGGAGTGCGGAGGTTCCATGGTGGGCAAGATGCCCAACGTCACATGGCTCGAGGGCTCCTTCGTGGAGACCATAAAGGGGTGGCAATCGGGGTGGTTCTACATCACCGAGCCGCGTGACCCTACATGGGTAGCGGCCCCCGAGTTCCGATCTGGCTTCCCCACGCGGCTTACCTCCTGGCAAGAGAAGGGCCTGTCCTGGGGTAGTTTGGGAGAGCTGATCGGACTCCAAACATGTATTCAAAACATGGTGAACAAGAAGCTCAAACTTGTCAACGTAGTCCAGGTCATGCTCCACCACCGGATCCTCCCGTGCCAACAACGGGCGTTCAACTTGTGGGAGTTCGACCTGGCGCAGCACCGAACTCTGAACAGGCTCTTCGACACAACTCAGGAAGATGCCTGGAGGGTGCTGTTCAGGAGCGCCGAGGTCCCCCTCCCATTATTGAGGATCACGGATTCAGCACGAAGCGCCAAGCTAGTGCGGTAAGCTGCTTTACCTCTTACAGGATACTTATTTTTCATAGATTGACTCCATGCGGGATCTAAACTCCCATACCTTTGATAGGACTGGCAGGAGACGGCCAGACAGATCGACTGTCCGGCTCCTTTGCCCGAAGGCCCAGCAGACGCTCTTCTGGCGAAGATGCTGACTCCGGCTGCTTATACGGTGCCGGAGAAGACCAAGAAGGCCAAGGGAACCCGAAAGAGTTCCCTATGCCAGGCGTCATCGGACTCACCGTCCGACGACTCTACGGCGCAATCCTCCCCCGGAGACGAGGAGGCAGAAGAAGATGCTCCCCCTCCAGACGGGGGAGACAAGAAAAGGAAGGCCGCCCCAACTGGGGAGGCCGAAGGGTCCAAGAAGGGGAGGACTCTCCTTCCGGACAGCTCTACCACCGCCGCCGACGGCGAAGACGAGTGGCTGCCCAGGGCCAAGCCCCTGGGAAGTCGTAAGTATTCGGATACCAGAGTAACTCATAGTATTCCTTTGTCGCACTACTTCACCTAACGCCGAAATATGATTATGCAGGCCGCCCCGAGCCCGTATTGATGTATCATCGGACGGCTCCCTGGGCTCGTCGGATATGAATAGCGATCCAGTCCCAACCATCACCTCCCCTCATCCTGCGGACGACGCCGAGGTGCTATCTCACGAGGCACCGGGTCGGGGGGAGACAGTCCCGGAGGCGCCTCAAGGCGGCCTCCCGGACTCCGGGAGCCGAGGGGACAAGGCCCCTGAGAGCTCCGAGTTTGGCCCTCAGCCGAACACCGCGCCAGAACCTCTAGTGGTTCCGGACTCGGGCAGGCGGCCTCCTTCTAACAGGGGCGAGACGCCTGTACCGGTGACCTCTGTCCATCCAGAGGCGCTGGACAATCTGCTGGAAGTGCTTCGCAGCGCTTCCATCGACGAGGAGCACCGCACTATCATGAGTGCGGTGATCCAGAAGGTTCAGTCCACCAAGAGCGGATTGACTGAAGCCTGTGCCAGCCTTCTAACAGGCTTTAAGGTAAGTGTTTAAAATATAGGAAAATTTTACCGCATAGACAGTAGCCCCTGATGCTCTGTTCGGTGTTCACAAAGAAAAGCCGAACAGAGGATCAAACAATATCGCATGAGTCTAATATGAGTATGTCAAAATGCATATGCAGGCTTCGCTGCTGGCGTCCGCTGCACTGACTGCGGAAGTTGTCGTACTGAAGCAGGACCTTAAAGGGTCCTAGGACGAGCTCGGTCTTGCCAAGAGGCAGCTCAAGGAGAACAAAGGTAAGTAGTTCCTAGTCTGTGGATATTTATAAAAAGAGTGTGATTGCAAAATGACAGGATCATCATGAATTTGCCAGGGGCCACGACCGAAGTGGCGACCCTAAAGCAAGCGAATACCGAGGCCGAAGATAAAGCGGCCAAGAAGCGCACCGAGCGAGAAAAGCAAGAGGCTCGGGTGGGCGAGGTGCAGCAAGAGCTCCAGGCTCTCGTGATGAAGCACGAGGCGTTGGAGCTTGACTCGAAGACGCGAGAGTCTGAGCTAGCCGCGGCCCTTGAGAGCGCAAAAAGTGCCAAGCCTGACGCCCAAAAGGCCCTCCAAGAGATCAACGCAATGAAGAAGATATCAGCGGGTAAGGCATTCTATATGCAGAGCAAGCATGTAAAAGTAAATTACCGATTACTTACTCAAATTCGGAGCTCTCCAGGAGCATTCGCAGATTTGCCCCGCAGCGTGTCGGATGCCGCACAGTTTTACCAGGACGAGGATGGAAGCTCAACGGAGAAGCGGTTCTGGTCTCAGTATACTAGGACCGAACACCCGATGCCTCTGAGCGACCATCTAAAGCAGCTGGCCGAGCTGCACAAGGCGGCCGAACAGGCCATGAAGGGCCTTATAATCCGGCTATGGCCTGGCGACGCCCTTCCTAACAGCTGCTTCGGCCTGGTGAGGCGGCTCGTGGATGCCTGCCCACGGCTGGAGGTCGTCAAGCGGTCTGTCTGCATCGAAGGTGCACGCCGGGCTTTCGCCCCTGTGAAGGTGCAGTGGGCTAAGCTAGACGCTGTGAAGCTAATCAAGGAAGGGCCGCCACAGGGCAAGGAGCATCGCACCCCCCAAATTTATTATGAGGGTGTCCTGAAGGGTGCCCGTCTTGTAGCGGACGAATGTTCAAAGGATGTAATATTTGAGTAAACTTGCTCGTGTGATCCTGTATGATGAAAACTTGTTTCATATGCGCTATGCAATGCTTGTGTGAACTTAAAATATTACCTTCTATTTGGTTGTTTATGCAATCTGAGAGATGGCTAGTCCTCGGCTTCTGCCCCCATGCCATGAGTGCTGGGGTGTTCGGGATAAACCTAAGCACTCTTGTTCCCATGTTTGGGTCCTTCGAGGGAGGTGCTCAGCACAACGAACAAGGCAACCGGACTAATAATGCTTTATCACTCTCAATTACCATAGAATTCTATAATTTTAAATTTCGGCAAAGCCCCTGGTATTCGGAAGGCCGAATTCGGGGCGCGATACATGCCTTTAAGCCGGACAGGGCCGGCCCCTCGCTCTAAGCGGCATAAGTCTTTAGGGACTCGAAAACCTCGCCGAACAGCGACCAGTCTCTCGCCTTATCATGACAGTTAGTTTTACCTTTCTCTACTGAGGTGCTGAACCCAGCAGAACTGGGGCAAAATCGCAGTAGTTCTCCTAGCGCTACCTTAGCCGATAGAGCGGAACCTAAGGTACCAAAACATAGGAGCCGGGCAAACCCAACATTTGACCAAAGACATGATTCGGAGCTGATGCATATAATGTTCTAAGTTCGGGGTGCCGCACTTGTGAAAGTGTTCGGACTTTTCACACCATATTGTGGGGTACGTAAGCCCCTGGTGTATTGGTCGTAATGCTATGCATTGTTAATTCAAAAAGGTGCGTTAAAGCAGAATGATACAGATGGTGCGATAAGCAAAGAGTAGGACTATGTCCCTTCCAAGGGCAAGCTGAGGAACAGTATTAAATCAAATATTTTGCTCGTTATTGTAATCCACCTGGGAATTCCGTGGTGTGACGTATCTTTCTGCCTCCTAGGTTGCTACATCATGTGTTCGGCAATAGTGCTGCCGAACAGGGTTTCCAGAGATTAAGGCCCTGAAAAAGAGAAAAATAACCAAATGGGAAGCCCCTAGTGCGGTTTAAGCCGCATCTTGGGGCGCGCCGCAGTTGTGCCCCCCCTCCCCACATGTGCCCATGGTATTTTTAATGCGTAATTATGTACGCGTGGCACGAGTTTCTCCGTTCGGCTGGGACTGGGGTGGGGGCCTCACTGCTACGCGAGATCAGATCGCACCAAGCGGACTAGTTGCCGATTGCTCCGAGCGCGCTTGAAGGTGTCCGGGTCTTGAAACACCGAACTGGTGGATTGCCTTGAGAGGCTGCTTTGCGCTTCTGCTACGAGGGCCGCGGTGTGCTCCTCCGTTCGGAGAGAGTGCTCTGTGTTTCCATTGACAGTAATAACCCCGCGAGGTCCTGGCATCTTGAGCTTGAGGTATGCATAATGTGGTACCACATTGAATCTCGCAAATGCGGTTCGCCCGAGCAGTGCATAATAACCACTGTGGAACGGGACTATATCAAAGATTAACTCTTCGCTTCGGAAGCTATCCGAGGATCCGAAGACCACTTCCAGTGTAATTGAGCCTGTGCAATGGGCCTCTACGCCTGGAATGACGCCTTTAAAGGTCATTTTTGTGGGTTTGATCCTTGAGGGGTCTATACCCATTTTGCGCACTGTGTCCTGATAAAGCAGGTTCAGGCTGCTGCCGCCATCCATAAGGACTCGAGTCAGGTGAAATCCGTCAATGATTGGGTCCAGAACCAGTGCGTCGAATCCGCCATGACGAATACTAGTGGGATGGTCCCTGCGATCGAAAGTGCTCGGATAGGAGGACCATGGGTTGAACTTTGGGGTGACTGGCTCCAACGCATATACATCCCTGAGCGCACGCTTCCTCTCCCTCTTGGGGATGTGGGTTGCGTATATCATGTTCACCGTACGCACTTGTGGGGGAAACCTCTTCTGTCCTCCAGTGTGTGGCTGCCGGGGCTCCTCCTCGTCATCGCTATGTGGCCCCTTGTCCTTGTTTTCGGCAATTAACTTGCCGGCCTGCTTGAACACCTAACAATCCCTGTTGTGTGATTGGCTGGCTTTTTTGGGGTGCCGTGTATTTGACACGAGCGATCGAGTATACGGTCCAAGCTGGCAGACCCGGCGTACTTTGTTTGAATGGCTTTTTCCGCTGACTGGGTTTAGGGCCTTTGAATCTGGCATTGACTTCTGTATCCTCGGTATTATCGCTGTTTATGCGGCGCTTATGTTTGTTGCGACGTGACCTGCTATTACCGTCCTTGGTATCTGAAGTACCATGGTTCTTTGATATGTTATTACTGCGAGCCAGCTAGCTATCTTCTCCCACACAAAAGCGGCTCATGAGTGTCGTGAGGGCTGCCATAGATTTCGGCTTTTCCTGACCAAGGTGCCAGGCTAGCCATTCATCGCGGATGTTGTGTTTGAAAGCCGCTAGGTCCTCTGCATCCGGACAGTCAATGATTTGATTTTTCTTTGTTAGGAACCAAGTCCAGAATTGCATGGCCGATTCTTCTGGCTGCTGAATTATGTGGCTCAAGTCATCGGCATCTGGTGGCCGCACATAAGTGCCCTGAAAGTTGTCGAGGAATGCGGTTTCCAGATCTTCCCAATAGCTAATGGACTCTGCTGGCAAGCTGTTAAGCCAATGCCGCGCTGGTCCCTTGAGCTTTAGTGGGAGGTCTTTAATGGCGTGTAAGTCATCACCGCGGGCCATGTGGATGTGGAGGAGGAAATCCTCGATCCATACCATGGGATCTGTTGTGCCCTCGTATGATTCAATATTTACAGGTTTGAAACCTTCTGGGATTTGATGATCCATTACTTCGTCTGTGAAGCATAAGGGGTGTGCGGCGCCTCTGTATTGGGCTATATCGCGACGCAGCTCAAATGGGTCTTGCCCGCTGTGTTCGGCCCGACCGGATTTACTTTTACTGTATCCGGCGTGACGTTTATCGTCTCGCATAGTGGCGCACCCTCTTGATTCGTAGATCGATCTTGCATGCTTTGCTTTGTCCTCTAATATGTCCCGCAGGTCTGGCGTATCTCCCCATACCTTTTTATTTGAATGGCGTCGGGGTGCAGGCTGAGTTTTTGGCTGGAATGCCTCTCTATTGCGGCCACGAGGTGGCCGATCAGCCGCGTCATATGCTTCTTCCTCCAGTCGGGGTAGCAACCTGCATTTTGGGTAACTCTTGGAGGGGCGCTCGAGTTTATATTCCTCGGCCGCGAGGACTTCAGTCCATCTGTCAGCTAGCAGATCTTGATCAGCTTGAAGCTGCTACTGCTTTTTCCTAAGGCTATTTGTCGTGGCTATAAGCCGGCGTTTGAAGTGCTCTTGTTCGATGGGATCCTCTGGCCTCGTCTTCGGAGGGGGGCATGTAATTATCATCCTCCACCTCTCCATCTGCCGGTCTCTTAGGAGGACTGGCTCCTCCATCCTCCTGCTCTAAATCTTGCTGGAGGAGATTGTTGTTGTCTGTGGCACTATCCGGAGTGTTATTATCTCCTGTGCCAGTATCACTACTTTTGCTTTGGCGGGACTTAGAGCGGCGCCACTGACGTCGGTGCTTGGGTTGCTTCTTGGAGGGGTCATCCTCCGCTATCTCGTCGCCATTGCCTTCTTTGGGTGTATCCACCATGTATATATCGTATGATGAGGTGGTTGTCCAGTGCCCTGTGGGCAGTGGTTCCTCTTCGTCTCCCGCATCTTCGTCCATACCGTCGATGTCTTCGAATTCAAAGGCGAGCATGTCGGTTAAGTCATCGGCAGTGGCTACTAAGTGGGTGGTGGGTGCGCCGCGAATTTCTTCGTCGTCCGCATCCCAGTCCTGCCGGACATAGTTCGGCCAGGATCCTCCTGACAAGGAGAGAGACCGTAATGAGTTCAGTATGTTGCCAAAGGGCGAGTGCTGAAAAATATTCATGGAGGTAAACTCCATGATCGGCGCCCAATCGGATTCGATAGGAACGGGCGCAGGCGGTTCGGAGTCCGTGGCCGGAGAAGGATCTAGCAGTTTAACAACACACGGCTCTCGTGCAAGGTAAGGTCGATGTTTGGCTCGATCGCCGCTGAGGGTAAGGCCTCCGTGGTGGGGTCCATCCAACCGTCCATGGACAGCGCAACTGGCTCCGAATTGAGGGTCGGAGCGGCTGCCTGTGCGATCTCCTGAACACTGTCCGATGGTAGAGCTAAATCGTACTCATCGTGACCACGTGACGCACAAGGCAGAGGCTCGAATCCATCGAAGATCAAGTCTCCACGGATATCGACCGTGTAGTTTAAGCTTCCAAACCTGACCTGGTGGCCAGGGGCGTAACTTTCAATTTGCTCCAGATGGCCAAGCGAATTGGCCCACAGTGCAAAGCCGCCAAACATGAAGATCTGTGCGGGGACAAAAGTCTCACCCTGGACTGCATCGCTATCGACGATAGTAGGAGCCATCAAGCCTAACGGCGACAACACAGAGGAACTCTCAATGAAAGCAGCAATGTCGGTGTCAAAACCGGCGGATCTCGGGTAGTGGGTCCCGAACTGTGCGTCTAAGGCGGATGGTAACAGGAGGCAGGGGACACAATGTTTTACCCAGGTTCGGGCCCTCTTGATGGAGGTAAAACCCTACGTTCTTTGATTAATATTGATGATATGGTTAGTACAAGAGTAGATCTACCACGAGATCGGAGAGGCTAAACCCTAGAAGCTAGCATATGGTATGATTGTATGTTGTCCTATGGACTAAAACCCTCCGGTTTATATAGACACCGGAGAGGTTAGGGTTACACAAGGTCGGTTACAAAGGAGGAGATACACATATCCGTATTGCCTAGCTTGCCTTCCACGCCAAGTAGAGTCCCATCCGGACACAAGACGAAGTTTTCAACCCTGTATCTTCGTAGTCTAATAGTCCGGCCAATGGAGATAGTCCGGCTGTCCGGAGACCCCCTAATCCAGGACTCCCACAAGGGCCTTGTTAAATTTTGGAATTATTCTGGGTTCATTTGGCCTTTTTACATTAATTGAGTTTTTGGTCATTTAATGTGCATAATTCAAATTTGAACTACAAGCACATGCTCCCGTGCACCATAGTTGGTTGAAAAAAATAACATATGTGACCTCGGGTGAATTTCTAGGTCCCATGCAAGAAATGGGAATGAAATTCAAACATCTGGGCATCGTGGCTTGGCCGAGAACATTGAGAAACTTGGTTTTAAAATTCTTGTAGATCCAAAACACGCCTGAAAATCATGAAACTTGGCATGGTGTCATGTCATGGTACTACCATGATGTGGTAAAAAAATTGGCCGAATAGGAACAAGTTTTGGTATAAGCTTCTGGCAAACCGGAGCTTCTCTCAAGAAGGCTCATGGTTCTGAGAGGGAACGTGTCACCTTTGTGTGCATAATTCAAATTTGAAATACAAGCAGATGGTCCAGTGCACCAAAGTTGGTTGAAAAATCACATATGTGTCCTCGGGTAAATTTCTAGGTCACATGCAAGAAATGGTAATGAAATTCAAACATCTGGGCGACGTGGCTCGGCTGGAAACATTGAGAAACTTGGTTTTTTAATTCCTGTAAATCCAAAACACGCATGAAAATCATGAAACTTGGCTTGGTGTCATGACATGGCACCAACATGCTATGGTAATTTTGCTATCCGATTTGCGAAGGCGCACACATTAACAATCAACAATATCATTTTGGAACAAGTGCTGTCACATTACAATAGGAAACACAAGTATTATTGAAACCATGGGTGTTCTATTTACCATGTACGTGCCGCCATGCGTCCCTTTTTTGTTATCTAGGAGGCACCGTGCAGGGTAGCTATTTGAGTACGGGAGGCGTGCGATCAGACCCCTGCGCGTGCTTATCGGGTTCCTCCACCAGCCTTTGGCACTCACGGGCGAGCCGAGCAGGGTTTTAACGAGCCAAGCCAGATGGATCAGGCGACGACTCTTACAGGCGCATGCATGTGATCCTCCATAGCCAGATGGATCAGATCTCCGGCTGGGCGAGGTTGCGGGACGACATGAAAGCTTCGTTTGAATAGGCTACCGGTGTCATCCGGCAACTAAGGGAGGGCAATGAGAGGCTCCGGGCCGAGCACGACTTGCTGAGGGCGAAGATCATCCGAAGTGCGGAGCAGCAGGAGGAGCCTAGTGCCTTGTTGAAGAGGACCGGCGCCATCGTCAAGAAACTTATGGACGAGAATGACATGCTCTGCATCAAGCGCCAAAGGCTAGTGGAGGAATCCGTGGATGCTCTCAAGCAGCATCTTGAGGACACGACAGAGCTCATCGCCGCTCGTCGCGAAGACTAGTTACCGCGGCCTGCAACAACGCATCAAGAAAGTAGAGATTAGTGAGCCAGATCGATGTCTTCCTTCTTCTTTTGCCCTTGTGTATTTTGGGCATTGCCGCATGTGGCTTTTTTTAATTATGTTCCTAAATATGTAACACAATTATTATCCACTGTCATCGTTAAGCTCGTGCTCGTTAAGGCTCGGCTCGTTAAGCTCGTGCTCGTTAAGGCTCAGCTTGTTAAGCTCGTTAAGATTAACGAGCAGAAAACCCTGCTCAGCTCGGCTCATTAAGATCCACGGATTCCTCCACCATCCCTTGGTGCTCGATGCGGAGCATGTCATTCTCATCCATAAGTTTCTTGACAATGACGCTGGTCGTCTTCAACAAGGCACTGGTCTCCTCCTGCTGCTCTGCACTTCGGACGATCTTTGCCCTCAGCAGGTCACGCTCGGCCCGGAGCCTCTCATTGCCCTCCCTTAGTTGCCGGATGACGCCGGTAACCTATTCAAACGAGGCTTTCATGTCGTCCTGCAACCTCGCCCAGCCGGAGATCCAATCCATCTGGCTATGGACGATTGCATGCATGCGCCTATAAGAGTCTCGCCTACCAGCGAGACATTTTCCCAGGCCGCCGCGGCGCGGCGGGATATCTTTGCTGCATTCGCGGCGCGGCGGGACATCTTTGCTGCTTATGCGGCGCGGCCAGACCAGTCTGTCGCATCGACGGTGCAGCGGGACCTCCGTGCTGCTTCAGCGGCACGACAAGACCTCTGTGCTGCTACTTCCGCGCGGCGGGACATGTCGGCTGCTTTCATGGTGAGGCGGGACATCTCTCGTGCTTCCGCTTCCATGCTCGCCTCTCCCTGGTGGTAATCTCTCGACCCCGAACTCACGCTAGCCATGGCAGACGCAAGGGAAGGATGCTGAATGACTTGTTTGTTTTTGTGCATGAGGAGTTGAGGATGAATGTGTAGTCATCTTGGCATACTAGTATTTATAACCGAGTACTAATACGCTCCTAAGTGGGAAATCATTTAGGTTGTGATCGGTGTCAACAGGTTTGCAATTAAATACAACATGGTAGCAGTACCTCCTTTCTGGTTTATAGGGCTCAATTCAAAAATCTCACCAACCAAGGTAGATGATGAGTGGTGGAATTTTTTTTGTAGTTTGCAATGTGACGAGACGCAAGCTCAAAATTTATTGACGGTTCTAGTTTCGAAGTGTGCCACTATTCCCGGATGGCGTAACATGGGCACGTGTTCTCGGTCGTGGTGTAGCATATGCCATGGTAGTTCTCTTTCCACTGTTGTGTACGTGCAATAACTGACACTATCGAATACATATCTTACGGTTATTGGGGCGTTCGACAAGAATAGCCTCGTGGCGAGCTATAGACTAGTATTTTTTTTCAAATACATTAGACCTATCTCCCGGGACTTCTCGCACACACCATCTCTAGCTCCCTAGGTCAATGCCACCCACATACACTTGTACTTTAAGTTTAGCCCTCCATTTTTGTATACAAGGCCACAAACCCATATTACAGGTACCAAGGCAAAACTTAATGTCTTCTAAGTTAATGTTGCAAGCTAGCTTGTCTCCTTGTTTGCCATGTAAATTAATGTGTATTCTTATCTTTCATGCACATCAAGCCAATGCTCGCACTCCCACATGCATGCAAGGGATAGTTAATGTCCTCCTTTGCTAGTACTACAAGGCAAACACCATTAATATTGCATCGATTAGTGTTAGTGGCCTTGTATGTAACACCCCGGATGTAACTTTCCATAATTGTAACTCCAACTCTTGCCATTTCTGGCTATGTGATATGATATTTCCTTCGTGGTTGGGTTTTGTCTTTGTTTTTGCATTTTGTTCATGTCATGCATTTCATCTCATGTCATCATGTGCATCTCATTTGCGTTCGTGTTCGTCTCATGCATCCGGTCTTTTTCCCGTTGTCCGTTCCGCAATCCGACACTCCCACATGCACCCGTTGCACCCCTCAAATCTCGTTTCATGAGCGGGAGAAAAACATTCTCGGAATGGGCCGAGATTTGTCGAGTGGCCTTGGTACATCACCGGTAGGCCGCCTATCAAATTTCATTCCATTTAGAGGTCGTTTGATGCCCCAACGGTTAACCGGGTAACCGTAAAAGCCCCTCTCTTGTGCAGCCCAACACCCCTCCAAAACAGCCCACTAACCCATCTAAACCCCCTCCATGCTCTCTATCGGTGTCAAAACCGGTGGATCTCGAGTAGGGGGTCCCGAACTGTGCATCTAGGCCGGATGGTAACAGGAGGCAGGGGATACATTGTTTTACCCAGGTTTGGGCCCTCTTGATGGAAGTAAAACCCTACGTCTTGCTTGATTAATATTGATGATATGGGTAGTACAAGAGTAGATCTACCACGAGATCAGAGAGGCTAAACCCTAGAAGCTAGCCTATGGTATGATTGTATGTTATGGTTGTTGTCCTACCGACTAAAACCCTTCGGTTTATATAGACACCAGAGAGGGTTAGGGTTACACAAGGTCGGTTACAAAAGAGGAGATATCCATATCCGTATTGCCTACCTTGCCTTCCACGCCAAGTAGAGTCCTATCCGGACACGAGACAAAGTCTTCAATCTTGTATCTTCATAGTCTAACAGTACGGCCAATGGAGATAGTCCGGCTGCCCGGAGACCCCCTAATCCAGGACTCCCTCAGTAGCCCCTGAACCAGGCTTCAATGACGATGAGTCCGGCGCGCAGTATTGTCTTCGGCATTGCAAGGCGTGTTCCTTCTCCGAATACATCACAGAGGAATTTGAATACGACGATAGTGTCCGACCCTGCAAAATAAGTTCCACATACCACCATAGAGAGAATAATATTTTCACAAATCTAGTTTGCTGACTTGTTTTGACAGTATGACATTATGGCATGGCCCGGTGATTATTCGAACCGTTTCCTTTAACCAGCCCCGCACATAACGCGAGGCAGTTTTTCGACACGTCTTGTCAAAGCAGAGATCGTGTCCCCTTATTACAGGATTCTCATCAATAAGGGCGTGGGTAACCCAACCACGCCATCAATTACGGCGCTTGGGGGATAAGCGAGTTTTACCAGGAAAGTGGGGACGCTTAGCTTCGTCCGCCCATAAAAAGGGATAAGGATTCACCTTTCTATCCACGCCTTCTTCCTCCTTTGCTCATCTGTTTTCGCACACTCGAGCTCTAGTGCCCCAGTCCGCACTTCCCACCTCAACCTTCTCCAACCATGTCCGGAGCGGGAGGCAGGTGGATGGTCTCCTCCGTCATGAAGGGAGACATCAAGAAGCTGCGCGGAGCCGGATACTTAGTCGCGAATATCGTGCATAGGCTGCCCGCTGCGGGGCAGATCGTCCCTACCCCAAAACCTCACGAGAGGGTAGTTTTCCTCCACCATTTCCTCTGCGGACTAGGGTTTCCCCTCCATCCATTCGTCCATGGTCTCATGTTCTACTATGGGCTGGACTTTCAGGATCTGGCCACGAACTTCGTCCTCAACATTTCGGCGTTCATCATCGTGTGTGAGGCTTCCTCCATATCCAGCCCCACTTCGGCCTGTGATTAAAGACCTTCAATATCATGCTGAAGGTGGTATGAGGCCAACAAGGAGAATGCGGAGGAGACATGGTGGGCAAGATTCCCAACGTTATATGGCTTGAAGGCTCCTTCGTGGAGACAATAAAGGGATGGCAATCGGCGTGGTTATACATCACCGAGCCGCGCGACGCCGAATGGGCGGCAACCCCTGAGTTTTGATCCGGATTCCCTACATGGTGCACTTCCTGGAAAGAGAAGGGCTTGTCGTGGGGTTCATCGGTGGAGCTGGATGGACTCTAGAAATGTATCCGGAGTATGGAGAGCAAGAAGCTCAAGCTTGTCAACATAGTCCAAGTCATGCTCATCCGCCGGATCCTCCCATGTCAACAACGGGATTTTACCTTGTGGGAGTTTGACCCGACCCGGCACCAGACTCTGAGCAAGCTCTTTCATACAATGCACAAGGACGTCTGTAAGGTGTTGTTCAAGGGCGCCGAGGTCCCTCCTTCTCTCGCTGAGGACCACGGACTAAGCGCAAAGCGCCTAGCGCGTTCGGTGAGTTCAATACGTCTCATAGGACATTTATTTTACCTAGCTTAATTATGTGCGGGGTCTAGTCTCCATGCCTTTGACAGGACTGGGTGGAGATGTCGGGGCAGATTAACTGTCCGACCCCTTTGCCCGAAGATACTGCGGGCGCTCTCCTGACGGAGATGCTGACTACGGCTCCTTACAAGGTGTCGGAGAAGACCAAGAAGACCAAGGGAACCTGAAAGAGTTCCCGGCGCCAGGTGTTATCGGACTCATCGTCCGATAATTCTGCGGCACACTCCTCCCCCAAAGACAAGGAGGAAGAAGAAGATGCTCCCCCTCCAGGCGGGGGAGACAAGAAAAGGAAGGCTGCCCCAACTGGGGGGCCAAAGGGTCTAAGAAGGGAAGGACTCTCCTTCCGGACAGTTCCACCGCCGCCGATGAAGGCGAAGATGAGTGGTTGCCCAGGGCCAAGCCCCCAGGGAGATCATAAGTATTCGGATACCAGAGTAACTCATAGAATTCCTTTGTCGCACTGTCTTCCCTAATGCCGAACATAATTATGCAGGCCGCCACGAGCCAGTATCGATGTATCATCGGATGGCTCCCTGGGCTCGTCAGACATGGATAGCGATCCAGTCCCGACCGCCACCTCCCCTCATCCTGCCGACGACACCGAGGTGTTGTCTCAAGAGGCACCGGATCGAGGGGAGACAGTCTCGGAGGCGCCTCAAGGTGACCTTCCGGACTCCGGGAGCCGAGGGGACGGGGCCCCTGAGAGCTCCGAGTTCGGCCCTCAGCCGGACACCACGCCGGAACCTCCAGCGGTTCGAGGCTCAGGCATGCGGCCTCCTTCTAAGAGGGGCGAGACACCTGTGCCAGTGACCTCTGTCCATCCAGAGGCGCCGGACAATCTGTTGGAAGCGCTTCGCAGCGCTTCCATCGACGAGGAGCACCGTACTATTATGAGTGCGGTGGTCCAAAAGGTTCAGTCCGCCAAGAGCGGATTGACTAAAGCCTGTGCCAGCCTTCTAACAGGCTTTGAGGTAAGTGTTTTCAAATGTAGTAGAAATATTACCGCATAGATAGTAGCCCCTGATGCTTTGTTTGGTGTTCACAAAGAAAAGCCGAACAGAGGATCAAATAATATCGCAGGAGTCTAATATAAGTATGTCAATATGCATATGCAGGCTTCGCTGCTGGCGTCCGCCGCACTTACTGCGAAGGTCGTCGTACTGAAGCAGGACCTCGAGGGGTCCAGGAAAGAGCTCGGCCTTGCCAAGAGGCAGCTCGAGGAGAACAAGGGTAAGTAATACCCTGTCTATAGATATGTATATATAAAAGATGACGCGATTGCAAAATGACAGGATCATCGTATATTTGCCAGGGGCCACGACCGAGGTGGCGACCCTGAAGCAAGCGCTAACCATGGCCGAAGATAAAGCGGCCAAGGAGCGCACCAAGCGAGAGAAGCACGAGGCTTGGGTGGGTGAGGTGCAGCAGGAGCTCCAGGCTCTCGTGGCGAAGCACAAGGCGTTGGAGCTTGACTCAAAGACGCGGGAGTCTGAGCTTGCCGCGGCCCTCGAGAGCGCAAAACGTGCCAAGGCCGAAGCCCAAAAGGCCCTCCAGGAGATCGACGCAATGAAGAAGATAGCGGAGGGTAAGGCTTTCTATATGCAAAGCAAGCATGTAAAAGCAAGTTACCGATTACTTACCCGAATCCGGAGCTCTCCAGGAGCATTCGCAGATTTGCCGCAACGTGTCCGATGCCGCACAATTTTACCAGGCCAAGGATGGAAGCTCAACGGAGAAGTTGTTCTGGTCTTAGTATGCTGAGGCCGAACACCCGGTGCCAATGAGCGACTAGCTGAAGCAGATGGTCGAGCTACATAAGGCGGCCGATCAGGCCATGAAGAGCTTTATTGTCCGGCTGTGGCCTGGCGACGCCCTTCCGCACGGCTTCTTTGGCCTGGTGAGGCGGCTTGTGGATGCATGCCCGTGGCTGGAGGTCGTCAAGCAATCTCTCTGCATTGAAGGTGCACACCGGGCTTTCGCCCGTGTGAAATTGCAGTGGGTCAAGCTAGACGCCGTGAAGCTGATCGAGGAGGGGCCGCCGGAGGGCAAGGAGCACCGCCACCCCGAGATGTGCTACGAGGGTGTTCTGCCGGGTGCCCGTCTCATAGCGGACGAGTGTTCAAAAGATGTAATACTTGAGTGAGACTTGCTCCTTTTATCCTGTATTTATGAAAACTTGTTTCATATGCGCTATGCAATGCTTGTTTGAATTTAAAATATTACCTTCTGTTTGGCTGTTTATCCAATCTGAGAGATGGCTAGTGTCATGGATCTAAGACTGACAGTAGAATGGGGGGTAGGTACGAGGAGGCAAGATCCTAGCTATCGAGTAGTTGTACACACGAGATTTACGAGTTCAGGCCCTTCTCGGAGGAAGTAACAGCCCTACATCTTGGTGCCCTGAGGCGGTCGACTGGATTATATGTGTGTGTGTGAGTTTACAAAAGTGTGAACCCTTGTCCCAGAGGAGGGGGTGGCTTATATAGAGTGCGCCAGGACCCCAGCTCCCCTCCGTTACATAGGGTTCAATGCTCGTAAAGGAAAGGCGTTACTGGTAACGTCTATAGTAAAGTGTCAGAAATGCTCATAATGCTATGTTTTAAGTCCTAACCGTTGCAGAGTGGAGGGTTCCTCATCTTCTGGTGGTCGAGTGTCTTCAAGGTGGTCGAGTGAGCGCATCTCCACGGTCGAGTGGATGATGGTTTCTCTTCAACTGCTTCTGATTCTTTGTAAAGATGTCCTTGGGGAGGGTATGCTGGACAGGTCCATGACCCTACCCTAGGTACATAGCTTCATCATTAGCCCCTGAATGGATCAGGGTTTGAGTGAGGAAGAGGTTGAGAATACTTCCGACCCACTCTTTGTGCTATGAATATGCCTTGTCCTGAAACAATGAGTTGAGGTGACGACGTCGACTCCTTTCTCAATCGCCTTGGTCCATTCTTGGTTGTTGTCAAGTGAACTTTCATGGTAGAATTCCGAATGATGATGTAGAGGGTGTTTGTCTTTAGTCTGACAGGTTGTTCTGCTCTCCGCGGATCTCGCGGGATTCGAATTTTGGGAAGTGCGCCAGACGGGAGGAACCAAGGTTATCGGGACGGATTAGGCAAGTCTCCTCGATCCCTGCGCCACCTTTTTCACCACGTACAGCGCGCGACTGTTGTGGGATTTTTTTAGATCGCTTGGGTCCACCAGTCAGCCACTTAGTGGAAGGCCTTATAAAAGGTCTTGGGCCAGGCCTCTGCTCCGCACGCTCGCATTCTCTCTTCTCTTTATCCCGATCCCTCCGCCACTCTCGCTTCCGCCTCGCCGCCCGACCTCCGCTCGAGCTCGATCTGCCACCATGGGGAAGGATAAGACGGCGGCGCTGGAACGCGCAAAGAAGGCGACCATGAAGGCGAAGGGCAAGCGGACCAGCCGGGGCGGATCCTCGTCGAGGTCCGGCCTGCCGGCGGGCCGGATCCAGGGTGACTGGATCTGCTCGGCAATCACGCAGGACGACCTCGATGACCTGGTGGAGGGGGATTGATCCCTCACAAGTCGGCTCAGCTCCCGGGGGACGAAACCGAGCCGCGGCCTAGAGAGGATGAGTGTGTCCTCCTCGCAACCCACATAGATCGCGGATTCTCACAGCCTCCCCACCCTTTCTTCCGGGGTTTTTTGAACTTCTTTGGGGCTTAGCTCCACCATTTCACTCCGAACACCATAGTCTATCTGGCTGCTTTCATGTCCATGTGCGAAAACTTCTTGGGCTGTCGACCACACTAGGGGCTTTTCAAACACATCTTCACTTGCCGTTCCCAGTCGGTCAAAAAGGCCAAGTCGAGTGACAAGAGGACGCGGGTGATCCAGATGTGCGGTGGTCTGGGGATCTAGATGAGGAGCAATAGTAGTTTCCCAGCCATGATCCTTCCTGACTCGGTCCGGGGCTGGCAGTCGACTTGGTTTTACTGCAAGGATTAGCCAACCCTTGGCCAGTCGACTGGACTTCCTCATTTTTCCTTGGCTCGAGTGGAGAAGCCTGCTCCCCTGAAGGTAGTTCCAGAACAGAAGGCGCAAGTCAAGGAGCTGGTTGAACGGGTTGTCCAGCTTGTCCGCGACGGAGTGACCGGGATGGATCTGCTGGAGGTCTTTCTCGGTCGACGCATCCAACCTCTTCAGGCGCGCGATCATCCGATGTGGATGTACTCTAGGCTCGAGGATACCACTCGGATCCACCCGTCAGAGGTTAGCGAGGATATCTTGGAGAACTGGTTGAGGGAAATCACTGGCAACAAAGACAAACCCTCAGGGATCTAGGAGGGTGATTCCATTAGACAACTCGCACAAGCCGGAGCAGGTATATTTCTGTTTTATCAAGTACCTTTCCGATTCACCACGTGATGTCCCGTTTGTGGTCGACTGAATGTCTTTTGATTGTTATCCTTTTAGGCCCTCATTGAAATGTACTCGATGCCCAACGGAGTGCAGGACCCAGGTGCTGAAGAAGAAGGGAGCGGGGGCGACAGCGGCGAGGAGCATTCGGAAGCCGAGGAGGACGAGGAGAGTGATGAATCGACCGATGAGGAAGAAGTTGACTCGCCTCCTCATAGGGAGAGGATGTCCAAGCACACTCATGACCTGGCACGCGCTCCGGACTTAGTGGCTATGCCAATCGGGCAATCCTCGATACACCCCAGGACGTCTTCTCCGACGCCGACTGAGAAGCCTCCAAAGCAATCCTCCAAAAGTGCCGAAAGCCATCTCTTCCAAACCGCCCAAAGCTTTGCCCCGGATCAAAGTGACCGTTCCTACTACCTCCAGGTAACCATCTGACTTGTCCTTTATGTGGATTCGATAACTGGGTGTAACCGATTGAATGCGGGCCTTTGAAGTGCTGCTACGTCAGGGACCTCTTCATACCAGTACCGGGACGAGGAAATGGAGGATGCGGTAACCTCTAACCCAGGTAGGAACTCTTGCGATTTCGATTCTTGATCCTTTTAGGGTCGAGTGGTTCACTTGGAGTCGAATGTTCTGTCTTGCAGCTCCACCCAACATCATTGATCTTCCGGACGACGACGAAGATGTGGCTCCTAAGCCTAGGAAGAGCAAGAAGGTAACAGCTGGCAGGGTGGCTCGGCAAGAACCAACTGCAACGCCTCCCGTCCGTCAAGCTGAAGACGCGGGCAGGGCCACTGTGACGTTCGCTACACCCTTGTCGAGTGGGCATCCCACATGGTGGACAACGCCTGTGGTTCCTTCAACAATCCAACTCCACACCACGAAGCCTCAAGCAGTCGCACCTGGGTCGTCTGCACACTTCTTCACCAGCTACCCCGTCCCAGACAACTAGTCGGAAGCGGTTGCGGAAGCCATCCGACAGGCTAATATGATGATGGAGCGGGTGAAGATAGTGCACGAGAGCAGTCAGGCTGCTTACGACGCTAGTGCCGCCCTTCGGGCCAATTTCCAGGTGAGTAGACTTTCCGACTATTTTTGTTCTCGAAAAATCTTCTTCTGCACAATCTCCTGTTGTTCGCGTTGAATTAGAGCACCCATTGGGTGTTGCTGTCGTTTTTGGTAGTTTCGCTCTTCCACTCGGTCTGGGCGAGTGGGATCAGAACCGGTGGGGGCACGCTAAGTGCACCCACTGGGTGTAGTCCCCAAGACAGCGGTTGACTGCTGGCAGTCGACTGTGGTCTGAGTTCTTCTTTCTTGACGGCGCAATTGTTCTTTCTCTCTCTTTTTTCTTTACTCCTTGCACTCGACTCCGGGGGGCCGATCGAGTCGGATCAGAACCGGTGGGGGCACGCCAAGTGCACCCACTGGGTGTAGTCCCCGAGACCGCGGTCGGCTGCTGGCAGTCGACTAGGGTCTGAACAGCTTGTTGTCCACTTCTTTAGGTTTTATTCACTCGGAAATGAACTGCCTTCGAACCTATCGATTGATCTGTCTCTTGCCTCCTGTAGAAGTCTTGTACTCTTATCTCCAAGTTTGCCGAACTCGAAGAGAAGCAGAGGCAACTCAACTTAGACTTGGAATTGGCTCAGCAAAATCTGAAAAAAGCTCAAGACGAGGCCGCTGGTATGGAAGGTAACTGATTGCCGACTGAATTTCAATATATCTCTTTGATCTCTTTTTTGATTCGATTATTTCTTTTGCAGAGAAAATGAAGTTGGCTTTGGAGAAGAAGGAGTCAGACCTCGACGCCGCACAAAAAGCAGCCCAAGACAAAACCGCTCTCGCAGATAAGAAGCTTGCTTCAGTTGGAACGCTTGAAGGAGAGGTGACTAGACTGGCATCTTGTCTTAATGAAGCTAACCGCAAAGTGACCATCCTGAAGAAGGATAAGGTCGTCCTGAACGAAAAGTTGGAGTCTGCGATCTGCAAGAGGAACGACACAAAAGCTTATCTGAGGACCCTCAGCAAGAAGCTTTATCTCGTGCTGGGAGGTATTTCTTTTAATCCGACTGTGTTGATGCTTGCAATCGGATTTTGCTCGGTTGATGAACTGACTTTTGGTTGTAGAACTCTGTCAAGACTTCGACGAAGAAACTGGAAGGGTCGAGACGGGTCTGGACCATATCGCTTCCCCGGTCTGCGATGAAACTGCGATGAACGTGCTCCGACTGGAGTCCCGTATCGCCAGCGCCACAAGCTACCTCACAGGCCTGAAGGAGGTTGTCTCTCGAATCGACTCGACGCTTTGGCCGGGGGCGACGCTTAAGAATGATTTGGAATCTCTGATGACTCGACTGAACGAGATCCCTGACCGAGTGCAAGAATGGAAGAAATCCTCCGCCCGGTGTGGTGCTGATGTGGCGCTGTCCCTGGTGCGAGTCCATTGCAAGGAGGCTCATGAAGACAAGCTAGCTGCGATCAAAGTCGCTAACACCAAAAAGCATGACTTCCAGTCCTTCATGGAGACTTTCATTGCTGCCGCCACTCGGATCGCTGATGGGATCGATCTGGACTCATTCGTGGAGCCTGCCAGCCCTCCTCCGGCCGAGTGAACAATCTTATGAAACTTGGATACGATTTAAATTTTCCTCGGAATGCCGAGTGGTTTCTGTAACCGTTAAACTCCTTCGGGCTTGGTGCCCGAGTACTTTCGATTCGGTGCTTGGTACCTTTTAGTATTTATTTGAATTTAATTTATCTCCGAATGTGCTTGTGTTTGCCTCAGGATGGACTTTGCTTGCTGCACCTCGTCGTCCTTGCGGATAGGGATGGAGATGACGTTGTATTTGTGCCGCAACTCTGAAGGAGAAGGTTGCAGTCGACCTGCACCTCGTCGTCCTTGCGGATAAGGATGGAGCGGATGTTGTATTTGTGCCGTAGCTCCGAAGGAGAAGGTTGCAGTTGACCTGCGCCTCGTCGTCCTTGCGGATAGGGATGGAGCGGATGTTGTATTTGTGCCGCTGCTCCGAAGGAGAAGGTTGCAGTCGACCTGCACCTCGCCGTCCTTGCGGATAGGGATGGAGCGGACGTTGTATTTGTGCCGCAACTGCGAAGGAGAATGCTGCAGTTGACCTGCACCTCGTCGTCCTTGCGGATAGGAATGGGTCTCAAACTTAGGCGAGTACTAGACTGCAGCTAAGCCCCCGAGTGGGAGGATTGCTCTCCACTCAGTAGGATTTTTCCAAACTTAGGCGAGTGCTGGACTGTTGTTAAACCTCTTAGTGAGAGAACTTAGGCGAGTGCTCGACTGCAGCTAAGCCTCCCGAGTGGGAGGATTGCTCTCCACTCGGTAGGGTTTTTTCAAACTTAGGCGAGTGCTGGACTGCCCTTAAGCCTCTTAGTGAGAGAACTTAGGGGAGTACTCGACTGCAGCTAAGCCCCCGAGTGGGAGGATTGCTCTCCACTTGGTAGGATTTTTCAAACTTAGGCGAGTGTCGGACTGCCATTAAGCCTCTTAGTGAGAGAACATAGGCGAGTACTCGACTGTAGCTAAGCCTCCCGAGTGGGAGGATTGCTCTCCACTTGGTAGGGTTTTTTCAAACTTAGGCGAGTGCTGGACTGCCATTAAGCCTCTTAGTGAGAGAACTTGGGCGAGTACTCGACTGCAGCTAAGCCCCCGAGTGGGAGGATTGCTCTCCACTCGGTAGGATTTTTCAAACTTAGGCGACTGCCGTTAAGCCTCTTAGTGAGAGAACTTAGGCGAGTACTAGACTGCAGCTAAGCACCCGAGTGGGAGGATTGCTCTCCACTCGGTAGGATTTTTTCAAACATAGGCGAGTGCTGGACTGCCGTTAAGCCTCTTAGTGAGGGAACTTAGGCGAGTGCTCGACTGCAGCTAAGCCCCCCGAGTAGGAGGATTGCTCTCCACCCGGTGGGATTTTTTCAACCTTAGGCGAATGCTCGACTGCCGTTAAGTCTCTTTAGTAAGAGAACTTAGGCGAGTGCTCGACTGCAGCTAAGCCCTTGAGTGGGAGGATTGCTCTCCACTCGGTGGGATTTTTTCAAACTTAGGCGAGTGCTCGACTACCATTAAGTCTCTATAGTAAGAGAACTTAGGCGAGTGCTCGACTGCAGCTAAGCCCCCGAGTGGGAGGATTGCTCTCCACTCGGTTGGATTTTTTCAAACTTAGGCAAGTGCTCGACTGCCATTAAGTATCTTTAGTAAGAGAACTTAGGCGAGTACTCGACTGCAGCTAAGCCCCCGAGTGGGAGGATTGCTCTCCACTCGGTGGGATTTTTTCCAACTTAGGCGAGTGCTCGACTACCGTTAAGTCTCTTTAGTAAGAGAACTTAGGCGAGTGCTCAATTGCAGCTAAGCCCCCGAGTGGGAGGATTGCTCTCCACTCGGTGGGATTTTTTCAAACTTAGGCGGAACAGATTCGCAACTAAGCCCACCCACTGGGGGATTTCAAAAGTAAATAAGAACAACACAACCCAATGAGAGAACCGTAAGCTCTTGTCTTTGATAAACGAATTACAAAAGTTGTTGCTTATTACATTTTATTCGAGCGAGTGTTTAAGTATAAAAGGGGTGGAGCAGCTCCGCGTTCCAAGCCCGTGGCTCATCTTTCTGATGCTCGATGCTATAAAGATGGTATGCTCTGTTGTGGAGAACTTTGGGGACGATGAAGGGGCCTTCCCAAGTTGGAGCAAGCTTGTGAGTTTTCTGCTGATCCACTCGAAGAACCAAGTCTCCTTCTTGAAAGGCCCGACCCCACACATTCCTAGCGTGGAATCGATGCAAATCTTGCTGATAAATGGTCGAGCGGATCAAGGCCATCTCTCTTTCCTCCTCTAGGAGATCGACTGAATCTTGTCGGTCCTGCTCTGCTTCCGCTTCGGAGAAGAGTTCAACTCGGGGTGCATTGTGGAGCAAGTCACTTGGTAGAACAGCTTCGGCTCCATAAACTAAGAAGAAAGGAGTTCTTCCAGTCGAGCAATTAGGAGTTGTCCTTAAGCCCCACAGAACTGACGAAAGTTCATCAACCCAAGCACCTGCCGCATGTTTGAGATCACGCATCAGTCGGGGTTTCAGTCCTTTGAGAATTAGGCCATTGGCTCTTTCTGCTTGTCCGTTCGACTGCGGGTGAGCGACAGAAGCATAGTCAACTCGAGTGCCCTGAGAGGCACAGAAAGCTCTGAACTCATCAGAATCAAAGTTCGACCCGTTGTCCGTGATGATTCTATGTGGGACTCCATATCTAAATGTCAATTCCTTGATAAGACTGACAGCGGTGCTAGCATCAAGGTTCTTGATAGGTTTGGCTTTGATCAATTTGGTAAACTTGTCGACTGCAACGAGCACGTGAGTGAAGCCGCTTTTGCCAGTTCTCAGCGGTCCAACCATATCCAGACCCCAAACAGCGAAGGGCTAGACGAGGGGGATGGTCTTCAGGGCTGACACTGGCTTGTAAGACATATCGGAGTAAAATTGACAGCCTTCACATCTGTCGACTATATCTTTCGCCATCTCATTTGCTCATGGCCAATAGAATCCAACTCGGTATGCTTTAGCCACGATGGCCCGAGAGGACGCATGGTGACCACAGGTCCCTGAGTGGATGTCATTGAGGATCATCCGACCTTCTTCTGGTGTTATGCAGTACTGACCGACTCCAGTCACACTTTCCCTGAACAGCTGCCCTCTTATCACAGTAAAAGCTTTGGATCGACGAATGATTTGTCGAGCTTGTTCTTCATCCTCTGGGAGCTCTTTCCTGAGGATGTACGCAATGTAGGGCACCGTCCAGTCGGGAGTAATGGCCAGAACCTCCATGATCAGGTCGACCACAGCTGGGACCTCGACTTCAGTCGGATCCGTGGCGCTCTTGGGTTGCGGGGGCTCTTCAGTGAAAGGGTCTTCCTGAACTGTCGGCATGTGAATATGCTCCAAGAACACATTGCTGGGAATGGCTTCTCTCTTGGAACCTATCTTTGCCAATTCATCGGCTGCTTGATTTTTCAATCGGGGGACGTGGTGGAGTTCTAACCCCTCGAACTTCTTCTCAAGCTTTCTCACCGTGTTGCAGTAACCAGTCATGGCTGGACTTCTGACGTCCCACTCCTTCATCACTTGATTAACTACCAAATCTGAGTCGCCATAGACCATGAGGCGACGGACGCCGAGTGAGATGGCCATGCGCAACCCATACAGGAGTGCTTCATATTCTGCTTCATTGTTGGAGGAATCAAAGTGAATCTGGAGGACATATCTCAGCTTGTCTCCTCGGGGGGATACCAGAACTACTCCAGCCCCAGAACCATTCAACATCTTGGATCCGTCAAAGAACATGGTCCAGTGCTCAGAGTGAACTTGAGTCGGCAGTTGCTGTTCGATCCACTCGGCGAGGAAATCTGGTATTGCTTGGGACTTGATAGCTTTCTTTGCCTCAAACTTGATATCCAAGGGAAGGAGTTCAATCGCCCATTTTGCCACTCGACCAGTTGCATCCCTATTGTGCAGAATCTCTGACAATGGAGCATCGCGGATGACGTAACAGAGTGATTTGAGAAGTAGTGTGCAACCTTCTTCGTGGTCATGTAAATTCCATAGACAAGCTTCTGATAGTGAGGATATCTCTGCTTTGACGGGGTCAGGACTTCAGAAATATAATAAACTGGGTGTTGAACTTTGTATGCTTTTCCTTCTTCTTCCCGCTTGACCGTAAGTACTGTACTGACGACTTGTCCAGTGGCTGCTATATAAAGAAATAGAGGCTCTTTGCTGATTGGAGCAGCAAGCACCGGCTGGGTGGAAAGGAGGGCTTTTAGCTCTGCAAATGTTGTATCAGCTTCTGGAGTCCACTCGAACTTATCTGATTTCTTCATCAGTCGGTAAAGAGGCAGCGCCTTTCCACCGAAGCGACAAATGAATCGACTTAGGGCGGCCAAGCAACCAGTAAGCTTCTGGACATCATGCACACGCACCGGGCGTTTCATTCGGAGTATAGCGCCTACTTTCTCTGGGTTAGCATCGATTCCTCGTTCGAAACAAGAAAACCGAGTAACTTGCCTCCTGGAACTCCAAACGTGCACTTTGATGGATTGAGCTTGATATCATACCTTCTGAGGTTGGCAAAGGTTTCAGCGAGGTCAGTCAGCAGGTCGGAACCTTTACGTGACTTGACCACAATGTCATCCATGTATGCTTCCACATTCCGACTGATCTGAGTGAGCAGGCACTTCTGAATCATCCGCATAAATGTGGCTCTGGCATTCTTCAAGCCGAATGGCATTGTGACATAACAGAAGCACCCGAACGGGGTGATAAAAGTTGTCTTTATTTCGTCGGGTCCGTACAGACGGATCTGGTGGTACCCGGAGTAGGCATCCAAAAAGGACAAACGCTCGCACCCAGCAGTCGAATCGACTATCTGATCGATGCGAGGGAGAGGGAAGTGATCTTTCGGGCAGGCCCGATTGATATGCTTGAAATCGATGCACATGCAGAGTGAGTCATCTTTCTTTGGGACCATGACAACATTGGCTAACCACTTGGAGTGGTAAATCTCTCGGATAAACTCAGCTGCCAAAAGCTGAGCCACCTCTTCGCCGATTGCTTTTCTTTTTTGGACGGCGGACCATCGGAGATGCTCTTTGACTGGTTTCACTTTCGGGTCAACTCGCAAACGATGCTCAGCCAGTCCCCTGGGAACACCTGGCATGTCAGAAGGCTTCCATGCAAAGATGTCCTAGTTCTCATGGAGGAACTGGATGAGCGCTTCTTCCTATTTGGAGTCGAGTGTGGTCGAAATTTGGGTCGGAGCTGCATTGGGGTCCGTGGGTGAATGTGAACAAACTTCGTCTTGCCAGACGACTGGAATGCTGAATCCGTGGCTGGCTTCTTGGCTCGCAGCAAGTCACTCGGGTCTGCATTTTTCTGGTATTCTTGCAGTTCTACCACGACCATATGGGCATCGGCGATCTTTGAGCCCTTCTGGAAACACTCTTCCGCCTTTTTCCGATTACCAGAGATAGTGATCACTCCTCTGGGACCAGGCATCTTCAGTTTGAGGTACACATAACAAGGTCGAGCCATGAATCGTGCATAAGCTGGCCTGCCCAGAATTGCATGATACGCACTCTGAATATCCACAACTTCAAACGTCAACTTTTCTTTGCGGTAATTTTTGGCATCACCAAAAACCACGTCGAGTGCAATCTGACCGAGGGAAGCAGCCTTCTTGCTTGGGATGACTCCATGGAAACTCATATGGCTTTCACTGAGTCTGGACATCGGAATGCCCATACCTTTCAACCTTTCTGCATACAGAATGTTTAGACCACTGCCACCGTCCATCAGGACCTTTGTCAGTCGAGTGCCTTCGACCACCGGGTCGACCACCAGCGCTTGCCTCCCAGGGGTGGCGATCTGCGCTGGATGATCAGATTGGTCAAATGTAATGGCAGTCTGCGACCATTTCAAGTAACTGGGTGTCGCCGGAGCGACCATGTTCACTTCTCTGTTGATGACTTTCAATCAACTCTTGTTTTAAACATCAGAAAAAATCATTAGAGTGGAATTCACGTGAGGATAACCATCATCATCTTCTCCTTAACTCTCAGCTTTGTCTGCCTCCTTCTCCTTTTCCTTAGGTTATTTCTCTCGGAACTGCTGGATCAGGAGCCGACACTGTCGAGTGGTATGCTTGGGGTAAATGAAATTACCTTCTTCGTCTTTTTTGGTGTGGATATGGCACGGCAGATCCAACACGTCATTTCCATCTTGATCTTTTACTTTCTTGGGGTTCCACGGCCCTTTGGGTTCCCCTTGAACTTTCCTTGAACCACAGCCAAGGCCTCACCCGGAGCAGCTGGTTCGGCCTTGCGTTTCTGTTTCCGACTGGAGTTTCCTCCTCCGGCTTCGTGGGCGACTGCTTTGTGCTTGCCGCTCCGCAGTCGCTCTTCCTCTTCACCATTGGCATACTTGGTGGCAATTTCCATCATCCGAGTCAGAGTGATGTTTCCTGTCCGACCGAATTTCAGATTCAACTCCCGGTACCTGACGCCTTCCTTGAAAGCACAAATTGCCTGATGATCAGACACATCTTCCACCGTGTGGTGCAGGGTAATCCACCTCTGGATATAATCTCTCAAAGTTTCATTCGGTTTCTGGACGCAACATTGTAATTCTGGCAAACCTGTTGGCCGTTTGCAAGTACCCTCAAACATTCTGACAAACACTCGGGCATGATCTTCCCAAGTATACATGCTGCCAGGTGCCAACTGATTCAGCCACGCTCTAGCCGAGCTCTCCAACATCAGAGGAAGGTGTTTCATGGCCACCTCATCATTGCCGCCACCAATCTGGACAGCCACTCAGTAGTCCTCGAGCCAGGTGTCAGGCTTGGACTCTCCAGTGAACTTACTGACTCCCGTCGCCAACCTGAAGTTGGGGGGAATCACTGCAGCTCTGATAGTTGTGCTGAAGCACTCTGGGCCAGAGACATGCACCCTATTGCTGGTTTGTGGGCCTCTGTCATGGCCATCTCGGTGAGCTCTGTTTCTGTCGACGAAGCCCTGCACAAGAATAGATTTCGCATCAAAGCCTGGCTCCCTGGGGTCGACTGGAATACCTCTTCCAACGCTGTTAGGGCGCCTGTCTTCATGTGGCCGCGGCACGTATGACCCACTCCTTGGAGGAGGCATGCGCACTCTACGGCGACCATCGCGATTGGCTCGACGATCATACTGCTCCTGGTTTCTGTACTGGTCACGCCGCTCTCCACGCCCCTCACGCCTCGGGGGCGATCTCGGGCTATGGGCCGACTGGACCGTATCTGCGACCACAGATCTGCTATGGATCCTATCCCGCGACTGAGACACGACCATAATCTGCTCTCCTGCTGCCCGGAGCAAGGCCCTGATCTGTGCCAGACCTCGGCCAGCTTCTGACTGGAAGGTTGAATCGACTTAGGGCGGCCAAGCAACCAGTAAGCTTCTGGACATCATGCACACGCACCGGGCGTTTCATTCGGAGTATAGCGCCTACTTTCTCTGGGTTAGCATCGATTCCTCATTCGTAAACAAGAAAACCAAGTAACTTGCCTCCTGGAACTCCAAACGTGCACTTTGATGGATTGAGCTTGATATCATATCTTCGGAGGATGGAAAAGGTTTCAGCGAGGTCAGTCAGCAGGTCGGAACGTTTACGTGACCTGACCACAATGTCATCCATGTATGCTTCCACATTCCGACTGATCTGAGTGAGCAGGCACTTCTGAATCATCCGCATAAATGTGGCTCCGGCATTCTTCAAGCCGAATGGCATTGTGACATAACAGAAGCACCCGAACGGGGTGATAAAAGTTGTCTTTATTTCGTCGGGTCCGTACAGACAGATCTGGTGGTACCCGGAGTAGGCGTCCAAAAAGGACAAATGCTCGCACCCAGCAGTCGAATCGACTATCTGATCGATGCGAGGGAGAGGGAAGTGATCTTTCGGGCAGACCCGATTGATATGCTTGAAATTGATGCACATGCGCAGTGAGTCATCTTTCTTTGGGACCATGACAACATTGGCTAACCACTTGGAGTGGTAAATCTCTCGGATAAACTCAGCTGCCAAAAGCTGAGCCACCTCTTCGCCGATTGCTTTTCTTTTCTGGACGGCGGACCATCGGTGATGCTCTTTGACTGGTTTCACTTTCGGGTCGACTCGCAAATGATGCTCAGCCAGTCCCCTGGGAACACCTGGCATGTCAGAAGGCTTCCATGCAAAGATGTCCTAGTTCTCATGGAGGAACTGGATGAGCGCTTCTTCCTATTTGGAGTCGAGTGTGGTCGAAATTTGGGTCGGGGTTGCATTGGGGTCCGTGGGTGAATGTGAACAGACTTCGTCTCGCCAGACGACTGGAATGCTGAATCCGTGGCTGGCTTCTTGGCTCGCAGAAAGTCACTCGGGTCTGCATTTTTCTGGTATTCTTGTAGTTCTACCACGACCATATGGGCATCGGCGATCTTTGAGCCCTTCTGGAAACACTCTTCCGCCTTTTTTCGATTACCAGAGATAGTGATCACTCCTCTGGGACCAGGCATCTTCAGTTTGAGGTACACATAACAAGGTTGAGCCATGAATCGTGCATAAGCTGGCCTGCCCAGAATTGCATGATACGCACTCTGAAAATCAACAACTTCAAACGTCAACTTTTCTTTGCGGTAATTTTTGGCATCACCAAAAACCACGTCGAGTGCAATCTGACCGAGGGACGCAGCCTTCTTGCCTGGGATGACTCCATGGAAACTCATATGGCTTTCAATGAGTCTGGACATCGGAATGCCCATACCTTTCAACCTTTCTGCATACAGAATGTTTAGACCACTGCCACCGTCCATCAGGACCTTTGTCAGTCGAGTGCCTTCGACCACCGGGTCGACCACCAGCGCTTGCCTCCCAGGGGTGGCGATCTGCGCTGGATGATCAGATTGGTCAAACGTAATGGCAGTCTGCGACCATTTCAAGTAACTGGGTGTCGCCGGAGCGACCATGTTCACTTCTCTGTTGATGACTTTCAATCGACTCTTGTTTTAAACATCTGAAAAAATCATTAGAGTGGAATTCACGTGAGGATAACCATCATCATCTTCTCCTTCACTCTCAGCTTTGTCTGCCTCCTTCTCCTTTTCCTTAGGTTATTTCTCTCGGAACTGCTGGATCAGGAGCCGACACTGTCGAGTGGTATGCTTGGGGTAAATGAAATTACCTTCTTCGTCTTTTTTGGTGTGGATATGGCACGGCAGATCCAACACGTCATTTCCATCTTGATCTTTTACTTTCTTGGGGTTCCACGGCCCTTTGGGTTCCCCTTGAACTTTCCTTGAACCACAGCCAAGGCCTCACCCGGAGCAGCTGGTTCGGCCTTGCGTTTCTATTTCCGACTGGAGTTTCCTCCTCCGGCTTCGTGGGCGACTGCTTTGTGCTTGCCGCTCCGCAGTCGCTCTTCCTCTTCACCATTGGCATACTTGGTGGCAATTTCCATCATCCGAGTCAGAGTGATGTTTCCTGTCCGACCGAATTTCAGATTCAACTCCCGGTACCTGACGCCTTCCTTGAAAGCACAAATTGCCTGATGGTCAGACACATCTTCCACCGTGTGGTGCAGGGTAATCCACCTCTGGATATAATCTCTCAAAGTTTCATTCGGTTTCTGGACGCAACATTGTAATTCTGTCAAACCTGTTGGCCGTTTGCAAGTACCCTCAAACATTCTGACAAACACTCGGGCGAGATCTTCCCAAGTATACATGCTGCCAGGTGCCAACTGATTCAGCCACGCTCTAGCCGAGCCCTCCAACATCAGAGGAAGGTGTTTCATGGCCACCTCATCATTGCCGCCACCAATCTGGACAGCCACTCAATAGTCCTCGAGCCAGGTGTCAGGCTTGGACTCTCCAGTGAACTTACTGACTCCCGTCGCCAACCTGAAGTTGGGGGGAATCACTGCAGCTCTGATAGCTGTGTTGAAGCACTCTGGGCCAGAGACATGCACCCTATTGCTGGTTTGTGGGCCTCTGTCATGGCCATCTCGGTGAGCTCTGTTTATGTCGACCAAGCCCTGCACGAGAATAGATTTCGCATCAAAGCCTGGCTCCCTGGGGTCGACTGGAATACCTCTTCCAACGCTGTTAGGGCGCCTGTCTTCATGTGGCCGCGGCACGTATGACCCACTCCTTGGAGGAGGCATGCGCACTCTACGGCGACCATCGCGATCGGCTCGACGATCATACTGCTCCTGGTTTCTGTACTGGTCACGCCGCTCTCCACGTCCCTCACGCCTCGGGGGCGATCTCGGGCTATGGGCCGACTGGACCGTATCTGCGACCACAGATCTGCTATGGATCCTATCCCGCGACTGAGACACGACCGTAATCTGCTCTCCTGCTGCCCGGAGCAAGGCCCTGATCTGTGCCAGACCTCGGCCAGCTTCTGACTGGGAAGGTTGAATCGACTCTGCTATTCGGGCAGCAGCTGCTAGGTTTTGGATCGGTGTTCGGTATACCTGAGTCGGAGGTGGAAAAAGTTGGCGTCGACTGGACTCAGGAGCATGTTGATCAGCGTGATCGTCGAGTGCACGCTGGAGGTTCTCCAGCCGAGTGCGCTCAGCCAGATTGGCCAAGCGAGCTTGCTCCAAGGCCTGGGCCTTGGGTGTTTCTCGAACTATAGGAGTATGCAGGGCATCCATGTTTCGGCGACAAAGTTCTTCTCTCTACTGCGAGGAGAGAGGCTCGGGCGGTACTCCTCGTGAACGTGCGACGGATCGCCATTCCCGTCACCTCCGTCTTCACGATTGAAGCTAGGAGGACCACGTGGTCTATTGACCATCAGGACTTCCGCTGTCGAGTCATTGCTGCCGCACTCGGATGCAGTCTCTATGGAGCCAGTCGACAGATCAAACAGGCCGTAGAGAGACTCGTCGGGCTCGATCGCCACGACTTCAGGGGTGGCCGACTGGCGGGCCACCGCATGATTCACCCATCGTTGAATCCTTGACCGGCCGGTGCACTTGCCCCAGCAGGTCACAGGGAGGGGGAAAGCCGTTGGAGTCGACTGGTACTAGGTCGACGGTTGCCGCAGGAGGGCGCCGCGGACGCACGTGTGAAAGTGTGTCGCCCCGTTGGCGGGGAGCGCGTCGATGTCTAGTGGTGCCTCCTGAAGCCAAGCGGAGTTGTTGGCAACAAGCACGAGCCTGCCGAGACGGATCTCGCGGCCCTCAGCCAAACCTCCGCTTGGAACCATGATGATGGGGATCGGAAAAATTGCAACTCCTCCAATAAGTCGCTAAGACACCTGCCCCATGGTGGGCGCCAACTGTCGTGGATCTAAGACTGACATTAGAATGGGGGTAGGTATGAGGAGGCAAGATCCTAGCTATGGAGTAGCTGTACACACGAGTTTTACGAGTTCAGGCCCTTCTCGGAGGAAGTAACAGCCCTACGTCTCGGTGCCCTGAGGCGGTCGACTGGATTATGTGTGTGTGTGTGAGTTTACAAAAGTGTGAACCCTTGTCCCAGAGGAGGGGGGTGGCTTATATAGAGTGCGCCAGGACCCCAGCTCCCCTCCATTACACAGGGTTCAATGCTCGTAAAGGAAAGGCGTTACTGGTAACGTCTACGGTAACGTGTCATAAATGCTCATAATGCTATGGTTTAAGTCCTAACTATTGCAGAGTGGAGGGTTCCTCATCTTCTGGTGGTCGAGTGTCTTCTGGTGGTCGAGTGGATGATGGTTTCTCTTCGACTGCTTCTCATTCTTTTTAAAGATGTCCTTGGGGAGGTTATGCTGGACAGGTCCATGACCCTACCCTAGGTACATAGCTTCATCAGCTAGTCCTCGGCTTCTGCCCCCATGCCACGAGTGCTGGGGTGTTCGGGGTAAACCTGAGCACTCTTGTTCCCATGTTTGGGTCCTTCGAGGGAGGTGCTCAGCACAGCGAACAAGGCAACCGGACTAATAATGCTTTATCACTCTCACTTAGCCATAGAATTCTATAATTTTAACTTTCGGCGAAGCCCCTGGTATTCGGAAGGCCGAATTTGGGGCGCGATACACGCCTTTAAGCCGGACAGGGCCGGCCCCTCGCTCTAAGCGGCATAAGTCTTTAGGGACTTGAAAACCTGGCCGAACAGCGACCAGTCTCTCACCTTATCATGACAGTCAGTTTTAGCTTTCTCTACTGAGGTGCTGAACCCAGCAGAACCCGGGCAAAATCGCAGTAGTTCTCCTAGCGCTACCTTAGCCGATAGAGCGGAACGTAAGGTACCAAAACATAGGAGCCGGGCAAACCCAACATTTGACCAAAGACATGATTCGAAGCTGATGCATATAATGTTATAAGTTCGGGGTGCCGCACTTGTGAAAGTGTTCGGACTTTTCACACTGTATTGTGGGGTACGTAAGCCCCTGGTGTATTGGCCGTACCAAAGTGTACGGTTGCAAGGCATCATTAATTAACACACACACGCACACACACACACACACACACACACACACACACACACATATATATATATATATAACAAGAATGCAATAATACTCGTAATGTCATGTGAGGGAGTCCTGGATTAGGGGGTATCCGGATGGCCGGACTATACGTTCAGCCGGACTCCAGGACTATGAAGATACAAGATTGAAGACTTCGTCCCGTGTCCGGAAGGGACTTTCCTTGGCGTGGAAGGCAAGCTTGGCGATACGGATATTTAGATCTCCTACCATTGTAACCGACTCTATGTAACCCTAACCCTATCCGGTGTCAATATAAACCGGAGGGTTTTAGTCTGTAGGACAACATACACATCGACAATCATACCATAGGCTAGCTTCTAGGGTTTAGCCTCTCTGATCTCGTGGTAGATCCACTCTTGTACTACCCATATCATCAATATTAATCAAGCAGGACGTAGGGTTTTACCTCCATCGAGAGGGCCCGAACCTGGGTAAAACTTCGTGTCCCCTTCCTCCTGTTACCATCCGGCCTAGACGCACAGTTCGGGACCCCCTACCCGAGATCCGCCGGTTTTGACACCGACATTGGTGCTTTCATTGAGAGTTCCTCTATGTCGTTGCCATCAGGAAGGATGCCTCGCCTCGTCTTTAAAGACGGCACCGTTGCTAAGGGAGCTTTAGTTGTCGGCCAAACCCTCCGGCTAGGTGATTTTCTTATGACCGCCTATTCGGCTTCTACACCGACGATGACCTCTCGAGCCATCGAAAACAATCTTCATGTCAGTTTGGAACTCGCCAAGAAGTTAGATCCAATGGAGCTTTCCTCCATAAACGAGCTCTTGGATCGCTTTGCCGCCCTGGGAGTCGCTACGGATTACGACCAGATTGGGCCCAAAACCGATCTGAGAGAAATTAACTCTCCCCAAGTCACCCATCACGTTGTCGTGGTAGAGGGACAGTGCGGCGACCCTTCGTCTATCTTAAGGACTCGCTAGTCCGGATTCCCAATCCCTCCAAGCCGGATACCCGCGGAAGGGAGGATATCACTCAAGACCTGAACTTAGAGTCAGGTGACGGGCTGGATTCATTGGACAACACCCAGGGATCCAAATTTTCGAGTTCAGAAATTCCTCGGCCTCTGAGCTGCAGACAGGGTGAGGCTTCGGATTTAACTCCACCCACCCACCCCAACATATGCGATCTATCCAAAATTAGGCAAGAGCCCGACGAAACAGTACATCATTACTGGGCTAGATTCCTCCTGGTTAAGAACAGGCTAAGGGACTGCCGCGAGGAAGATGCAATCTTAATCTTCTGCAATAATTGCACGGACAAGGGAATACTCAACGCCATAAGTCGTCGTGATATCACACGCTTCGCTGACTTGGCGTCCATTGTATGAAAGTATTGTGCGATGGAAAGCGCCTGGAAAACCAAAATAAAATTTTGGGACAATCCGGCTCTAAATAGAAACACAGTCCGAAATAAAAGGGTGCATCATAACCAGACACCCAGGTCAGATACCAAAAATCAAAAACCCTCTATAGGGCATGGAACCGTATTGGAAGGATGGCTTAACGGACCCTGTAAAATTCATAGTACAGAGGACGCCACACCAACTCACAGCCTTAGAGCATGTTGGATACTCCGGCAGGTGGCCAAAATTGGCGAAAACCTCCTAATTCCGGAGGCCACAGAAAGCCACCCCAGAGACACCCATACGGTATTAACAGTCTTCGAGACTTTCGCATAAAATAATATGCGAAAAAGGACACTCCGCAGCCTTGCCGAAATCTATCAAGTAGCAACAATAAACCCATGGAGTGACACGGCTATTACCTTTAACGCCGGTGATGAACCTAGATTCCGAACAGCCCGAGCACCAGCCGCATTGGTCCTCAGCCCAATAGTGGACGGCTTTCGTCTTACCAAGGTACTCATGGATGGCGGCAGCGGATTGAACCTCATTTATGAGGAAACTCTTCAAAAAATGGAAATAGATTGGAACCGCATTGAGCGAAGCAGCACAACCTTTAGAGGAATAATCCCCAGTTGGGAAGCGCGCTGTACAGGAAAAATCACACTAGACGTGGTGTTCGGCACGCCGGATAATTACAGGTCCGAAGAGATCACGTTCCATGTGGCTCCGTTCAGCAGCGGTTATCACGCTCTGCTAGGGCGGGAAGCGTTTACAATCTTCCAAGCAATACCCCATTACGATTACATGAAGCTCAAAATGCCCGGGCCTAATGGGATCATCACTCTCGCTAGTGATCCGGACATAGCACTCCGCGTCGAAAACAAGACAGCCGCACTGGCCCTCGAGGCACTATCCGAAGCCCTAGCGGCCGAGGAACTGACTGCGCTGTGCTCTACGGTGAATAGGGATGATGTGGTACTCGACAAAAGATCAAAGTCCACCTCCTTTAAACAGGCGGATGAAATAGTCAAATTCCAAGTCCATCCAATGGACCCAAATAAAACAGCTTCCATCGGGGCATAGTTAAACCCTGATGTAGAAGCCGCACTGCGAGAGTTCCTACAAGAAAACGGGGATATTTTCGCCTGGCACCCTTCAGACATGCCAGGAATCCCACGTAGGCTGGCTGAGCACAGCTTAAATATCCAAACAGGATTCAAACCTGTCCAACAAGCTCTGCAGTGTTTTTCCGAACCTAAGAGACAGGCTATAGGAGAGGAGCTAGCAAAGCTATTGGAGGCCGGATTCATCAAAGATATAAAACATCCGGACTGGCTAGCAAACCTGGTGATGGTACCAAAGAAGGACAAATCTTGGCGCCTGTGCGTTGATTTTAAAGACCTTAACAAGGCTTGCCCAAAGGATCCCTTCCCCCTCCCCTGCATCGATCAAATTATCGACGCTACCGCAGGACACGTTTCGTTGTGTTTCCTCGATGCATATTCCGGCTACCATCAAATCAGGATGGCAGAATCAGACCAATCCGCAATGGCATTTATCACACCATACGGCCCGTTCTGCTTCAACACAATGCCCTTTGGGCTCAAAAACGCCGGCACAACATATCAGCGCATGATTCAGACATGTCTGGCAAGCCAGATCGGCAAAACAATGGAGGCATATGTAGATGATGTGGTCATCAAAACAAGACATGTCGAATCTCTAGTAGACGACTTGAGGCTCACATTTGATAACCTCCGAACATATGACATCAAGCTCAACCCGGAAAAATGCGTTTTCGGCGTTCCAGCCGGAAAGCTCTTGGGCTTCATTGTATTCGGTAGAGGAATCGAACCAAATCCAGCCAAGATCCGAGCTTTGTCACAACTGGATATCCCAAAGGACCTCAAACAAATACAAAAGTTAACCGGATGCGTGGCGGCTCTAAGTCGCTTTATCTCCCGCTTGGGAGAAAAGGCCCTACCCCTTTACCGCCTCCTTCGGTGCACCGAACACTTCGAATGGACGGATGCAGCCACGGCCGGACTCGAGGAGATAAAATTCATACTCGCAACAAACCCAGTCCTGGCCGCGCCAAATATTGGCGATCCAATGCTATTATACATTGCAGCAACACATCAGGTTGTAAGCGCAGTGCTCATCGTCGAACGAGAAGCGGATGGACACAGATTCCCCCTTCAAAAGTCGGTCTATTATGTGTCCACTGTCTTCACCCCTTGCAAATCACGGTACCCGCATTATCAAAAGATCGCGTACGCGGTATTCATGGCATCCCGGAAGCTACGACACTACTTTCAAGAGTGTTCAATAACAGTAGCCTCAGAAGTACCACTTAACGATATTATAAACAACCGTGACGCAACGGGCCGGATTGCAAAATGGGCCATTGATCTCCTCCCGTTCGACATAACTTATAAGCCACGGCGAGCCATCAAGTCACAAGTCTTGGCCGACTTTGTCACAGAATGAACGGAGGCCGAACTCCCTAAAGAGTACGGCACATATTCAAATTGGATCATGCACTTCGACGGCTCCAAGATGTTGGTCGGACTGGGGGCTAGCGTCGTTTTGACGTCCCCCACAGGAGACACAGTTCAATATGTACTCCAGATTATGTACACGGACTCCAACAACGTAGCCGAATATGAGGCCCTTTTACATGGTCTCCGGATGGCAGTATCCATGGGCATTCAACGCCTAGAGGTGCGCGGGGACTCAAACCTCGCAATATCCCAAATAAATGGAGACTTTGATGCCAAGGATCCAAAAATGGCAGCTTACCGCAACGCCGTCCTAAAAATGTCAGCTCGGTTCAAAGGGCTTGAATTTCACCATATAGCCCGGGAAAATAATCAGGCGGCGGATGTCCTGGCACGCATCGGTGCAAAACGTGATGTAGTCCCCCCCCCAACATCTTTTTGGAAAGGTTGTTCAAGCCATCCGTAGTATGGGAAGGGGAGCCGAACAATAACACCCCGGACCCAACCGCACTACCCGACACCGAACATTCTGACACAATCGGAGGCTCTGCCAATGAAATAACACCTTCAGCCCATGTAATAATGGTCGTCATCGCCCCGTGGATAGAACCATTCCTCGCCTACCTCACTAGGCAGGAACTCCCCGAGGACCAAAACGAGGCACGCTGCATAGTGCGGCGATCCAAAGCCTATAGAGTCAACGAGGGAGAGCTTTATAAGAAAAGCACTACCGGAGTCCTTCAAAGGTGCATCTCCAAAGAGGAGGGGCGGAACCTCCTGGCTGAAATTCACGCCGGACTGGGCGGTCATCACGCTGCAGCTCGGTCCCTTGTAGGCAAGGCCTTCCGTACAGGCTTTTATTGGCCGACGGCCCGGGCAGACACTCAGGACTTAGTCCAACAATGCACCGGTTGCCAGCTCTTTGCAAACCAAAGCCATATGCCACCCACCGCCCTCCGAACTATCCCATTACTTGGCCCTTCGTGGTCTGGGGGCTTGACATGGTTGGACCCCTTAAAGGCGGAACCCACAAGCAATAATATTTACTGGTCATGGTGGATAAATTCACCAAATGGATAGAAGCCAAGCCTGTTAAGAAGGCTGAATCCGAACCGGTGATAGACTTTATATCCGGGGTCGTACACCATTACGGCATCCCCCACAGCATCATCACTGACAACGGCACGAACTTCACGGCCGACAGGGTAAAACTCTGATGCAAAAACATGGGTATCAAGCTCGACTATGCTTCTGTCTATCACCCACAAACTAACGGCCTGGTCGAATGTGCAAACGGTCTTATCATGAGCGGCATTAAACCCAGATTAGTGCGGTCCCTCAAGAAATCTAACATGCATTGGGTAGAGGAGCTCGACTCCATACTTTGGGGGCTGCGGACCACGCCGAATCGCACCACCGGATACACACCATTCTTTATGGTGTACGGCGCAGAGGCAGTTTTGCCCTCCGACATAATTCATGACTCACCTCAAGTGCGCATGTACGAAGAAAGAGAAGCCGAGCTCGATCGGCAAGACAGCTTAGACGCATTGGAGGAGGAGCGTGACATGGCAAAAGCCCGTTCCACATTCTATCAACAGCAGGCTCGAAGATACCAAAGCAGAGAAGTACGGGCCAAAACTTACAACGTTGGCGAATTAGTTCTACGGCTACCGGACAAGAAAAAGGACAAACTCAAGCCCAAGTGGGAAGGTCCCTTCATAATTGACCAAGTCCTGACGGGTGGAGCGTACCGCCTGCGAGATGCATCGGATAACCGACTCGAGCCAAACCCATGGAACGCAGCCCGTCTCCGAAGATTCTACGCCTAGCGCCAGACTCTATGTTCGTCTCCTTCCCCTGTCCATTTTTTATATATTTTCTGTCTTGCATTCCTCTCCTTCTTCTTCTCTCTCCCTCTTATAGCCCTTAAAGGCTCATAAAGTGACGCGTCATCCGCGCTCATTAAACCTGGGGGCTTCTTTAAACAGAAGCTTATTCATACGGGATTCATGCCCAACACCTGTGTCACACTTCCGCATGTACCTTTTATTCACCATTATATGCATCAATATGACTTAAGTTTTGGCCAAGCTGGGTTGCCTGGCTCCTATGCTTACCCCTACATTCCCGATTGTTCGGCTAGGTGGTAAAGGGAGCACCTCCGCGATTGTTACTGCCGGGTCAGCCGGACGGGTACCTCAGACTGGGTGAAGCCGAAAGCTAGCTTTCTTAAGGGAATATTTGGTCGGTGAATTAAAGATGATCTTTTTTATTTTTATCTATATGCCCCCAGATGTTTTTCCTGCGTTTCTTTTTGCAGCATGGACATGCACTTTAGGGCATGCCTCCCAGGGAAAGGAACCCCTAACAGAACTATTCTCCCTGGAAGATGTTTCTTACTAACCATGTAATATAACATAACTAGTCGGGCACTTGTCTGTTCACGCACTAATGACCCCTACGCCTTGTCTCCATGCATTCCCGCAAGCGTCCCGCACCCTCTGAGAAAGAAACTCCTCAACCATCACAAGATAAAGCCGGTTCTTATATAACCGCATGGGAATTCGGACACACTCCGGACCGTCAGGTCTTGAGGCTGAAGCGAAAAGGTCGGCCATGACAAACGATCTACAATCCGGCTAGAAGGCATCATAAATGTTAATTACATTACATAGTCATTTTGACTGATCGTATTCCTCTTCAATACCATCTAACAGGCTGTCTAATTTACAGTCCTGCTGGGAATACTTTGCGGCCAACTCTACTTGGCCGTATACTAAGCTTGCAGGGATCTCCTTCCCATCGGGCCCTATAGGACCGACCTCGGCCATGTGGTTGGGGTCAGCCTTTGCGTACCGCGTCTTCACCATGGCCCAGGCCTCCCTAGCGCCTTGACGGCAGGCTAATATCTTCCACAATCAGAAGCACCGCCGTGCTCCTTTTAGCTTCTCCGCAAGCTCTCCAAGACCTTCGGGCATGCAGACGGATGGCCACAGGGCCTGGGCGACGCCTCGCATCGCCTGCCGAACTCGATCGAGCAGTTGCGAGAGCTCGGGAAGAAGGTCACCCGTAGAACCGGGCATCTCCTCTGCAGGACGACCTGTCAGCACACCTACAGACATTGCTCTGTTAGTCGACTTCCTCGCCGAACTTTCTTTCCAAAGGTTCGTTCAAGCACTTACTAAATATGCCGCGCCGAAGTCGCTGATTCTCCTTCACGGAGTCTGACAGCAGGGCACGAACATCTTTCAGCTTGACGCCCAGCTTGGTGTTGGAATCTCGGAGATCATTCTTCTCCCCCATTACCCTCTCACCAGCCTTTAGCTGGCGTAGGAGGTGTTGCCTTTCTAGATCCAATCCGGCGCCATCTGCAATTTCATTTGTTAGAATTCGCACCAAAGTCGTGCTTCACAAAATACTTAGCTTTCGAAGTGTATATTACCTGAGGGGGCCTCTTTAGGCTCCCCTGCCGCGGCCAGTGCGGCCTCAAGTTGGGCTTTGCACTCTTCCAGCTCCTTGGACAGTAGGGAATTCTTTTCTGTAAGAATCTGCATAAAACATGACCCTTAAATCAGTTATTTTAACTGTTTCAAGTCTCGGGGGCTACTGGTATATATATAATTACCAAATTTTTCTTACCCGTATGTCTTTTACATATTGCTCCGTGGCTATGGTTAGACCATTTTGAGCGGCACGGATATACGCATCTCCCAACTTAAAGGCATCTAATGCCTCTTGGGAAAAACAAGCGTCGTGAAGAATTATCCGGCGACGCCTGTGCTTCATGGTACTCTCCACCTCAGAGTTGGTGGAAGACAACCTGCCCACATCCTCCATCGGAGGAGCGTCCGGTACGCGCCTTGCATTCGGCCCCGCTTCCGGGCCAGGCTTTGGAGCCTGGCTGGTGGAGGCGTGATGGGAGGTCTCTCCGGATATAGTTCGGCGAGGTCTCTTTGTCCTGAAGAAAGCTCAAGTGTTAATATGCCCTGAAGGTGCGACACCTGGGATAAAGGGATGCGACATACCTTTGCGCTGACGCCCCAGTCTGGACTGCCCCTCTTTTCTGTCCACGGGGCCCTGCGGCCCCTCGTTGGCTTGTCGCCGCAGGTTCGGCCTCCTGTTTCTAGGAGGCCGGGATTAGCCCTGGATAATCGGCCGTAATGGCCACCAGGGCGTTGTCCTTGCTCAATTGATGGAACACTCCATCAATCAGATCCACCGAAAGCTCCGGATCCTCTTGCGAGTCCGGGTCGAAGGACCGTCCTGGGTCCTCGGGTTGTGGAGGAGGGCTGTTCATTTCTTTAATAGCCTGGCACAGTTCCTGCGTCGGAATCACTAAGATCAAATATTTAACAATGGGGATATAAAACGGATGGGCAAAATGTGATCACTCACCCAGCTTGGAGGATTGTACATGGAAAATCCACCCTTTGGGTCAACGCGGAGAAAATCCTCCTCTTCTCCCTTGTACAAAGCGGACAGGGTCTTTATTAGAGCCGCAGCCGAATCCGACCCCTTACGGCCGTAGCAGGTGGTGTCGTCCTCCCCGTTGAAAACCCACATGGGGTGGCCTCTATACTGTAGCGGCTGCACCCCTCGCATGATGCATGCGGCCATGACCCCGATCATGGTTAGTCTGGAATGAGCTAACAATCTTACCCGGCCCATCAAGTAAACAACATCCCTGTCACTTTCCCTCTGAGGGCTCCATGGGCGCCAGCTTAGGCGCTTCTCTAAGGGAGCATTGTTGAATTCAGGGAGGCCGATCCGGACAGGATCCGATAGCGGGACGTCTTCTATGTAAAACCATTCCGAGGGCCAGTGTTCGGACGCCTTCTTTGGGGTTCCGGATAGATAGCCGGTCCCAGCGATGCGCCATACTTCGGCTCCGCCCACTTGATACATAGACCCCTTCTTGGAACGGGGCACGAGGCAAAATAGCTCCCTCCACAGTCCGAAATGAGCTTCAACACCCAAGAACAGCTCACAGAGGGCTACAAAGCCCGCAATATGCAGTACTGAGGCAAGCGTGAGATGATGTAGCTGGAGGCCGTAGAACTCCAGCAACACCCGGATAAATGGATGGATTGGAAATCCGATCCCCCTTATTAAATAAGGGACGAGGCGCACCCGCTCTCCTTTGGAGGGATTAGGGGCACTCTTCGCTTGCTCTCCGCCGTTGTAAACGGCAAGACCGGCTCGAATCGGGATCATATAGGCCGGGGGGAGAAATCCCTTGGTCTGGAGCGTCACTAACTCGCTATGCGGGATGGAGCATCTTTCAAAATATCCAGGCTTAGGGCTGGAAGGGCGGGAGGAGGAGTCGCGACGGCTGGCCATGACGGAATGGATCTTTGTCGAATGCAATCTGATGAACACTCGCGAAGGGGGAGGTGTGGTTTGGATCTAAATCCTCGTCTCCTTAAATAGGTCAGCTTGTTTATGCGGCTGGGGGTGTGAATGTAAAAATACCCAGACCTTTCATATTCATTTGACACGTGGGGAGCGGCCATTATTGGGCGCAGAAGCCAAGGAGCGCAACATCTACAAGAAACCGGACTTTATTCAACAGGTACACGGAATTTGGAGGAGAACCCGCCTTGCAATGCCGAAGACAATCTGCGCGCCGGACTCATCGTCATTGAAGCCTGGTTCGGGGGCTACTGAGGGAGTCCTAGATTAGGGGGTGTCCGGATGGCCGGACTATACCTTCAGCCAGACTCCAGGACTATGAAGATACAAGATTGAAGACTTCGTCCCGTGTCTGGAAGGGATTTTCCTTGGCGTGGAAGGAAAGCTTGGCGATACGGATATTAAGATCTCCTACCATTGTAACCGACTCTATGTAACCCTAACCCTCTCTGGTGTCTATATAAACTGGAGGGTTTTAGTCCGTAGGACAACATACACATCGACAATCATACCATAGGCTAGCTTCTAGTGTTTAGCCTCTCTGATCTCGTGGTAGATCCACTCTTGTACTACCCATATCATCAATATTAATCAAGCAGGACGTAGGGTTTTACCTCCATCGAGAGGGCCCGAACCTGGGTAAAACTTCGTGTCCCCTTCCTCCTGTTACCATCTGGCCTAGACGCATAGTTTGGGACCCCCTACCCGAGATCCGCCGGTTTTGACACCGACATCATGCATTGTTTATTCAAAAAATTGCGTTAAAGCAGAGTGATACAGATAGTGCGATAAGCAAAGAGTAGGACTATGTCCCTTCCAAGGGAAAGCTGAGGAATGATATTAAATCGAATATTTCGCTCGTTACTGTAATCCACCTGGGAATTCCGTGGTATGACGTAGCTGTCTGCCTCCTTGGTTGCTGCATCATGTGTTTGGCAATAGTGCTGCCGGACAGTGTTTCCAGAGATTAAGGTCCTGAAAAAAAGAGAAAAATAACAAAACAGGAAGCCCCTAGTGCGGTTTAATCCGCGTCTTGGGGCGTGCCGCAGTTGTGCCCCCCTCCCCACCTGTGCCCATGGTATTTTTAATGCGTAATTATGTACGCGCGGCACGAGTTTCGCCGTTGGGCTGGTATTGGGGTGGCCGCCATATTGCTCCGCGAGCTCAGATCGCGCCAGGTGGTCTATTTGCCGATTGCTCCGAGCGCGCTTGAAGGTGTCCGGGCCTTGAAGCGCCGAACTGGTTGATTGCCTTGAGAGGCTGCTTTGCGCTTCTGCTGCGAGGGCCGCGGTGTGCTCCTCTGTTCGGAGAGAGCGCTCTGTGTTTCCATTGACTGTAATAACTCCGCGAGGTCCTGGCAACTTGAGCTTGAGGTATGCATAATGCGGTACCGCATTGAATCTAGCAAATGCGGTTCACCCGAGCAGCGCGTGATAACCACTGCGGAACGGGACTATATTGAAGATTAACTCTTCGCTTCGGAAATTATCCGGGGATCCGAAGACCACTTCCAGTGTAATTGAGCCTGTGCAATGGGCCTCCACACCTGGAATGACGCCTTTAAAGGTCATTTTTGTGGGTTTGATCCTTGAGGGGTCTATAACCATTTTGCGCACTGTGTCCTGATAAAGAAGGTCCAGGATGCTGCCGCCATCCATAAGGACTCGAGTGAGGAGGAATACATCAATGATTGGGTCTAGGACCAGTGCGGCAAATCCGCCATGACGGATACTAGTGGGGTGGTCCCTGCGATCGAAGGTGATCGGACAAGAGGACCAAGGGTTGAACTTTGGGGCGACTGGCTCCAACGCATATACGTCCCTGAGCGCACGCTTCCGCTCCCTCTTGGGGATGTGGGTTATGTATATCATGTTCACCGTCCACACTTGCGGGGGAAACCACTTCTGTCCTTCGGTGTGCGGCTGCTGGGGCTCCTCCTCGTCCTCGCTATGCGGCCCCTTGTCCTTGTTTTTGGCAATTAACTTGTCGGCCTGCTTGAACACCCAACAATCCCTGTTGGTGTGATTGGCTGGCTTGTCTGGGGTTCCATGTATTTGACATGAGCGATCAAGTATACGGTCCAAGCTGGACGGACCCAGCGTGCTTTGTTTGAATGGCTTTTTTCGCTGGCCGGGTTTAGAGCCTTTGAATCTGGCATTGACTGTCGTATCCTCGGTATTTTCGCTGTTAATATGGCGCTTATGTTTGTTGCGACGTGACCTGCTATTGTCGTCCTTGGTATCCGGGGTACCATGGTTCTTTGATATGTTATTATTGCGAGCCAGCCAACTGTCTTCTCCCGCACAAAAGGGGGTCATGAGCGTCGTGAGAGCTGCCATAGATTTTGGCTTTTCCTAACCAAGGTGTCGGGCTAGCCACCCATCTCGGATGTTGTGTTTGAAAGCCACTAGGGCCTCTGCATCCGGACAGTCGACGATTAGATTTTTCTTTGTAAGGAACCGAGTCCATAATTGCCTGGGCGACTCTTCTGGCTGCTGAATTATGTGGCTCAAGTCATCAGCATCTGGTGGTCACACATAAGTGCCCTGAAAGTTGTCGAGGAATGCGGCTTCCAGATCTTCCCAGCAGCTAATGGAGTCCGCTGGCAAGCTGTTAAGCCAAGGCCGCGCTGGTCCTTTGAGCTTTAGTGGGAGGTATTTGATGGCGTGTAAGTCATCACCGCGGGCCATGTGGATGTGGAGGAGAAAATCATCGATCCATACCGCGGGATCTGTTATGTCGTCGTATGATTCAATATTTATAGGTTTGAAACCTTCTGGGAATTGATGTTCCATTACTTCGTCTGTGAAGCATAAGGGGTGTGTGGTGCCTCTGTATTGGGCTATATCGCGACGCAGCACGAATGGGTCTTGCCTGCTGTGTTCGGCCCGACCGGATTTGCTTTTACTGTATCTGGCGTGACGTTTATCGTCTCGCAGAGTAGTGCGCCCTCGTGATCCGTAGATCGATCTTGTATGCTTTGCTTTGTCCTCCAATATGTCTTGCAGGTCTGGCATATCTCCCCATGCTTTTTTATTTGAATGGCGTCGGGGTGGAGGCTGAGCTTTTGGCTGGAATGCCTCTCTATCGCGGCCACGAGGTGGACGATCAGCCATATCATATGCTCCTTCCTCCAGTCGGGGTACTAACCTGCACTTTGGGTAATTCTTGGAGGCGCGCTCGAGTTTATATTCCTCAGCCGCGAGGACTTCAGTCCATCTGTCAGCTAGTAGATCTTGATCAGCTTGAAGCTGCCACTGCTTTTTCTTCAGGCTATTTGTCGTGGCCATATGCTGACGCTTGAAGTGCTCTTGTTCGACGGGATCCTCTGGTACGGCGAATTCATCGTCGCCGAGGCTTGCCTCGTCTTCGGAGGGGGGCATGTAATTGTCATCCTCCTCCTCTCTGTCTGCCGCTCTCTCAGGAGAGCTGGCTCCTCCATCCTACTACTCTAAATCTTGCTGCAGGGGATTGTTGTTGTCTTCGGCACTATCTGGAGTGTTATTATCTCATGTGCTGGTATCACCACTTTTGCTTTGGCGGGACTTAGAGCGGCGCCGCTGATGTCGACGCTCGGGTTTTTTCTTGGAGGTGTCATCCTCCGTTATCTCGTCGCCATTGCCTTCTTTGGGTGTATCCACCATGTATATGTCATATGACGAGGTGGCTTTCCAGTGCCCTATAGGCGTTGGTTCGTGTTCGTCTCCTACATCATCGTCCATACCGTCGATGTCTTCGGAGTCAAAGTCGAGCATGTCGGTTAAATCATCGATAGCTGCTATGAAGTGGGTGGTGGGTGGGCGTCGAATTTCGTCATCCGCATCCCAATCCTGTTGGCCATAGTCCAGCCGGGCTCTCCTGACAAAGAGAGAGACCTTAGTGAATTCAGAATGTCGCCGAAGGGGGAGTGCTGAAAGATATCCGAGGCGGTGAATTCCATGATCGGCGCCCAATCGGATTCGATTGGCAGGGGCGCGGATGGTTCGGAGTCCAGAAAAGAGTCGGCACCTTGGAGTCACGGGCTGCGCAGAGGATTAGGCTGGTGTTCGGCTCGATTGCCATTGAGACTGCAGCCCCTGAGGTGGTGTCTAGCCACCCGTCCTCGATTGGCTCAGTTGGCTCCGAGCTAAGGGTCGGAGCTGATGCGGGCACGGCCTCTGGGGTACTGTTCTGTGGTAGAGCTAGGTCATACCCATCGTGACAGTGCAGCGCGCCCGGCTGTGGCTCGAATCCGTCGAAGATCAAGTCTCCGCGGATGTCGGACGTGTAGTTCAAACTTCCAAATCTGACCTGATGGCCAGGGGCGTAGCTTTCAATCTGCTCGAGATGGCCAAGCGAATTAGCCCGCAGTGCAAAGCCGCCGAATACGAAGATCTGTCTGGGAGAAAAGACTCACCCTGGACCGCATCGCTATGGATGATAGTAGGAGCCATCAAGCCTAACGGCGACGACACAGAGGAACTCTTAATGAAAGCACCAATGTCAGTGTCAAAACCGGCGGATCTCGGGTAGGGGGTCCCGAACTGTGCGTCTAGGCCGGATGGTAACAGGAGGCAGGGGACACAATGTTTTACCTAGGTTCGGGCCCTCTTGATGGAAGTAAAACCCTACATCCTGCTTGATTAATATTGATGATATGGGTAGTACAAGAGTAGATCTACCACGAGATCAGAGAGGCTAAACCCTAGAAGCTAGCCTATGGTATGATTGTATGTTATGGTTGTTGTCCTACGGACTAAAACCCTTCGTTTTATATAGACACCAGAGAGGGTTAGGGTTACACAAGGTCAGTTACAAAGGAGGAGATATCCATATCCGTATTGCCTAGCTTGCCTTCCACGCCAAGTAGAATCCTATCCAGACACGAGACGAAGTCTTCAATCTTGTATCTTCATAGTCTAATAGTCCGGCCAATGGAGATAGTCCGGCTGTCCGGAGACCCCCTAATCCAGGACTCCCTCACTGTCCGTCATTGGATCACGATCGTGTGGGCGAAAACCGCACCTCATTCGGACGCTCCTAGATCCCCTACCTATAAATATACACCCCCTCCTAAAAATCCACGCAAAAACCCTAGCATCGCCTCCACCTCGCCGCCGGATGCGTCCGGACCGCGCCGGATAGGTCCACGCCGCCGCTCCCGATCACTCAGTGCATGCCACGTCACTTCGTCGCCACCCACCGCCGCACGGGCCCGCGAGCCCGAGGCCGGCCCTCCTCAGGCCCGAGCCGGGCCACGGCCGCTGCCTCCCTAGCGAGCCCCACGCTGCCGCCCGCTATCCCTCGTCGCTGCCGCTGTCTGACAGTCGCTCGCCGCGCCGCCCTGTCTACTCGCCGGAGTAGCCGCTCCCGCACCGTCGCATGGCTGCCCGGTCCCCTCGTCGCCGGATCCTAGGGCTCCATGCCCGGATCCGACCGTACCCGCTCGCCGGCGGCCATCCCCTCACCGGACCTTCCCTAGCCACCTCCTCCCTCATCGGCGTCGAGCTCAACCCCACCTCGATTCGCGTGCCACAGGTCTAACCCTAGATCTGAGAGGTCAAATTCTTTCTATGTCCCGAAACCCCTAACATTTTGTGCCCCACTTTGACATGCCATATCTCCATGCTCATAACTCCGTTTTGCATGCATGATATATCAAATTGTTAGTCTCGTGATACTCTTCATGTTAGTGGCATTTGCATGAATGTTACTATCCATAATGATGCCCTAATCTTCATTGCAATAGTGCTATATGATGTTGTCTACTAGAATTTAATAGAACTTGATTTGTCATTTTTGTTGCATTTTGTGTGTGCATCCTATGAGCATCATGCCTACATGTTTTATGAGATCCATCATGCCATATTTACAGGGGTGCAAGTCTTGTATTTTTATGAGCTATGTGGTGACTATCACAAGCATGCAATGTAGGCTATGTGATGTTGCTGATTTCAGACACTTGAATATTTTGCTAAGTCTTTTCCTGTTATATTTTGGTGCTATGTAAACTAGTTTCTACAGGCAAATCCATGCATATTTGAGGTAGATCAGTGAGAGTGTTTTGAATATGTGGTATTGCTCTATCTATTCATCCCTCTGGTTGAAATTATGGAGTACTCTAACTTGTCATTACCATGCTCTACTTTTGCTAAATTTTGTTCCTGGCAGATTGTTAACATGAAGTTCAATTTGCCATGTGTGTTGCTAGTTATACATGTACCCTATGAATTTCCTATTGCCATGCTTAGCTTCTTGTTAATGTCTACTTACTGTTCGGGTACCTTGTTATGATATGAAATGCTTTGTGGTGAGTGGCATGAGCTTGCAAAGTTGCTATCATGAATTTGTTCCTGCCATGCTCTATTTTTCTTCTAAGTCTGAAACTGATCATATAACTTGCCATGTTTGCATGAGTGCTACCATATTTTCTATGCATCTATGGATAAAGTTCAGTAAGGGAGTTTTATCTCTGCCTTTAGTACTAGTATGCCATGCATTTATTTGCCATGATATGTTCCTGTAGCATGTCATTTGCTAGCTCTAAACATTGCTACCTGATGCTGTTTTGACATGTTTAGTATTTTCTACTAAGTCTGTGAAGCTGTTATCATTTGCATTTTTCCATGCTATTTTAAGCTTGTTCTAGTGAGTTCTAGTAGGAGCTCAATGTTCATGATTTGTAGAGCTTCACCTGTACTTTAATGCCATTTGCTTTGTTTCTATGTTGAAATGCCGTTGGATAATTTCTTGTTGCATCTTACATGCTATGATGCTGTTAAGTGCAACTTTACATCATTCTTGTTTTACTTGTCATTTGCAAGCCGTGCATCCGTTTCCGGTGATCCTTGTATCGATTTCGACCGAAATCACCCTATCTTTCCAGCGACATACTTGGTTTGCCAAGTTGATGCCTTGATCATTCTTTTCCTTCCAGAGTACCCATATGCATTGCACATCATATCTTGCATTCCATGACATGTCTTGCATCATGTTGCTTGTGCATTGCATCGTGATTGATTGTTGTTCCATTGCTTGTGTTCTTCCTTTGGGTAGAGCCGGGAGACGAGTTCGTGAACGAGAAACCTGTTGAGTACGCTTACGAGGAGCAAGCTTTCATCAACTCTGAGAACTTTGCAGGCAAGATGACCATTACCCTCGATATCACTTCTATCTTTGCTTGCTAGTTATTCATTCTATTGCTATGTCACGCTACCTACCACTTGTTTATCATGCCTCCAATATTTCCATGTCAAGCCTCTAACCCACCTTCCTAGCAAACCATTGTTTGGCTAAGTTACTGCTTTTGCTCAGCCCCTCTTATAGCGTTGCTAGTTGCAGGTGCCTTGCAGGTTGTTCCATGTTGTAATAGGGATGTGTTGGGATATCCCAATATCTCTTATTTAATTAATGCATCTATATACTCGGCAAAGGGTGGATGGCTTGGACTTTTGCTTGGTGTTTTGTTCCACTCTTGCCGCCTTAGTTTCTGTCATACCGGTGTTATGTTCCTTGATTTTGCGTCCCTAACACGATGAGGGTTTATGGGCCCCTCTTGATAGTTCGCTTTGAATAAAACTCCTCCAGCAAGGCCCAACCTTGGTTTTACCATTTGCCTAATCAAAACTAAAACTTTCATAGGGACTTTCCGGACCCCTTGGACTTAATCCGCCCCCGGGCCAGTGCTCCACATTAGTGTTGGTCCAAACTAGAGCACTGTATGGGGCCGCCCATTGGTGTCTTGGTGTATTTGGTATACACCTATACGCGTAGCTCATCTGGTGTACCCGGAGAACGAGATCGCGCTATTCCTATCAGGCTAGGTCGGTGCATCTGGAGGTCTTCCTGGACTAGTTTTACCTTTGTTGAAATATCTTGTGCACCGAGATTCCGAGTCTGATCGGAGGGTCCCGCGATGGAGGATTGTCTCCGCGGATCATGAGCATGTCATGGGCTAAGTTGGGACACCCCTGCAGGGTTTAGACTTTTGAGAGCCGTGCCCGCGATTACGTGGCAGATGAGAATTTGCTAATATCCGGTTGTAGAGAACTTGACACTTGACTTAATTAAAAGACACCAACCGCATGTGTAACTATGATGATCTCTTTTCGTTGAGGTTCGGGAAGTGAACACGGCAGGGTTATGTTTGAATGTAGTTAGTTCAGGATCACTTCTTGATCACTTCTAGTATTCGATCGTTGTGTAGTTTCTCATCTTACTCTTGTACTCGTATCTTAGCCACCCTATTTGCTTAGTGCTTGCTGCAGCTCCACCTCTTAACCTTATCCTACCCATAAGCTTAAATAGTTTTGATCTCATGGGTTTTGAGATTGTTGAGTCCTCGTGACTCATAGATACTACCAAAACAGTTGTAGGTGCCGATGATACTAATGCAGGTGATGCAACCAAGCTCAAGTGGGAGTTCGACGATGACCTTGGTCATTACTATGTTTCGTTTCCTGATGATCAGTAGTGGAGCCCAGTTGGGACGATCAGGGATCTAGCAGTTGGGTTATCTTCTTTTCTTTTGGATTCGTCCGTAGTTGAACTATGTGTGTACTCTGAAAGATGTATGATTTATTTAAGTATTGTGTGACGTGGCGATTGTAAGCCAACTCTATTTATCCCTTTATTGTTCATTACATGGGATTGTGTGAAGATGATCCTTCTTGTGACAAAACCACAATGCGGTTATGCCTCTAAGTCGTGCCTCGACACGTGGGAGATATAGCCGCATCGTGGGCGTTACTTGTTGGTAATCAGAGCCATCCCCGACTTAGGAATCCCCTGCTTGATCGAATCGCTGACGTTGTTGAGTCTAGAACAAAAATGTTTTTAATCTTAGGATTATATATATCGGAGAGTAGGATTCTTTTTACTCCTCTGCCCCTTCGTCGCTCTGGTGAGGCCTCCTAACGTAGATGTTTTGACTTTCCTCTCCTCAAATTTCACTAAATTTTTTTAGGATAACGCGGGTATCTTGGGATCGTTCCAATATTATTGTTACGAGAACATTGTTCTTGGTGCCTCCTGACATTTAGGGGTTGTGGCAGTGTCCTAGTGAGTTGAGCTCCGAGGTGTTGTCGTCACAACTTTATCATTGCAGTTCTAGAATACCTGAGTTCGCCGACATCAAAAATCTCTTTAATGCAGCTAGTGGTGAGGTAACCTCGACACCACCTAGTACTTGGGAGAGAGTTCGGGAGTATTGCCATAGCTCGTATAACGGATGCTTTTCGAAGGTTGAGGTACACGATTTCCGTAGTTCTCTTGGTTATGTGTTGATGGATGGATACAATTGGAGCATAGGGCTTGTTAGTTGTGTGATATATATTGTGTCTCCCTGTATCCCCAACACGAGATTGCATAACCAGAAAGTTTCGGGAGTTTATAGGTGGGAATTCTAGTAGCTCTAGAATTTCTTCCCGAAGATATTTGGTTTGTGATTGGGTAATCCTTACCACTTATTTGTTCCAGTCGTACCTTGTTGTTTCATTCACCAACCTTTATCTAAGTGGCTTCTCAACTTAATGGACGTGTGATGTTAACTTTAGAATTCATTCGTTCAACTCTGTTTGGATGATTTTTGTGAAGACTATATGTTGCAATTTCTATCCTTGATTCAGCTTGTCTATCTGTCCATCAAGATTCTAATGGATGTCACCCTCTTCAGGATGGCTCCTCCAACATGTCTGAATCTGGACCGCAATGATGGGGAACAGTCGAACCCTCCACCTCCGCCACCTCCAGCTCCCGGAGGCATGGCAAGCCGTCATGGCAGCCACCAACGCCAACACCCAGATGCTTTTGCAACTCTTGCAAGAGTGCAACTGAGGGAGTCCTGGATTAGGGGGTGTCCGGATGGCCGGACTATACCTTTAGCCGGACTCCTGGACTATGAAGATACAAGTTTGAAGACTTCGTCCCATGTCCGGAAGGGACTTTCCTTGGCGTGGAAGGCAAGCTTGGCGATACGGATATGCAGATCTCCTACCATTGTAACCGACTTTGTGTAACCCTAACCCTCTCCGGTGTCTATATAAACCGGAGGGTTTTAGTTTGTAGGACAACATACAGAACAACAATCATACCATAGGCTAGCTTCTAGGGTTTAGCCTCTCTGATCTCGTGGTAGATCTACTCTTGTACTACCCATATCATCAATAGTAATCAAGCAGGACATAGGGTTTTACCTCCATCGAGAGGGCCCGAACCTGGGTAAAACTTCGTGTCCCTTGCCTCCTATTACCATCCGGCCTAGACGCACAGTTCGGGACCCCCTACCTGAGATCCGCCGGTTTTGACACCGACGTTGGTGCTTTCATTGAGAGTTCCTCTGTGTCGTCGCCGTTAGGCTTGATGGCTCCTATGATCATCAATGGCGATGCAGTCCAGGGTGAGACCTTCCTCCCCGGACAGATCTTCGTCTTCGGCGGCTTCGCACTGCGGGCCAATTTACTTGGCCATCTGGAGCAGATCGAAAGCTATGCCCCTGGCCGTTAGGTCAGATTTGGAAGTTTAAACTACACGGCTGACATCCGCGGGGACTTGATCTCGACGGATTCGAGCCACTACCAAGCGCGCCGCACTGTCACGACGAGCATGATCTAGCTCTGCCGCCAAACAGTGCCCTGGAGGCCGCACCCGCATCGGCTTCGACCCTTAATTCGGAGCCAACTGTGCCGATCGAGGATGGGTGGTTGGACGCCACCTCGGGGGCTGCGATCCCAACGGCGATCGAGCCGAACACCAACCCCGCACTCTGCAAGACTCGTGACTCCAAGGAGCCGGACTCCTCTCCAGACTCCGAACCCTCCGCGCCCCTGCCGATCGAATCTGATTGGGCGCCAATCATGGAGTTCACTGCCGCGGACATCTTTCAGCACTCGCCTTTCGGCGATATTTTGAAGACACTGAAGTCTCTCTCTTTATCAGGAGAGCCCTGGCCGGACTACGGTCAGCAAGGTTGGGATTCGGACCATGAAGAAATTCAAAGCCCACCCACCACCCACTTTGTAGCCACTGTCGACGACTTAACCGACATGCTCGACTTCGACTCCGAAGACATCGACGGTATGGACGCCGATGAAGGAGACGATGAAGAACCAGCGCCTATCAGGCCCTGGAAAGCCACCTCGTCATATGACATATACATGGTGGACAATCCAAAAGAAGGAGATGGCGACGGAACAGCGGAGGATGACCCCTCCAAGAAACAGCCTAAGCGCCAGCGCCAGCGGCGCCGCTCAAAATCCCGCCAAAACAAATACGGTGATTCCAGCACGGGAGATAATAATACTATGGAAAGTGCCGAAGAAAACCCCCTCCAGCAAGATTTAGCACAGGAGGATGGAGAAACCAGCCCTCATGAGAGAGCGGCAGACAGAGAGGTCGAGGACGATAATTATATGCCTCCCTCCGAAGACGAGGCAAGCCTCGACGACAACGAATTCGTCGTGCCAGAGGATCCCGTCGAGCAAGAGCGTTTTCAACGCAGACTCATGGCCACGGCAAGAAGCCTCAAGAAAAAATAGCAACAACTTAGAGCTGATCAAGATTTGGTAGTAGACAGATGGACTGAAGTCCTTGCGGCCGAAGAGCATAAACTCGAACGCCCCTCCAAGAGCTACCCAAAGCGCAGGTTGCTACCCCGATTAGAGGGGGAAGCACTTGATGTGGCCGACCGGCCACCTCGTGGCTGCGATAGAGAGGCCTCTCGGCTCTCCGCTCAAGCCGCACCCCGTACCAAGGCACGGGAATATGCGTCGGACTTACGAGATATGTTGGAGGACAAGGCAAGGCAAACAAGATCGATCTACGGATCGCGTGGGCCCCCATGGCTCGAGACAGTAACCGTCACGCCGGCCGCAAATTCGGCAGGGCCGAACACAGTAGACAAAGCTCATTGGAGCTACGTCGTGATATAGCCCAGTACAGAGGTGCCACACACCCACTATGCTTCACAGACGAAATAATGGATCATCAAATACCCGAGGGTTTCAAACCCGTAAATATCAAATCATATGATGGCATAATAGATCCTGTGGTATGGATCGAGGATTATCTCCTTCATATCCACATGGCCCGCGGCGATGATTTCCACGCCATCAAATACCTCCCACTCAATCTTAAAGGACCATCTCGGCATCGGCTTAACAGCTTGCCAACAGGATCAATCAGTTGTTGGGAGGACCTGGAAGCCGCATTCCTTGACAATTTCCAGGGCACTTATGTGCGACCCCCAGACGCCGATGACCTAAGTCACGTAATTCAGCAGCCAGAGGAATCGGCTAGGCAATTCTAGAAACGGTTCCTAACAAAGAAAAATCAAATAGTCGATTGTCCGGACGCTGAGGCCCTAGCAGCCTTCAAGCACAATATCCGTGACGAGTGGCTTGCCCGACACCTTGGAGAGGAAAAGCCGAAGTCTATGGCAGCACTCACGACACTCATGACCCGCTTTTGCGCGGGAGAAGACAGTTGGCTTGCTCGTAGCAACAATATGACCAAGAACCCTGGTAATTCGGATACCAGGGATAGTAGTGGCAGGTCGCGTCGCAACAAGCAGAAGCGCCGCATTAACGGCAACAATGCTGAGGATACAGCAGTTAATGCCGGATTCAGAGGCTCTAAATCTGGTCAGCGGAAAAAGCCATTCAAAAGGAATCCTAGGGGCCCGTCCAGTTTGGACCGAATACTCGACCGCTTGTGCCAGATACATGGCACCCCCGAAAAGCCGGCAAGTAGACACCGAAAATGAAGACAAGGGGCTGCATAGCGATGACGACGAGGAGCCCCGACCGCCGAACAACAGTGAACAGAAGAGTTTTCCCTCACAAGTGCGGACGGTGAACATGATATACACAACCCACGTCCCCAAAAGGGAGCGGAAGCGCGCGTTAAGGGACGTATACGCAGTAGAGCCAATCGCCCTGAAGTTCAACCCATGGTCCTCCTGCCCGGTCACCTTTGATCGAAGGGACCATCCCACTAGCATCCGTCATGGCGGATTCGCCGCATTGGTTCTAGACCCAATTATTAACGGATTTCATCTCACTAGAGTCCTTATGGACGGCGGTAGCAGCCTGAACCTGCTTTACCATGATACAGTGCGAAAAATGGGCATAGATCCCTCGAGGATTAAGCCCACCAAAACGACCTTTAAAGGCATAATGCCAGGTGTAGAGGCCAATTGTACAGGCTCAGTCACACTTGAGGTGGTCTTCGGATCTCCGGATAATTTCCGAACCGAGGAGTTAATCTTCGACATAGTCCCATTCCGCAGTGGCTATCACGCACTGCTCGGGCGAACCGCATTCGCCAAGTTCAATGTGGTACCGCACTACACATACCTTAAGCTCAAAATGCCAGGCCCTTGAGGAGTAATCACGGTGAATGGAAACACCGAACGCTCCCTCCGAACGGAGGAGCACACGGCGGCCCTTGCAGCAGAAGTACAAAGCAGCCTCTCCATGCAGTTCTCCAGTCCGGCCATTAAACGACTGGACACCGTCAAGCGCGCCCAGAGTAAACTACAACAAGATTGCCTGGCACGGCCCAAGCACTTCGCGCACATAACTACGCTCTAGAAATACCATGGGTACAGGGGGAGGGGCACCATCACGGCACGCCCGAAACACGGCTTAAACTGCACCAGGGGCGGCTGATTTTTAATTTTCTCTTACTTTCAGGACTCCACTCTTCGGAAAGCCCGTTCAGCAGTTCAATTGCCGAACAAACGATGCAAGAACCAGGAAAGCAGACAAGCCACGCCGCATTACGGAACTCCCAGGTGGTCTCTATCACAAGCAGTATACCTGTTTCGCATACTATTCCGCAGCTTGCCCCTGGAACGGACACGTTAAATAGTCCAACCTTTTGCTTATCGCATTATCTGTATCGTTCTGCTTTGATCGCAGCCCTCTTTAATAAACAATGCATAGCTTTTGTCTATTTTTGCATTACTCTTTTTTAATATATGTTCCTTAACGACATGTTGCATCCGTAAACTTTGGTACGACCAAAATACGCCAGGAGCTTTAGTACCCCTCAATATGGTGTGAGAAGTCTGAACACTTTAACAAGTGCGGCACCCCGAACTTATAGCATTATATGCATCGGCTCCGGATCATGTCTTGGGTCAATAGTTGGGTTTGCCCGGCTCCTATGTTTTGGTGCCTTACGTTCCGCTATATCAGCTAAGGTAGCACTAGGAGAACCACTGCGATTGTGCCCCAGTTGAGCTGGGTCGAGCACCTCAGTGGAGAAAGCTAAAACTGACTGTCATGATGAAGCGAGAGCTGGTCGCTGTTCGAGAGGTTTTTCGAGTCCCTAAAGACTTATGCCGCTTAGAGCGAGGAGCCGGCTCTGTCCGGCCAAGGCGTGGATAGCGCCCTGAACTCGGTCTTCCGAATACCAGGGGCTTCGCTGAAATATAAAATTCTATGGCTAATTGAGAGTGTTCACGCATTATAGTCTGATTGCCTTGTTCGTTGGGCTGAGCTCCTCCCTCGAAGGACCCAAACATGGGAAAAAGAGCGCTCATGTTTATCCCCAAACACCCCAGCACTAGCGGCACAGGGGCAGAAGCCGACGACTTGCCATCTCTCAGAATTGATAAACAGCCGCACAGAAGGTAATATTTTAAATTCCAAACAGCATTGCTTAGCGCATATGAACAAGTTTTCAGCGCACAGGACAAAACGAAAAAGTTTCACTCAAAAATTACATCCCTAGAACATTCATCCGCCACAAGGCAGGCACCCTTCAGAACATCCTTATAATAATTCTCAGGCTCGCGATGCTCTTTCCCCGGCGGTGGCCCGTCCTTCACAAGCTTCTTAGGATCCAGCTTGCCCCAGTGCACCTTAGCACGGGCAAGGGCCCTACGGGCACCTTCAATGCAAATGAAGCACTTGATGACTTCGAGCCTTGGACAGGCCTCCACCAGCCGCCGCACCAGCCCGAAATAGCTCCCAGGCAGAGCCCCTCCAGGCCACAGCCGAACTACAAGTCCCTTCATGGCCTATTCGGCCGCCTTGTGGAGCTCGACCAGTTGCTTCAGCTGGTCACTCAGGGGCACGGGGTGTCCGGCCTCAGCATACTGAAACCAGAACAGCTTCTCTGTCGAGCTGCCCTCCTCGGCTCGATAGAATGCGGTGGCATCGGACACACTCCGAGGAAGATCTGCAAACACTCCTGGAGAGCTCCGGATTCGGGTAAGTAACAAGTAACTCACGTTTATGTGTTTGCTTTGCATAAAGAATGCCTTACCCGCCACTATCTTCTTCACCTCATCCAACTCCTGGAGGGTCTTCTGGGATTCGGCCTTGGCAGACTTGGCATTTTCAATAGCCACCGCGAGCTCGGACGCTCGCGTCTTTGAGTCAAGCTCCAAACTCTCATGTTTTTCCATGAGAGCCTGGAGCTCTTACCGTACCTTGCCAACCTCGGCCTCATACTTCTCCCGCTCGGTGCGCTCCGTGGCCGCCCTCTTCTCGGCTTCGACCAGCGCTTGCTTAAGGGTCGCCACCTCAGACGTGGCCCCTACAATAGCCACGATAATCCTGTCATTTTTTGCAATTGCACCTTTTTATATATATTTAAACAAGGTATTTCTTACCTTCATTGTCCTCGAGCTGCTTCTTGGCACGCCCCAGCTCTTGCTCGGACCGCTTGAGGTTTTGCTTTAGTGTGTCCACTTCCGCATTCAGTGCGGCAGACGCAAGCAGAGAAGCCTGCATACGCATATTGACTCCTTTTTGTTAGACTCCTGCGAATATTATTTGATCCTCTATTCGGCTTTTCTTCCCGAACGCCAAACAGAGTATCAGGGGCTACTGTCTATGCGCTAAAATTATTTACACATTCTTTACTTACCTCAAAGCCTGTTAAAAGGCTAGTACAAGCTTCAGTCAGTCCGTTCTTGGCGGACTGAACCTTCTGGACCACCGCACTCATAATGGTGCGGTGCTCCTCGTCGATGGAGGTGCCTTGGAGCGCCTCCAACAGATCGTCCGGCGCCTCCGGTTGGATGGGGGTCACCGGCACGGTGGGCTTGCTCCTCTTGGAAGGAGGTCCCCCGGCGGACTCTGGAACCTTTGAAGGTTCCGGAGCGGTGTCCGGCCTAGAGCCGGACTTGGAGCCCTGGGGGTTTCATCCCCTTTACTCCTGGAGTCCGGGAGGTCTCCTTGCGGCGCCTCCAGGACCACCTCCTCCCGGCTTGGAACCTGTTGGGACAACACTTCAGTGTCGTCCATAGGACGGGGGGAGGAAGCCGTCGGAAGCGAGTTCACATCCGACGAGTCCAGTGAGCCGCTCGACGACGCGTCGAGCCGGTCTTTGGGTGGGCTGCATAAACATATTCGACATAAGGGAAAGCTGTGCAATAAACGAATACTATGAATTACTCTGGTATCCGGATACTTACGATTTTGCCAGGGGCTTGGCCCTGGGCGGCCACTCCTCTCCGCCGTCGTCGGCGTCGGTGGAGTAGTCCGGAGGAAGGGTTTTCCCCTTCTTGGACCCTCCGGCCCACCTAGAGAGGGCGGCCTTCCTTTTCTTCTCTCCTCCCGCTGGAGGGGGAGAGGTCTCTTCTTCTTCCTCCTCCTCGTCTTCACGGGAGGAATGCGCCTCGGAACCGTCAGATGATGGATCCGACACCTCTTGGTGCTGGGCACTCTTTCGAGTCCCCGTGGCCTTTTTCGCGGCCTTCTTCTCCGGCACCACATAGGGTGCCGGAACCAGCAGCTTCGCCAAGCGAGCGTCTGCTGGGCATTCGGGCAAAGAAGCCGGACAGTTGATCTGTCCGGACATCACCTGCCAATCCTGTCAAAGGTAAGGGAGCTTAGATCCCGCATGGAGTCAAACTATGAAAAACTAATACCCTGTAAAAGGAAAAAAACTACTTACCGCATGAGCGTGACGCTGCGTACTGAATCCGCGATCCTCGGTGGCGGATGCGGGGGCCTCGGCGCCCTTGAAAAGCACCTTCCAGGCATCTTTGTACGTCGTGTCGAAGAGCCTGCTCAGAGTTTGGTGCCGCGCCGGGTCGAACTCCCATAGGTTGAAAGCCCGTTGTTGACATGGGAGGATCAGGCGGATGAGCATAACCTGGACTACGTTGACAAGTTTGAGCTTCTTGTCCACCAGGGTTTGGACGCATGTTTGGAGTCCGGTCAGCTCTCCTTTTTTACCCCACGACAGGCCCGTCTCCTTCCAGGAGGTGAGCCGCGTAGGGGGTCTGGATCAAAACTCGGGGGCTGCAACCCATTCGGGGTCGCGTGGCTCGGTGATGTAAAACCACCCCGATTGCCACCCCTTCAGGGTCTCCACAAAGGAGCCCTCGAGCCATAAGACGTTGGCCATCTTGCCCACCATGGCGCCTCCGCACTCCGCCTGGTTGCCATGCACCACCTTCGGCTTGACATTGAAAGTCTTGAGCCATAGGCCGAAATGGGGGCGGATGCGGAGGAAAGCCTCGCACATGATGATAAACGCTGAGATGTTGAGGACAAAGTTCGGGGCCAGATCGTGGAAATCCAGGCCATAGTAGAACATTAACCCCCCCAGAAAAATGGTTGAAGAGGGAAGCCCAGTCCGCGGAGGAAATGTGGGAGGAACACCACCCTCTCATGGGGCCTAGGGGTGGGGATGAGCTGCCCCTTTTTGGGAAGCCGGTACGCAATGTCGTTAGACAAGTATCCGGCCTTCCTCAGTTTTTTGATGTGTCCCTCCGTGACGGCGGAGACCATCCACTTGCCTCCCGCTCCGTACATGGCTGGAGAAGGTTGAGGTGGGGAGTGCGGTCTTGGGCACTGCAGCTCGAGCATGCGAGAATGGATAAGCAAGGGAGGAAGAAGGCGTAGGTGAAAAGGTGAATCCTTATCCCCTTATATGGGTGGACGCAACTACGTGTCCCCACCAGCCTGGTAAAACTCGCTTATCTCCAAGCGCCATAATCAATGGCGCGGTTGGGTTACCCATGCCCGTATTGATGAGAATCCCGGAATAAGGGGACACGATCTCTGCTTCAACAAGATGTGCCAAGGAAACCGCCTCGCACGACACGCTGAGGTGGGATAATGAAACGACTCGGATAAAGGCTTGGTCGTGGTGTGTCACACTACGGAATACGTCAATAGATTAGATTTGTGTAAATATTATTCTCTCTATGGAAATATGTGGAAACTTATTTTGTAGAGCCGGACACTATCTTTGTGTTCAAAATCTTCTATGAAGTACTTGGAGGAGGAACCCGCCTTGCAATGCCGAAGACAATATGCGCACCGGACTCGTCGTCATTAAAGCCTGGTTCAGGGGCTACTGAGGGAGTCCTGTATTAGGGGTGTCCAGATGGCCGGACTATACCTTCAGCCGGACTCCTGGACTATGAAGATACAAGATTGAAGACTTCGTCCCATGTCCGGAAGGGACTTTCCTTGGCGTGGAAGGCAAGCTTGGCGATACGGATATGCAGATCTCTTACCACTGTAACCGACTTTGTGTAACCCTAACCCTCTCCGGTGTCTATATAAACCGGAGGGTTTTAGTCCGTAGGACAACATACACAACAACAATCATACCATAGGCTAGCTTCTAGGGTTTAGCCTCTCTGATCTCGTGGTAGATCTGCTCTTGTACTACCCATATCATCAATATTAATCAAGCAGGACGTAGGGTTTTACCTCCATCGAGAGGGCCCGAACCTGGGTAAAACTTCATGTCCCTTGCCTCCTGTTACCATCCGGCCTAGACGCACAGTTCGGGACCCCCTACCCGAGATCCGCCAGTTTTGACACCGGCAGCAACCAAGGTCAAGGCAACCGAGGGAGTCCTGGATTAAGGGGTCCTCGGGCATCCGGGCTATGTGACGTGGGCTGGACTAATGGGCCATGAAGATACAAGACAGAAGACTTCCTCCCGTGCCCGGATGTGACTCTCCTTGGCGTTGAAGCCAACCTTAGCGTGCGGATATGAATATTCCTTTCTCTGTAAACCGAATCTGTACAACCCTAGCACCCTCTGATGTCTATATAAGCCAGAGGGTTTAGTCCGTAGAGGCAATCATAATCATACATGCTAGACAATTAGGGTTTAGCCATTACGATCTCATGGGAGATCAACTCTTGTAACCCCTATACTTATCTAAGTCAATCAAGTAGGATGTTGGATATTACCTCCATCAAGAGGGCCCGAACCTGGGTAAAACATCGTGTCCCTTGTCTCCTATTACCATCGATCCTTAGACGCACAGTTCAGGACCACCTACCCGAGATCTACCGGTTTTGACACCGACATTGGTGCTTTCATTGAGAGTTCCTTTGTTACGTCGAGAACAGGATTGATGGCTCGCCTTGTTATCAAGGATGGTATCACTTCCGAGGGAGCCCTGGCCACAGGACAAACCCTCCGGCTGGGCAGCTTTACCATGGCCGCCCGTTCGGCCTTCAAGCCGATGATGACTTACCAAGTCATCAAAAATCGTCTCCGTGTCGACTCCGAATACTCCAAGAAGATGGATCCGGCGGATTTGTCATCCTTAAACGAACTCCTGGTTCGCATTGCCGCCCTGGGAGTCTCTACGGACTATGATCAAATTCGGCTTAAACCCGATCAGAGAGAAATCAAATCTTCTCCGATCACCCATCAGATAGCGGTCGTAGAGGAGCAAAGAAACAACAGCTCTTCCCCTATATTGAAAACAAGCTATGTTCGGATTTCCGAGCTCATAGAGCCTAAGGAATCGTCTACGAGGTGACACTCCCGGTCTTCCGAACATAGAATCGGACGTTGACCCTAAGGAATCATTGGACATCCCGGATCCCGAACTAATAAACTGGGAAGTTCTTCAAACTCTGGACTCCACATTGGGTCAGGGTGCGGATTTAATGCCACCCACCCACCACAAGCAATATTCGCCAAGCAATTCCGGTCCCCCGGATATATGCGACCTCATGTACGCATGGTAGCAGCCTCAGGAAACAATCCATCACTTCTGGGCCAGATTCCTCCTTGTTAAGGACAAGGTTAAAGATTGCCGCGACAAGGATGCGATTTCAGCATTCCGCAATAATTGCACGGACAAAAGAATCCTCAACACCCTCAACCGCCGTCACATACTACACTTCGCTGACTTGGCAACCATAGTACAGAAGTACTACGCAATGGAAAGCGCCTGGAAAACTCAGACAGCTCGATGGGAACCTCCGGCCTTCATGCCACCTCCTTGGCATGCAAAAAGGATGCACCCTCGCGGGGCACCCGACCCTGTAGGCAAGAAAATCAAACCCATTACGGGACGTGGCACCGTTCTTGAAGGATGGATTGATAGGCCATGCAAAATACACACGACACCGTATACCTAACCAACCCACAGCCTTAGAGCATGTTCGATACTCTGACAAGTAGCCAAGAGCGGTGAGGATATCCTCACCAAAAATACCTCAGAGCCACACTTTCCGGAAGACAACAACCTCAGAGTATTGACGGTCTTCGAGACTTTCGCTTAAAACAATCGGCGTAAGAGAACACTCCATGACCTCGCCGAAGTCTGCCAGGTCACAGCAATAAATCCCTGGAACGACATAGCAATAACTTTTAATGCCAACGATGAACCAAAATTCCATTCAGTCCAGGCATCGGCCACCTTGGTCCTCAACCCAATTGTGGATGGCTTTCGACTCAGTAAAGTGCTCATGGACGGCGGCAGCGGATTGAACCGCATTTACGAGGACGCACTCAATAAAATGCAAATAGACAGAAGCCGCATCGAGCAAAGTGATACGACTTTTCGAGGAATCATTCCCAGTCGGGAAGCAAGATGCGCGGGAAAAATAAAGCTTGATGTGGTATTCGGCACGCTGGAGAACTACCGGTACAAAGAGATAACCTTCCAAGTGGCCCTTTCAACAGTGGATATCACACGATGTTAGGGCGGGACGCATTCACGCGCTGTCAAGCCATACCTCACTACGGGTATATGAAGCTCGAGATGCCCGGGGCCAACGGTATTATCACTCTTGCCAGTGATCCGTACATATCATTCTGCGCTGAAAACAAAACCGCATCTCTGGCCCTCGAGGCACTATCCGAGGCCCTTGCGGCCGAAGAATTGACCGCACTACGCTCCACGGTGGATAGGGATGACGTAATCCTCGATAAGCGCCCCAAATCCACCTCCTTCGAACCAGCAGACGAAATAGTCAAATTCCAAGTTCACCCAATGGACCCCAAGAAGACAGCCTCCATCGGGGCACAGCTGGACCATACAGTCGACGCTGCATTACGCGCGTTCCTGTGCGAGAACTGGGACATATTCTCCTGGCACCCTTCTGACATGCTAGGAATCCCACGCAGGTTGGCCGAACACAGCCTCAACATATTGAGGGGATACAAGCCCGTCAAGCAAACACTGCGGCGCTTTTCCGAACCCAAATGACAAGCCATGGGGGAGGAACTAGCCAACTTAATTGAGGCCGGGTTCATCAGCGAAATAAAACATCCGGACTGGCTAGCAAACCTGGTGATGGTACCAAAGAAGGATAAATCTTGGCGCATGTGCGTCGATTTCAAAGAGCTCAACAAGGCCTGCCCTAAGGATCCCTTCCCCCTACCCCGCATTGATTAGATCATTGACGCTACCGTAGGAAATGACTCACTGTGTTTCCTCGACGCATACTCCGGATACCATCAAATCAAAATGAAGGAATCTGATCAAGCCACAACATCGTTCATTACCCCATACGGGCCTTTCTGCTTCAACACTATGCCCTTCGGGCTGAAAAACGCCGGCACCATCTACCAACGCATGATTCAAACATGCCTGGAGAAACAAATTGGCAAAACGGTCGAAGCATATGTGCATGACGTCGTCATCAAAACTAAGCACGTCGAGTCACTAGTAGACGACCTGCATCTCACATTCGACAATGTGCTTGGATATGACATCAGGCTCAATCCGGAAAAGTGTGTCTTCGACGTTCCTGCCGGAAAACTGTTGGGCTTCATCGTTTCCAATAGAGGAATTGAGGCAAACCCAGCCAAAATCCAAGCTTTGTCACAATTGGCTACACCAACAGACCTTAAACAGGTCCAAAAACTAGCCGGATGTGTGGCATCTTTAAGCCGCTTTATCTCCAGATTAGGAGAAAAAGCGTTGCCACTATACTGCCTACTCTGATGCACCGACCACTTTGATTGGACGGACGCGGCAACGGCTGGACTGGAAGAAATAAGAGCTCTTTTAGTGAGCAACCCAATCCTGGCCACGCCGAACGTTGATATGTCTCCAACGTATCTATAATTTTTGATTGCTCCATGCTATATTATCTACTGTTTTAGACATTATTGGGCTTTATTATCCACTTTTATATTATTTTTGGGACTAACCTATTAACCGGAGGCCCAGCCCAAAATTACTGTTTTTCGCCTGTTTTAGGGTTTCGAAGAAAAGGAATATCAAACGGAGTCCAAACGGAATGAAACCTTCGGAAACGTGATTTTCTCATCAGATAAGATCTAGGAGACTTCGACCCTCCGTCAAGAAAGCCACGAGGTGGCCACGAGGGTGGAGGGCGCCCCCCCTAGGGCGCGCCCCCTGCCTCATGGGCCCCTCGAAGCTCCACTGACGTACTTCTTCCTCCTATATATATCCACGTACCCCCAAACGATTGGGGACGGAGCAAAAAACCTAATTCCACTGCCGCAACTTTCTGTATCCACGAGATCCCATATTGGGGCCTATTCCGGAGCTCTGCCGGAGGGGGCATCGATCACGGAGGGCTTCTACATCATCATCCAAGCCTCTCCGATGAAGTGTGAGTAGTTTACTTTAGACCTACGGGTCCATAGTTAGTAGCTAGATGGCTTCTTCTCTCTTTTTGGATCTCAATACAATGTTCTCCCCCTCTCTTGTGGACATCTATTCGATGTAATCTTCTTTTTGCGGTGTGTTTGTTGAGACCGATGAATTGTGGGTTTATGATCAAGTCTATCTATGAATAATATTTGAATCTTCTATGAATTCTTTTATGTATGATTGGTCATCTTTGCAAGTCTCTTCGAATTATCAGTTTAGTTTGGCCTACTAGATTTGGTTTTTCTTCCATGGGATAAGTGCTTAACTTTGGGTTCGATCTTGCGGTGTCCTTTCCCAGTGACAGAAGGGGCAGCAAGGCACGTATTGTATCGTTGCCATAAAGGATAACAAGATTTGGTTTCATATTGCATGAATTTATCTCTCTACATCATGTCATCTTGCTTAAGGCATTACTCTGTTTTTAACTTAATACTCTAGATGCATGCTGGATAGCGGTCGATGAGTGGAGTAATAGTAGTAGATGCAGGCAGGAGTCGGTCTACTTGTCTCGGACGTGATGCCTATATACATGATCATACCTAGATATTCTCATAACTATGCTCAATTCTGTCAATTGCTCAATAGTAATTTGTTCACCCACCGTAGAATACTTATGCTCTTGAGAGAAGCCACTAGTGAAACCTATGGCACCCGGGTCTCTTTCTCATCATATCAATCTCCATCACTTTATTATTGCTTTGCTTTTACTTTGCTTTTACTTTTTACTTTGCATCTCTATACCAAAAATACCAAAAATATTATTTATCATCTCTATCAGATCTCACTTTCGTAAGTGACCGTGAAGGGATTGACAACCCCTAAGCGCGTTGGTTGCGTTGAGCTTTTGTTTTTGTGTAGGTACGAGGGACTTGTGTGTGGCCTCCTTCTGGATTGATACCTTGGTTCTCAAAAACTAAGGGAAATACTTATGCTACTTTGCTGCATCATACTCTCCTCTTCAGGGAAATCTAACGCAGTGCTCAAGAGGTAGCAAACGTTAGAGAACCCATGTTATTATACATCTGCAACACACCAGGTGGTGAGTGCGGTGCTCATCGTCGAACGAGAGGAGGCCAGACAAAAATTCCCACTTCAGAAACCAGTATACTATGTATCCACTGTCCTCACACCATGCAAATCCCGGTACCCTCATTACCAAAAGATAGCATATGCGGTCTTCATGGCATCCCGGAAGCTACAGCACTACTTCCAAGAGTGCTCGATCACGGTGGCTTCCGAAGTACCACTCAATGACATAATAAACAACCGCGACGCTACATGCCGGATTGCGAAGTGGGCCATTGAGCTCTTTCCATTTGATATCACATACAAACCACACCGAGCCATTAAATCCCAAGTATTGGCTGACTTCGTCGCCGAATGGACAGATGACAAACTCCCTAACGAGTACAATACATATTCCAGCTGGGTCATGCACTTCGATGGCTCTAAAATGCTGGCCGGTTTAGGAGCGGGCATTGTATTAACGTCCCCCCATAGGAGACACAGTCCAATATGTACTCCTGTCGGATTCCGGGTTCCGGCAAAACCCTTGAGGTTCGAACACTGGGGTGCGCACAAAGATCTCTCCCCCTCTCTAGCTCGCACACTCTACGATCTCGCGGCCTAGATCGACGGACCCAAAGAACATGAGACACAAGATTTATAATGGTTCGGGCCACCATTGTGGTGTAACACTCTACTCTAGTATGGTGTGGTGGTTTGCCTCTTGGGCTGAGGATGAACAGTTACAAGGCAAGAACAGCCTCGCGAGGTGACGTGTTCTTGTTCTTGGTATGCTCGTGTGGTTGAGGATCAGAATCAGATGCCTCCCTATGGTGGTGGCTAGTCTTATTTATATAGGCCCTGGATCTCTTCCCAAATATTGAGCAGGAAGGGATCCCACAACGGCCAAATTCGAAGGGAGACAACTAGTACAAGCTATCCTGACAAAAGTGGTCTTCGCCTGCCAAAGCCTCTGGTGGTGACGCCGTCTTGGGCTCCACGGTGACCTCCGTCCTGCCGTCCTCCTGGTCTTGGTCTTGTTGCACCAATATGGAAGCCTTTGCCTGATGCCTCGGGACTCCTCGTTTGTGCTTGCCCCTTTAGCACCAAAGAGGAAACGGGGACACTACGCGCTGGCACACGCCTGGTTCCAGTCGTCATGGCTTGCGTCACGGGAACCTTGTGAGGTGCCCCTCGCCTTGATCTCTCTGCCCCTCGCGAGCCAGCCTGGTGAGGCAGCCCCTGAGGAGGTCTTGCATCGTCCGCCTCGTGAGGCTTGGCCCCTCGTGAGGGTCTTGAATGTTTGCTGGTGAAGATGGGCCATACAGGGCCACTGGTGGAGCCATGCTGTGGGCTACAGGCAGGCAAGTCTGGGGACCCCCGTTCCCAGAATGCCGACAATAGCCCCCGGGCCCAAGGCGCGCTCGGGCTTGGCTTCGTGGCGAAGCCAGAGGGCAAGCGCGGAGCGCCACGGGCCCCACCAGCCTGCGGTCCTGTCTGACACGTGGCAATCGATTGGACATGGGTGTCCCTACTTCCCCATGCAGCCTTGATATCCGCCTGGCTAGGCGTCCAGGGCGTCCCACGCAGCCATTTCCCCCTTGCTGGCAATGCACCCCTCGACTCCTTCGCTTCCTCGAACCTCAGCTTCCTTTTCCAATCCAGCCTGAGCTCGGTCCTCCCCATCGTCATGGCACCGAACCAGACGGAGAAATATAAGAAACCCCTGTCCTTAGTGGACCCGCCTCCTGCCGCCGAGCCTGCTGTTGGCCGATTGCGAGTGCTCAATGAGGAGGCCATGGACAAGGTCGGCCTTGCGCTTGCCACCAGCTTCAACGAATGCGGTAGGACGGCGGCCTGGCCGGCGTCCCGAGCTTCTGTTGATAGAGCAGCCACCAAGGTCCATTTCGTCATCGATGCCCTGTGGGCCGGCTTGGTTCCCCCCTTCTCCGCCTTCTTCAACACTGTGCTCTCCCATTACTAGATTCATCTGCTGCACTTAGATCCCCAATCTGTCGCCCTTCTTACCATCTTCACCTTTGCCTGCGAGGCCATGGTGGGAATCGCCCCCTCCGTGGCCCTTCTCCTGGTTTCACCTGACCGACCCCCGGCAATGCTCGGGGTGTCTGAGCTTTCAGGTCGTGGCGGCGACGGCCGGCTCATGTATTGACTCTGAGCTCCCGCTATCTGCGAGCGGGTTCCGGATGCGGTGGGTGTATGTGGATGTCGGAGTGCTCAGCCCTTTGCTCTCGCCTCCGTCCATGCCCGCCGTTCCTAGCCCCGGCTGGGCTCACGAGAAGCTTACAAGCCCCCGCCTTGCCTTCATCTGGCTCCGGATGAGGAGGTTGAAAAACCTCGGCTTGACCGCGCCCATGGTGATGAAGGAGTTCCTCCGACGCCGCGTCGCCCCACTCCAGCGCCATTCCTAGCCGATGTGGGCCCTTTCTGTCGGCCCGGATCGCATGATGCTTCAGGAGTCAGAGCTTCCGCTTGAGGCACGGAGAATCGTGCTTGAGGTCCTGGCGGGCAACCCCTCGCCAGCCGATTTGCCACCGGGGGGCTGCCTCTTGTATGGCTGCTCAAACAGGGTGGAGTTCGTGAGGCAGATGCCCCCCTTTGACGAATGGGGGCTGCGTCCGGTTGGCCTTGTGGGGTCCCGCGAGAACCCCGTCACGGTGGTTCCCATCCTTGCTGCCGACGCCGAACTCGCCCCAAGAGTGGATGCAGGGGGGCAAGCCTCACCGGGAGCTGGGGGCGTGGGCGGCGCGGTGTCGGAGCCGCCCGCAACTCCTGAGGCGTCAACTTCGGGAAGCCACAACTCTCGTGCTGAGGAAGCAGCTGAAGGGGCGATGCAACCCACTGCTCCAGAGGCGGAAGCTCCCGAGGCCTCTAGAGGTCGTCACGAGGCGGTACTTGATGTCTCTTCCTAGCTTGGTGCTCCTGAAGTCACCCCCTCGGGCACTTCACCAGTCGCGCCATGCACTGGTCGCCACGCCCAATGCTTTAGCCGGCTCCGTGTAGACTTTGATGTGCTCCGCAAGAGGAAGGGGTCCCCAAGCTGCGGCAGCGGTGCTTTCCGGCCATTGAAACAGAGGAAGTACATCATCATAGATGAGTAAGTACCTTATCTCTAAAATTCGTTGACTGTTGCTTCCCTTCCTGACGGTGGTTCTTTTGGATCCCATCTGCTAAGGACGCGAAGCCCCTCGGGAAGAAAACTCTTCCGCCTTAGAATTCCCATTGGCCTTGAGCGTCCCGGGTCAACATGCTGCCCTGTTGTGAGGTCGGCTGGAGAAGCAGACGCGCTAGCTCTTGGCGCCTTGAGCCCGCGCTCCTGCCATCTCTTCTTCATGGCCTCGTCGGGGATGTGACGAGCGTATCAAGGACTCCTCCTCTGGTTATAGACGGCGGCTGGATGGCTTCGGTCTTGGTTCCTTCTTCGAGCAGCAAGCCTCATCCCTACCAGGCTTCTGCCGAAGCTCAGTCGGTGTCCGGATGGGCACCAGCCCCCAGCCCCCTGCAGAAAGGGGGCGAACCGCTTCGGGTCCCATCGATGGCCCCTACTATGGAGGACGGAGTCGGCCGCACGCTCAACACTGCACACGAATGGAGCGTCGTTCGCCATGAGATCCTCCGAGAGGCGATGGGCGGGGAGCTCGTGGACGTAGATGCGCGCCTTGAGGCTGAGGGTCTTCGGCTGGTGGAAGAGTAGCATAAATTGAGGGTGGCCATCAACCTTGGGCGCCACCAACGCGAGCTTCATAACGCGAAGGCCGAGGCGTCTCTCGCGACCTCGTGCGAAGCTTGCACCCGAGCCTTGGAAGAAACCCGTGAAGCTGATCGACGTCGCGAGATCGCAGAGAAGCGCGCGTGGGAGCTCCAAGCCTGGAGTGCCTCCCTAGAGCAGCAAGTGGAGGTGCGCAAGGCTATCCTAGCGTCGATGAAGGGGACGTGTCGAGGAGGAGGAGATCCTGAGGCGCGAGGAAGCGCTGGCGCTGGAAGCCACGGAGCACAGCCATGAGCTTGAGCGGTTGGAGACGAGGGAGCGCCAGGTTGCCCAAGCTGAGGATGCTGTCGGCGCGTGCGAGGCCAAGGCTCAGGAGGAAGTCGACCGCCGGGCGGCCAAGGCTTGCGCGGATCTTGTGGGCAGGTATGACCTAAAGTTGAAGCTTGTGGAGGCCGAGGCTGTGGGCAGGACTAAAGCGCTCCAGTCAGGATTGGATGAGGCTGAACGTCGCAAGAAAGCTGCCGCAACCGCCCTGTCTTCGGTGCAAGCCGAGCTGGCCTCCGCATGTGTCGAGCTATTTTCCCTTCAGCAACGGGTCACCATCGCCGAATCCTCTACGCAGCAGGGCAGGGAGGAAGCGCTCCGGCGGCGGACGCTGGAGCGCAAGCACGCCCCCATGCTCCAAAACCTCAGGGCCAGAGCCAACGTGGTGCTGGGCATCGTCTGTGACAAAAAAACACGTCATCCCCACTCGGATGACTACGCCAGAATCGGTCCAAGAGGTCTCGCGTGCTTGTTGAGGAGAGGAGCCACGGCCTGCTCAAGCACGCGTTCTCCCGTGTCTCCAGCCACCTCCAAAACACCTACCCCAACTTTGACTTCGATGCCGCCATTGCCCCTGTGCCCGAGGCCATCTGGGACGACCTGGCGTGCTGGGTAGAGGACAATGTGGATGCTCTAGTCAGGGCCTTCACCTCCGAGGATGATGCGGTGGTGGTCACTGTGGATGAAGGCGACGTGGTTGATGATGGTGCGGGCGATGCGGACAATCGTGACAAGGATGGCAGCGCCAGCGACGGTGATGATGATGCCAGCGACGCGTCTGAGGGCGTTCCGGAGGACGCGGCGAGTGATATGTCCGATTGAGCTCGTGCTCCCTTATTGCTAAGCTTGTAAGTGAAAACTTGGGCACGACCCTGAAAGTTGTGAGAGCATTTTGGGAGAGGGAGCCCCTTATGTAAACAGATTACTTCCTCTATTCCTTAGGCCAAGCTAAAGATGTGTTTTTTTATGGGCCCATGAGTCATGCCGCGAGTTCACTGCTGAAATTTACCTTGGTTAGGGCTGGTTTCCAGTCAGCTCGTGAGCTCCTGAAGGCCCTGCTGATCTGCCCGAGAGGGCATTGCGAGGAGCAAGCGCCAGCCGTGGAAGGGCATACGCGCAGCGCGTGCATCCACGCCCAGCCCCCGCTCTCGAGGGGCTCGCGAGGGGGGAGGCAGCATGTACCAACTCCGAGTTGGGCAAGGAACCATACGGCAAGAAATCGAACGAACGAGAAAAGTTACCCCCGCGCATAGAAATGAAAAATCAACTTCAACTTATATCCAAAGCCAGAAACAGGGCTACAGAAAAGAGTTTAAGAGCAAATGGTCGCATCCGGCACTTAGTCTAGCCTTCTCACCAGCACGGAGCTAAGTGTTGCCACTAGGTGTTGGAGGGATTCCCTGAGGCCCGAGGGCGGCGCTCCTAAGACTCCGGGGCGTGTATGATACGTCTCCAACGTATTTAATTTTTGATTGCTCCATGCTATATTATCTACTGTTTTGGACTATATTGGGCTTTATTTTCCACTTTTATATTATTTTTGGGACTAACCTATTAACCGGAGGCCCAGCCCAGAATTGCTGTTTTTTGCCTATTTCAGTGTTTCGGATAAACGGAATATCAAACGGAGTCCGAACGAAATAAAATCTTCGGGACCGTGATTTTCTCACCGAACGTGATCCAGGAGACTTGGACCCTACTGCAAGGGATCAAAGAGGAGGTCACGAGGGTGGGGGCGCCCCCCCCCCCTAGGGCGCGCCCCCTGCCTCGTGGGCCCCTCGGTGCTCCACCAACGTACTCCTTCCTCCTATATATACACACGTACCCCCAAACGATCAGAACAGGAGCCAAAAACCTAATTCCACCGTTGCAACTTTATGTATCCACGAGATCCCATCCTGGGGCCTGTTCCGGAGCTCCGCCGGAAGAGGGCCGTCATCACAGAGGCCTTCTACATCATCATAGCCTCTCCGATGAAGTGTGAGTAGTTTACCTCAGACCTTTCGGTCCATAGTTAGTAGCTAGATGGATTCTTCTCTCTCTTTGAATCTCAATACAAAGTTCTCCCCCTCTCTCGTGGAGATCTATTCGATGTAATCTTCTTTTTGCGGTGTGTTTGTTGAGACCGATGAATTGTGGGTTTATGATCAAGTCTATCTATGAATAATATTTGAATCTTCTCTCAATTCTTTTATGTATGATTGGTTATCTTTGCAAGTCTCTTCGAATTATCCGTTTGGTTTGGCCAACTAGATTGGTAGTTCTTGCCATGGGAGAAGTGCTTCGCTTTGGGTTCGATCTTGCGGTGTCCTTACCCAGTGACAGAAGGGGAAGCAAGGCACGTATTGTATCGTTGCCATCAAGGATAACAAGATGGGGTTTATTTCATATTGCATGAATTTATCTCTCTACATCATGTCATCTTGCTTAAGGCATTACTCTGTTTTTAACTTAATACTCTAGATGCATGCTGGATAGCGGTCGATGAGTGGAGTAATAGTAGTAGATGCAGAATCGTTTCGATCTACTTGTCACGGACATGATGCCTATATACATGATCATGCCTAGATATTCTCATAACTATGCTCAATTCTATCAATTGCTCAACAGTAATTTGTTCACCCACCGTAGAATACTTATGCTCTTGAGAGAAGCCACTAGTGAGACCTATGGCCCCCGGGTCTATTCTCATCATATCAATCTCCATCACTTTAATATTTTTTTGCTTTTTACTTTGCCTTTACTTTTTACTTTGCATCTTTATATCAAAAATACCAAAAATATTATATCTATCAGATCTCACTCTCGTAAGTGACCGTGAAGGGCTTGACAACCCCTAATCGCGTTGGTTGCGAGTAGCTATCGCTTTGTGCAGGTATGAGGGACTTGAGCGTGGGCTCCTACTGGATTGATACCTTGGTTCTCAAAAACTGAGGGAAATACTTACGCTACTCTACTGCATCATCCCTTCCTCTTCGGGGAAAACGAACGCAAGCTCAAGACGTAGCAAGAAGGATTTCTGGCGCCGTTGCTGGGGAGTCTACGCAAAAAGTCAATATACCAAATACCCATCATAATCTCTATTTCTCGCATTACATTATTTGCCATTTGCCTCTCGTTTTCCTCTCCTCCCAATTCATCCTTGCCATTTTATTCGCCCTCTCTCTCTATCCTCCCTCTCTATTTGCCTCTTTTCTCCGTTTGCTTTTGTCTACTCGTGTGTTAGTTTGCTTCTTTGTCGCGATGGCTCAAGATACGTGACTTCCCCAATACCAATAATAATGATTTCCTTAGAACCCTGATTTCTCCTCTTACCGGTGCTGAATCTTGTGAAATTAATACTGCTTTGTTGAATCTTGTTATGAAAGATCAATTCGCCGGCCTTCCTAGTGAAGATGTCGCTACTCATCTAAATAGCTTCATTGATTTATGTGATATGCAAAAGAAAAAGATGTCAATAATGATGTCGTTAAATTGAAGCTATTTCCTTTTTCACTTAGAGATCGTGCTAAAGCTTGGTTTTCGTCTTTGCCTAAGAATAGTATTGATTCATGGAACAAGTGCAAAGATGCTTTTATCTCTAAGTATTTTCCTCCCGCTAAGATCATCTCTCTTAGAAACGATATTATGAACTTTAAACAACTTGATCATGAACATGTTGCACAAGCTTGGGAGAGAATGAAATTAATGATACGTAATTTCCCTACTCATGGTTTGAATTTGTGGATGATTATACAAAAAATTTATGCCGGATTGAATTTTGCTTCTAGAAATCTTTTAGATTCAGCTGCGGGAGGCACTTTTATGGAAATCACTTTAGGAGATGCTACTAAACTCCTAGATAATATTATGGTTAATTATTCTCAATGGCATACTAAAAGAACTTCTAATAAAAAAGTGCATGCGATAGAAGAAATTAATGTGTTGAGTGGAAAGCTGGATGAACTTCTGAAATTATTTGCTACTAAGAGTGTTTCTTCTGATCCTAATGATATGCCTTTGTCTACTTTGATTGAGAATAACAATGAATCTATGGATGTGAATTTTGTTGGTAGGAATAATTTTGGTAACAACGCTTATAGAGGGAATTTTAATCCTAGGCCATATCCTAGTAATCCTTCTAATAATTATGGGAATTCCTACAACAACTCTTATGGAAATTATAATAAGATGCCCTCTGATTTTGAATCTAATATTAAAGAATTTATTTCTTTGCAAAAGAATTTTAATGCTATGATTGAAGAAAATTGCTTAATATTGATGATTTGGATAGGAACATTGATAGAATTGCTCTTGATGTTGATGCTTTGAAACTTAGATCTATTCCACCTAAACATGATATTAATTAGTCTCTAAAAGCCATGAGAATTTCAATTGACAAGTGTAAAGAAAGAACCGCTAGGATGCGTGCTTCCAAAGATGCCTTTATTAAAGCATGTTCTTCCAATTCCTATGAAAATCAAGATGAAGATCTAAGAGTTATTGATGTGTCTCCAATTAAATCTTTATTTTGCAATATGAATCTTGATGAAACTGAATATGATCTTCCTTTACCTAGAAGGCATTCTAAAAATTCGGAGTATTTAGATCTTAATGATCAAATTGATGAAAGTGGGATTGAAAGAAATAAAAATCTAGATGTTGCTAAACCCACTATATTGGATTTCAAGGAATTTAATTATGAAAGTTTCTCTTTGATTGATTGTATTTCCTTGTTGCAATCCGTGGTAAATTCTCCACATGCTTATAGTCAAAATAAAGCCTTCACCGAACATATTGTTGATGCCTTGATGCAATCTTATGAAGAAAAACTTGAGTTGAAAGTTTCTATCCCTAGAAAACTTTATGATGAGTGGGAACCAACTATTAAAATTAAAATTAAAGATCATTAGTTTTATGCTTTGTGTGATTTGGGTGCTAGTGTCTCTAATATTCCCAAGACTTTGTGTGATTTACTAGCTTTCCGTAACTTTGATGATTGCTCTCTAAACTTGCATCTTGCGGATTCTACTATTAAGAAACCTATGGTATGAATTAATGATGCTCTTATTGTTGCAAATAGGAATTATGTGCCCGTAGATTTCATTGTCCTTGATATAGATTGCAATCCTTCTTTCCCTATTATTCTTGGTAGACCTTTCCTTAGAACGGTTGGTGCGATTATTGATATGAAGGAAGGGAATATTAGATTTCAATTTCCATTAAAAAAGGGCATGGAACACTTTCCAAGAAAGAAAAAAAAATTACCATATGAAACTATCACGAGATCCACTTATGGATTGCCTACCAAAGATGGCAATACCTAGATATATCCTTGCTTTTATGCCTAGCTAGGGGCGTTAAACGATAGCGCTTGTTGGGAGGCAACCCAATTTTATTTTTATTCCTTGCCTTTTGCTCCTGTTTAGTAATACATAAATTATTTAGCCTCTGTTTTGGTTGTGTTTTTTGTGTTTAATTAAGTGTTTGTGCCAAGTAGAACCGTTGGGAAGACTTAGGGAAAGTCTTGTTGAACTTGCTGTAAAAAACAGAAACTTTAGCGCTCACGAGAACTGCTGTCATTTTTATTTTAAGAGTTCTATTTAGTTAATTCTTTTTGCAGATGATTAATAGATAAATTCCTCACGTCCAGAAGTTTATTTTAGAATTTTTGGGGTTCAAGATCTTGCGCTAGCTACAGATTACTACATACTATTCTGTTTTTGACAGAATCTGTTTTTTGTGTGTTGTTTGCTTATTTTGATGAATCTATGGCTAGTAAAATAGTTTATAATCCATAGAGAAGTTGGAACACAGTAGGTTTAACATCAATATAAATAAATAATGAGTTCATTATAGTATCTTTAAGTGGCGTTTTGTTTTCTTTCGCTAACGGAGCTCGCGAGTTTTCTATTTTGAGTTTTGTGTTGTGAAGTTTTCAAGTTTTGGGTGAATTCTTTTGATGGATCATGGAACAAGGAGTGGCAAGAGCCTATGCTTGGGGATTCCCATTTAACCCCCAAGATAATCCAAGGACACCAAAAAGTCAAAGCTTGGGGATGCCCCGGAAGGCATCCCCTCTTTCGTCCACTTCCATCGGTAATTTACTTGGAGCTATATTTTTATTCACCAACATGATATGTGTTTTACTTGGAGCGTCTTGTATTATTTGTGTCTTTGTGTTTTAGTATTCCACAATCATCCTTGCTGTACACACATTTTGAAAGAGCCATACATGAATTAAAATTTGATAGAATACTCTATGTGCTTCACTTATATCTTTTGAGCTAGATAGTTTTGCTCTATGTGCTTCACTTATATCTTTTGAGCTAGATAATTTTGCTCTATGTGCTTCACTTATATCCTTTGAGGTAGATAATTTTGCTCTATGTGCCTCACTTATATCTTTTAGATCACGTTGGTGGATTTGTTTTAAAGAAACTATTGATCTCTCATGCTTCACTTAAATTAATTTGAGAGTCTCTTAATAGCATGGTAATTTGCCTAATAATAATATGCTTGGTATTCAAGATTTGTGAAACTTTCTTTTGAGTGTGTTGAATACTAAGAAAAGAATGAAGCATGATAATTGAGATATGGAGGTGATAATATTAAAGTCATGCTAGTTGAGTAGTTGTGAATTTAAAGAATACTTGTGTTGAAGTTTGTGATTCCCGTAGCATGCATGTATGGTGAACCGTTATGTGATGAATTCGGAGCATGATTTATTTATTGATTGTCTTCCTTATGAGTGGCGGTCGGGGACGAGCGATGGTCTTTTCCTACCAATCTATCCCCCTAGGAGCATGCGCGTAATACTTTGCTTTGATAACTTGTAGATTTTTGCAATAAGTATATGAGTTATTTATGACTAATGTTGAGTCCATGGGTTATACGCACTCTCACCCTTCCACCCTTGCTATCCTCTCTAATACCGCACAACTTTCACTGGTACCATACACCTACCATATACCTTCATCAAAACAGCCACCATACCTACCTATTATGGCATTTCCATAGCCATTCCAAGATATATTGCCATGCAACTTTCCACCATCTAGTTCATCATGACACATCCATCATTGTCATATTGCTTAGCATGATCATGTAGTTGACATAGTATTTGTGGCAAAGCCACCATTCATAATTCTTTCATACTTGTCACTCTTGATTCATTGCATATCCCGGTACACCACTGGAGGCATTCATATAGAGTCATACTTTGTTTTAGTATCAAGTTGTAATCATTGAGTTGTAAATAAATAGAAGTGTGATGATCATCATTCAATAGAGCATTGTCCCAAAAAAAGAGAAAGGCCAAAGAAAAAAAAGAAGGCCCAAAAAAAAGGGGCAATGCTACTATCCTTTTTTCGACACTTGTGCTTCAAAGTAGCACCATGATATAGCGAGTCTCATATATTGTGCTTCAAAGTAGGACCATGTTCTTCATATAGAGAGTCTCATATGTTGTCACTTTCATATACTAGCGGGAATTTTACGTTATAGAACTTGGCTTGTATATTCCAATGATGGGCTTCCTCAAATTCCCCTAGGTCTTCGTGAGCAAGCAAGTTGGATGCACACCCACTAGTTTCTTTTGTTGAGATTTCATACATTTATAGCTCTAGTGCATCCATTGCATGGCAATCCCTACTCACTCACATTGATATCTATTGATGGGCATCTCCATAGCCCGTTGATACGCCTAGTTGATGTGAGACTATCTTCTCCTTTTTGTCTTCTCCACAACCACCATTCTATTCCACCTATAATGCTATATCCATGGCTCACGCTCATGTATTGCATGAAGATTGAAAAAGTTTTGAAAAATTTAGAGTATGAAAAAATTGCTTGGCTTGTCATCGGGGTTGTGCATGATTTAAATACTTTGTGTCGGGAACATGGAGCATAGCCATACTATATGATTTTGTAGGGATAACTTTCTCTGGCCATGTTATTTTGAGAAGACATAATTGCTTTGTTAGTATGCTTGAAGTATTATTATTTTCTATGTCAATATAAACTTGTCTTGAATCTTTCTAATCTGAATATTCATACCACAATTAAGAAGATTTGCATTGAAATTATGCCAAGTAGCACTCCGCATCAAAAATTCTCTTTTTATCATTTACCTACTCGAGGACGAGCAGGAATTAAGCTTGGGGATGCCTGATACGTCTCCAACGTATCTATAATTTTTGATTGCTCCATGCTATATTATCTACTGTTTTGGACTATATTGGGCTTTATTTTCCACTTTTATATTATTTTTGGGACTAACCTATTAACCGGAGGCCCAGCCCATAATTGTTGTTTTTTGCCTATTTCGGTGTTTCGGATAAACGGAATATCAAACAGAGTCCAAACGGAATAAAATCTTCGGGAACGTGATTTTCTCACCGAACGTGATCCAGGAAACTTGGACCCTACTGCAAGGGATCAAAGAGGAGGTCACGAGGGTGGGGGGCGCCCCCCCCCTAGGGCGTGCCCCCTGCCTCATGGGCCCCTCGGTGCTCCACTGACGTACTCCTTCCTCCTATATATACACACGTACCCCAAACGATCAGAACGGGAGCCAAAAACCTAATTCCACTGCCATAACTTTCTGTATCCACGAGATCCCATCTTGGGGCCTATTCCGGAGCTCCGCCGGAAGAGGGCCATCAGCACGGAGGGCTTCTACATCATCATAGCCTCTCCGATGAAGTGTGAGTAGTTTACCTCAGACCTTCGGGTCCATAGTTAGTAGCTAGATGGCTTCTTCTGTATCTTTGAATCTCAATACAAAGTTCTCCCCCTCTCTCATGGAGATCTATTCATTGTAATCTTCTTTTTGTGGTGTGTTTGTTGAGACCGATGAATTGTGGGTTTATGATCAAGTCTATCTATGAATAATATTTGGATCTTCTCTCAATTCTTTTATGTATGATTGGTTATCTTTGCAAGTCTCTTCGAATTATCCGTTTGGTTTGGCCAACTAGATTGGTATTTCTTGCCATGGGAGAAGTGCTTAGCTTTGGGTTCGATCTTGCGGTGTCCTTACCCAGTGACAAAAGGGGCAGCAAGGCACGTATTGTATCGTTGCCATAAAGGATAACAAGATTTGGTTTCATATTGCATGAATTTATCTCTCTACATCATGTCATCTTGCTTAAGGCGTTACTCTGTTTTTAACTTAATACTCTAGATGCATGCTGGATAGCGGTCGATGAGTGGAGTAACAGTAGTAGATGCAGAATCATTTTGATCTACTTGTCACGGACGTGATGCCTATATACATGATCATGCCTAGATATTCTCATAACTATGCTCAATTCTATCAATTTCTCATAGCTATGCTCAATTCTATCAATTGCTCAACAGTAATTTGTTCACCCACCATAGAATACTTATGCTCTTGAGAGAGGCCACTAGTGAAACCTATGGCCCCCGGGTCTATTCTCATCATATCAATCTCCATCACTTTAATATTGTTTTGCTTTTTACTTTGCCTTTACTTTTTTACTTTGCATATTTATATCAAAAATACCAAAAATATTATATCTATCAGATCTCACTCTTGTAAGTGACTGTGAAGGGCTTGACAACCCCTAATCGCATTGGTTGTGAGTAGCTATCGCTTTGTGTAGGTACGAGGGACTTGAGCGTGCGCTCCTACTAGATTGATACCTTGGTTCTCAAAAACTGAGGGAAATACTTACGCTACTCTGCTGCATCATCCCTTCCTCTTCGGGGAAAACCAACGCAAGCTCAAGACGTAGCAGTGTACATCCCCACTGATTATTACGTGAGAGTGTCACGAGCAGAGATCTTCACATGCGTGAGCCTTACTTCATATCGCCAGACGAGGGCCACGCCTTGCGCCGCCCTCGGCCACCGTTGGTTCAACCGGAAACCAGGACGAAGCAATGGGGAAAAGGGGACGCCAGCACCGGGGGAAGGCTCATCAGCACCTCCCCGACAGAGGGCCTACCTCCGGGGGGGGCGCCTTGCTCCGCGCGATGCGGGGAGGGACCTGGCTCCCGCCCTCTCCCCTATAGCCCCCAGTGCGCTCCTCCTGGTGGGAGGGAGGCCGTTGAGCTAGGGCCGCCGTCCGCCATTATGAGCTGATCCTCCTGCGACCCATGGTTAGCATAATCTTGCTCCGGAGAGATTAGTGGTACCCTGTAGTTGTCATCACCGGCATGGTTGGTGAGGCTCACGACGCGCTCGGGGGGCTCCTGGAAGGCCTCAGCTTCCAGCGCCTCGTCCTCCCAGCCCGGCTCAAAGAACGAGCCAGGGTCGTCTTCCTGCGCATACTCTTGGTCTATCATGCGGGGCACGTAGGCCTTCGAGGCTGCCGCCCCGAAGACCTCGCCAAAGTGCCCCACGCTCCACGTCGCGCCGCCCTAAGGATGGTAGGGGCGGCATTCTGCTGAGGCTGCGGGTGGCAACTCTCGTGCCCGCGCCCATCGGAGGTGGCGCGGGGGTGAGTGGGCGCCCAACGCTTCTGGTCACGCCGGTGTCGATGAACCCTCATGGCGCTCCTGGGGGTGCGCGGGCGCGGCGAGGCCCGCCATGCGATCCGGTCGTGGCCTGGGGTGTGAGCAAGGAGCAGAAGGGTAGTGCTCCTGAGGCCGCGGTGTCCAGTAGCTCGGCGATGCGCTCCAGCAATGCGCCCCAGCCGCTCTCCATCAGTCGGCATCACAGAAGCTCTCAAGCCACTGTGAGTGCGGCCCTCATGTTTGCCTGCTCCCATCGAGTGTGCAGCGCCGTGGACGCAACGTGACTTGAGGCCCTTGCGACCGCCCGCACTTGTGGTGGAGTGAGGGTGGACGATATTTGACTGTGCCGCCCACGTCCCGCGGCGCTTGGCAGTGTGTGCGCCGCCTGGGGTGCTGGGTTGAGGTCTCTTGGGCTGAGGATGAAGAGTTACAAGGGAAGAACAGCCTCGCGAGGTGACTAGTTCTTGTGCTTGGTGTGCTCGTGTGGTGGAGGATTCTTGATAACCCACAAGTATAGGAGATCGCAACAGTTTTCGATAAGTAAGAGTATCGAACCCAACAAGGAGCTAAAGGTAGAACAAATATTCCCTCAAGTTCTATCGACCACCGATACAACTCTACGCACTCTTGACCTTCGCTTTACCTAGAACAAGTATGAAACTAGAAGTACTTTGTAGGTGTTGTTGGATAGGTTTGCAAGATAATAAAGAGTATGTAAATAAAAAGTAGGGGTTGTTTAGATAAAGAAACAAAAAGTAAATATAGAGAGTGTGGAAAAGTGGTGGTAGGAGTTGCGAAATTACCCCTAAGCAATTGACTACTTTAATAGGCCGATAGCAAGTATTATGTGGGGAGACCACCGCTAGCATGTCATCCATGACTTGGAATTCTATGCACTTATGATTGGAACTATTAGCAAGCATCCGCAACTACTAATGTTCATTAAGGTAAAACCCAACCATAGCATTAAGGTATATGGGTCCCCCTTCAATCCCGTATGCATCAATTTCTATGCTAGGTTGAAGCTTCTGTCACTCTTGCCCTCCAATACATAGTCCTATCAACATACAACTAACCCTAAGGTGTGATCCACACGCGCAATCATATGATGGGCACCAAAGGACAGCAACATAACCACAAGCAAATTAAATCAATCATAGCAATTCATCAACCACCGATAGGACAACGAAAATCTACTCAGACATCATAGGATGGCAACACATCATTGGATAATAATATGAAGCATAAAGCACCATGTTCAAGTAGAGGGTACAGAGGGTTGCGGGAGAGTGGACCGCTGTAGATAGAGGGGGGAAGGTGATGGAGATGTTGGTGAAGATGGCGGAGGTGTTGGTGTAGATCGCGGTGATGATGATGGCCCCCGGCGGTGTTCCGGCGCCATCGGAAGCGAGGGGGAGAGAGCCCCCCTCCTTCTTCTTCTTCCTTGACCTTATACCTAGATGGGAGAAGGGTTTCCCCTCTGGTCCATGGCCTCCATGGCACAGGAGGGGCGAGAGCCCCTCCGAGATTGGATCTGTCTCTCTGTCTCTCTCTGTTTCTGCGTTCCCAGATTCTTCCCTTTCACCGTTTCTTATATTCCCGGAGATCCGTAAATCCGATTGGGCTGAAATTTTGACACGATCTCTATCCAGAAATTAGCTTTCTTGCGGCGAAAGAAGGGCACCAACTGCCTTACGGGTGGCCCACGAGGGTCAGGGGCGCGCCCCCTGCCTCGTGGCCACCTCGGGCATCGTCTCGCGTGGATTTTTCTTCCCAAAAATCATATATATTCCAAAAAAAATCTCCGGCAGTTTTTATCCTGTTTGGACTCCGTTTGATATGTATATTCTGCGAAACAAAAGACATGCAACAAACAGGAACTCGCACTGGGCACTGGATCAATATGTTAGTCCCAAAAATAGTATAAAAAGTTGCCAAAAGTATATGAAAGTTGTAGAATATTGGCATGGAGCAATCAAAAATTATAGATACGATGGAGACGTATCAGCATCCCCAAGCTTAATTCCTGCTCGTCCTCGAGTAGGTAAATGATAAAAAAGATAATTTTTGATGTGGAATGCTACCTAGCATAATCTTGATCATATGTCTAACCATGGCATGAATATTAAGATACGAGTGATTCAAAGCAATAGTCTATCATTTGACATAAAAACAATAATACTTCAAGCCTACTAATAAAGCAATCATGTCTTTTCAAAATAACAAGGCCAAAGAAAGTTATCCCTACAAAATCATATAGTCTGGCTATGCTCCATCTTCTTCACACAAAATACTCACATCATGCACAACCCCGATGACAAGCCAAGCAATTGTTTCATACTTTTGACATTCTCAAACCTTTTCAACTTTCACGCAATACATGATCATGAGCCATGGACATAGCACTATAGGTGGAATAGAGTTATGGTTGTGGAGAAGACAAAAAGGAGAAGATAGTCTCACATCAACTAGGCGTATCAACGGGCTATGGAGATGCCCATCAATAGATATCAATGTGAGTGAGTAGGGATTGCCATGCAACGGATGCACTAGAGCTATAAGTATATGAAAGCTCAAACTGAAAATAAATGGGTGTGCATCCAACTTGTTTTCTCATGAAGACCTAGGGCATTTGAGGAAGCCCATCATTGGAATATACAAGTCAAGTTCTATAATGAAAATTCCCACTAGTATATGAAAGTGATAACTCAAGAGACTCTCTATATGAAGAACATGGTGCTACTTTGAAGCACAAGTGTGGTAAAAGGATAGTAACATTGCCCCTTCTCTCTTTTCTCTCATTTTTTGTTTTTCTCTTTTTTTCCTTTTTTTGTAGGCTTCTTTGGCCTCTCTATCTTTTTTTCGGGCTTCTTTAGCCACTTTTATTTTGATAACCTCACATGGGACAATGTTCTAATAATGATGATCATCACACTTTTATTTACTTACAACTTAATATTACAACTCGATATCTAGAACAAAGATATGACTCTATATGAATGCCTCCGGTGGTGTACCGGGATGTGCAATGATCTAGCGTAGCAATGACATCAAAAAACAGAAAAGCCAGGAAAACATCATGCTAGCTATCTTACGATCATGCAAAGCAATATGATAATGAATGCTCAAGTCATGTATATGATGAGGATGAAAGTTGCATGGCAATATATCTCGGAATGGCTATGGAATGCCATGATAGGTAGGTATGGTGGCTGTTTTGAGGAAGGTATATGGTGGGTTTATGGTACCAGCGAAAGTTGCGCGATACTAGAGAGGCTAGCAATGGTGGAAGGTTGAGAGTGCGTATAATCCATGGACTCAACATTAGTCATAAAGAACTCACATACTTATTGCAAAAATCTATTAGTCATCGAAACAAAGTACTACGCGCATGCTCCTAGGGGGATAGATTGGTAGGAAAATACCATCGCTCGTCCCCAACCGCCACTCATAAGGAAGACAATCAATAAATACCTCATGCTCCAACTTCATTACATAACGGTTCACCATACGTGCATGCTACGGGAATCACAAACCTCAACACAAGTATTTCTACAATTCACAACCACCCACTAGCATGACTCTAATATCACCATCTTTATATCGCAAAACTATTGCAAGGAATCAAACATATCATATTCAGTGGTCTACAAGTTTTATGTAGGATTTTATGACTAACCATGTGAATGACCAATTCCTGTCATCTCTCTATAAGTGAAGCAAGAGAGTTTAATTCTTTCGCCCGTGCTCTAACAAATCTAAGTGAAGCAAAAGAGCATTCTACAAATGGTGGTTGTCTATGTAAAGAGAAACAGGCAATCCAAACTTCAAATGATATAAGTGAAGGACATGAAGCATTCTATAAAGCCATACTCAAAAGATATACACTACTAGGAAAAACCTTACCAATAGCGTGGGTTTTTGGACTACCAGTAGCGTGATTCTTGGTTCAGGAACTACCATGGACCTCGAGGACTATCGCAAAGGTTACTAATATCCTAAAGGTACGAGCAACACTACCAACACGAGGTAAGTAGGGTGAATCTTGGGCCAGGAACCCAGGAGTGGAATACCTACTACTAGATGGCATCATGGGATGCTTTCGAGAATAATGGCCAGAATCATCACACTAGGAATACAAAGCATTGCTAGATTAATGGGTGGTTCTCTAGGATGCCTAGGGTCATAATAATAGCTCCAACATATATGTCGAGACAATGGATTACCTCAACTTACCGACTAGTGTGGTTAATCTGGCTCAAAGGAACACCGGGAATGGGAAGGAAGGATTTGCAAATGCATCAGACTATTTAGAGACCTGGGATGACTCAGACAGCATAACGACTGTAATTGCTCAAAAAGATTTGAGACAACCTAAAAAATGGTGGCATAGACACTCAACATCACAAACTCAAGGTTCTGAGGCCAGCTATGAACATATGGAAGTAGTAGGAACTGAACTGAGGCTTGAACTCAACAATCCTAGGCAACTACGATTTAGTAACACGTCATCTTGAGAGATAGAAGATAAGCCTAGTTCTTAACCCCGTATAAAAGATAAGATGACTCAGATCAGAAGGTCATGAGGATAAGGAGTAAAAAGAGCATTACGTTCCCCCCCACAATCAATTCCCCTACATATAACTAAAGCATTTCTAGACACGACTTCAACTAGTTTGGCTTGGTAATCCTACAGTCAGTTAGACTCTGATACCAAAGCTGTCAGGACCCCAATTCTAAGTCACACCGATCTAGCCTGTAACACCTCATATCACTTTGCGGCCTCACGCACGGTATCCCCACGGGTGTCGCCTTACCATGGCCCGGGACCATTTGCGCCTTTTGGCTCACGTATATGATAGTGTTGCTAGCATCCATATGACAGAGAACCCGGGACGACATGACTAGTCGTGAACCCGAAGTGGCACTAACTTACAGGGACATGCATACATGAATCAACATCGAGCAAGTCGGTCAGCAACGTGTGAATCCGGGCTGTAGCAACTGGGCTAACAGGACTCCGGGAACCCGGGCTGTAGTAGGCTAGCAGGACTCCAGATGTCACCGCGTGACATTTCCCTGAAGGAACAGACACAGGAACGAAGTGAATCACATGCCGGCCAGTCTAAGTGTTTCGGAGCAGTAGTGCTGGGCTAGAAGGACTCTGGTGAACCCGGTTATAGCGTACTAATATGGCTCATGGAAGCACAAGACTACATTTCCCCATCAGAGAGGCTACCAAGGATGAACAACTAGGTTGTAGGATCCCACACATACAAAGCATTTCAATCATACACACAATATGCTCGATATGTGTAAATACAACATGGCATAACAACATAACTCTATGACTCAAGTATTTATTCATTAGGCTCCGAAGAGCCAGATAATACAAACATGGGTCTCATGACCCAACATTCAGAGCATACAAGTCAAAGCACACGCGGAAGCTTAACATGTCTGAGTACAGACTTCTACAAATGAAAAAGGCTGAGAAGCCTGACTATGTACCAGATCCTACCGAGGGCACAAGATCGTAGCTGTGGTATCGAGCTAAACATCGAAGTCCACGTGGAACTACTAGCGAGACTGAAGTCTCTCTGCAAAACATAAATTAAGCAAACGTGAGTACAAATGTACCCAGCAAGACTTACATTAGAACTAACTACATATGCATTGGTAGCAACAAAGGGGGTGGTGGAGTTTAACTGCAGCAAGCCAGCTTTGACTCAGTGGCTAACCTGAACTACTACTGCAAATAACTCTTTGAGGTGGCGCACACGAGTCCACATATTCACCATATCAATACACCACTATAGATCCGCTCCCATCTCCCTACGAGAATGCCATCCATAGCACTCACGCTTATCTTGCGCATTTTAAAGTATCCACTTTCACTTGTCTATGAACGATGCAAGGGGTACAAGTTTCCATATCCGAGGAATCCGGCTATTCGAATAGATGATGATAACCCTGCAGGGGTGTACTTCTTCACACATGCTCTCGCCACTTACCGCCATGTACACGTCGTGTACCTTGGCAACCTTCAAGCGGAAGCCTGGCGAGGGAGTCGGCCAGACCTGACTAACCACACAAGTCACTCGTCCAGGTTTATCGCCTATTCGGGTTCCATCCGCAAGGAGATCCGGTCGGGGTGTCGCTCACGGCCCCAAACAATGTGTGCAGGGTTCCCAAGCCCACCATCCGGGTGCCACTTGGTACACCGTGCCACTGTGTCTAGTCTGTCCCAAGCCCACCTGTACCGGGTGCCACTTGGTAGACTACTAACACTACCTACAAACACCAGAAACTAGTTGCAACTCCTGGACAGAGATTGAGTTGATTAATAAGCCGAGAGGGGCCGAGTTACCGGAACCCAATGTGTGGTAGTAACTGTTCATGGATCACAAACACAGAACTCAATTCCTGAGAATGGCTGCAATGAGACAACCCACCATGTACTCCTACATGGCCTCTCACCGCTACCTTTATCAAATCATGTTCACACACTTAGCTCTCAACGGTAGGACATGTTCACCACATTCCAATTCATTCCCGATGAATCAGACCTGACTCAACTCTAAGCAGTAGCAGGCACGACAACAAGCATGAATGAGTAGGCACATCAGGGCTCAAACAATTCCTACACATGCTAGTGGGTTTCATCTATTTACTGTGGCAATGACAGGTCATGCAGAGGAAAGGAGTTCAACTACCGCAGCATGTAACAGTTGAATCGTTGTTGTCCTAATGCAGTAAAAGAGAGCAAAAGCGAGAGAGTGGGATTGTATCAGAATGAACAAGGGGGTTTTGCTTGCCTGACACTTCTGAAGAGGAACACAATTCATCGGTGTCATCGTTCTCGTCGTCGGTACACGTCTACCGAGAGGGGACAAACACCGGCAACTGAGAAAGAACACAATCAATGCAATGCCACAATATGATGCATGATCATTACATGGCAATATGTTGTGATTTGGACTAATGCAACAGGAAGTCATTTTGGTTGAAGTGGAATTCAAAGCTAGATCAAATTCCAACTCCAAATCTATTATCAAATTTGTCCTAATCATGTTTCATCCTAAACAGTGAGGTTAACTTGCTCAAACATGCATGAAAATAGTACAGATGGATAGATTGGGTTTTTCTGATCATCTTTCATATATAATTTATCTTATTTGGAGTTATAGATAACTTTCTATGATTTTTAGAAGTTTTGGGCATTTTCTGGAATTTCCTGGATTATTTTTAATCTAGAAAATTATTAACTGCGTCAGCATTGTGCAAGCATGACATCAGCGAGTCAACTGAGGCTGACCAGGTCAAACCTGACCAGTGGGTCCCAGTGGTCAGCGACTCAATGGTTAATCTAAATTAAAATTAAGCTAAACTAATTAGTAAGGGGGTTGGCCCCACAGGTCAATGTCTCAACTGCTTAATAGGGTAATTAGCGCTAATATTTTGCCTAACCTAAAATTAAACTGGGGCGGGGCCCACATTTCATTGGCATAGAGGAGGTCAAACCCGGTGGGTTTGGGTCAAACCCACCGGCGGTTTAGCCACCGGTGACCAAAGGCTAGGGCGGAGGGCTTCGGGAACCGCCGTCCGGTGATAGTTTGGCGCGCGGGAGGCACCGGGGAGGAGCTCATGCTCTCGCGCATCTTACGGACCAGGCAGGAGATCATGGGGTGGCCGGAATCCATGCCGGCGACGAGCTTTAGCGGCGGCCGTGGTTCGGCTAGTGCGAGCGCGGGGTTGCAGTGGTCCTCGGAGCTAACTGAGGGTCTTGTAGAACTCCTAGGAGTTCCAGGAGCTCGTCTGCGTGCGCGGTTCGGTCAGGCGGAGGCTGCAGCAACAATGGCTACACGGTGGGGGCGGCGAGCGCTCGGACGTGGTGGCAACGCTGGCTAGGGGGAGCGCTAGAGTGAGTGCACGGGGGGGGGGGGTAGACAGAGGAGCTCACGTCAGGGCTGTCAGAGGCGATGATACGTCTCCAACGTATCTATAATTTTTGATTGCTCCATGCTATAGTATCTACTGTTTTGGGCAATATTGGGCTTTATTTTCCACTTTTATATTACTTTTGGGACTAACCTATTAACCGGAGGCCCAGCCCAGATTTGCTGTTTTATGCCTATTTCAGTGTTTTGAAGAAAAGGAATATCAGACGGAGTCGAAAAGGAACGAAATCAACTAGAGAAGTTATTTTTGGAATGAAAGCCGCCCGATGGACTTGGACCCCACGTCAAGGAAGGAAGGAGGAGCTCACGAGGGTAGGGGGCACGCCCCCTGGCTCGTGGGGCCCTCGTGGCTCCCCTGACGTGCTTCTTCTGCCTATATAACTCCATATACCCTAAAACTTCCAGAACACACAATAGATCGGGAGTTCCGCTGCCAGAAGCCTCTGTAGCCACCGAAAACCAATCTAGACCCGTTCCGGCACCCTGCCAGAGGGGGCAATCCCTCTCTGGTGGCCATCTTCATCATCCTGGTGCTCTCCATGACGAGGAGGGAGTAGTTCTCCCTCGGGGCCGAGGGTATGTACCAGTAGCTATGTGTTTGATCTCTCTCTCTCTCGTGTTCTTGATTTGGGACGATCTTGATGTATCGCGAGCTTTGCTATTATAGTTGGATCTTATGTTTCTCCTCCCCCTCTTATCTCTTGTAATGAATTGAGTTTCCCCTTTGAAGTAATCTTATCGGATTGAGTCTTCAAAGATTTGAGAACACTTGATGTATGTCTTGCCATGCGTATCTGTGGTGACAATGGGATATCACATGCCACTTGATGTATGTTTTGGTGACCAACTTGCAGGTTCCACCCATGAACCTATGCATAGGGGTTGGCACACGTTTTCATCATGATTCTCCGGTAGGAACTTTGGGGCACTCTTTGAGGTCCTATGTGTTGGTTGAATAGATGAATCTGAGATTGTGTGATGCATCTCGTATAATCATACCCATGGATACTTGAGGTGACGTTGGAGTATCTAGGTGACATTATGGTTTTGGTTGATTTGTATCTTAAGATGTTATTCTAGTGCGAAATCTAGGGCTGTTTGTGACACTTATAGGAATAGCCCAACGGATTGATTGGAAAGAATAACTTTGAGGTGGTTTCGTACCCTACCATAATCTCTTCGTTCGTTCTCCGCTATTAGTGACTTTGGAGTGACTTTTTGTTGCATGTTGAGAGACAGTTTTATGATCCAATTACGTTAGTATTGTTGAGGGAACTTACACTAGTGAAAGTATGAACCCTAGGCCTTGTTTCCTAGAATTGCAATACCGTTTACGCTCACTTTTATCATTAGTTACCTTGCTGCTTTTATAATTTCAGATTACAAATACCTTTATCTACTATCCATATTGCGCTTGTATCACCATCTCTTCGCCGAACTAGTGCACCTATACAATTTGCCATTGTATTGGGTGTGTTGGGGACACGAGAGACTCTTTGTTATTTGGTTGGAGGGTTGCTTGAGAGAGACCATCTTCATCCTACGCCTCCCACGGATTGATAAACCTTAGGTCATCCACTTGAGGGAAATTTGCTACTGTCCTACAAACCTCTGCACTTGGAGGCCCAACAACGTCTACAAGAAGAAGGTTGTGTAGTAGACATCAAGCTCTTTTCTAGCGCCTTTGCCAGGGAGGTTAGCGCTTGAAGGTATATCTTTAGATCTTGTAATCGAGTCTTTTACTTTCTTGTTTTATGACTAGTTTAGTTTATAAAAGAAAACTATAAAAAAATGGAATTGAGTTTGTCTCATACGCTTCACCTTTTTAACATCTTTTGTGAGTATGATGGAAAGGATAATTGTGCTCAAGTGCTAGAAGAAGAAATCTATAAAATATTTGGCACTAAATATTTGAATGATGAGCATGATTGCAATGTTTTTTGTATGAATTCCTTGAATATCCATGATGCTAATGATATGCAAAGCCACAAGCTTGGGGAAGCTATGTTTGATGAAGATGATATTTTTTGTTCCCCAAGTTTTGATGAGCAAATTTATTATGGTGAAAGGATGCCTCCTATCTATGATGATTATTGTGATGACACGTATGCTTTAAAGAATAATGATAACAATGAAACTTGTCATCTTTATTTCAATTTTCAATCCCATGATAGTTACTTTGTTGAGTTTGCTCCCACTGCTATTCAAGAGAAGAATTTTGCTTATGTGGAGAGTAGTAAATTTTCTATGCTTGTAGATCATGAAAAGAATGCTTTAGGTGCTGGTTATATTGTTGCATTCATTCATGATGCTACTGAAAATTATTATGAGGGAGGAATATATGCTTGTAGGAATTGCAATAATATCAAGTTTCCTCTCTATGTGCTTAAAATTTTGAAGTTATGCTTGTTTTGCCCTCCTATGCTAGTTGATTATTGTTCTCATAAGTTGTTTGCTCACAAAATCCCTATGCATAGGAAGTGGGTTAGACTTAAATGTGCTAGTCATATTCTTCATGATGCTCCCTTTATGTTACAATTCTTATTCTTTATGTGAGCATCGTTGAAATGATCATGCCTAGCTAGGGGCGTTAAACGATAGCGCTTGTTGGGAGGCAACCCAACTTTATTTTTGTTCCTTGCTTTTTGCTCCTTTTTAGTAATAAATAATTCATCTATCCTCTGTTTAGATGTGGTTTTATGCTTTTAATTAGTGTTTGTGCCAAGTAGAACCTTTGGGAAGACTTGGGGAAAGTCTTGTTGATCATGCTGTAAAAAACAGAAACTTTAGCGCCCACGAGAATTGCTTCCATTTTTATTTGGGGAGTGCTATTTAGTTAATTATTTTTTCAGGTGATTAATAGATAAATTCCTCAGGTCCAGCAATTTATTTGAGAATTTTATGAGTTCCAGAAGTATACGTTTGATCCAGATTACTACAGACTTTTCTGTTTTTGACAGATTCTGTTTTTCATGTGTTGTTTACTTATTTTGATGAATCTATGGCTAGTAAAATAGTTTATAAACTATAGAGAAGTTGGAATACAGTAGGTTTAACACCAATATAAATAAATAATGAGTTCATTACAGTACATTGAAGTGGTGATTTATTTTCTTATACTAACGGAGCTCATGAGTTCTCTACTTTAAGTTTTGTGTTGTGAAGTTTTCAAGTTTTGGGTAAAGATTCGATGGACTATGGAATAAGGAGTGGCAAGAGCCTAAGCTTGGGTATTCCCAAGGCACCCCAAGGCAATATTCAAGGACAAACAAGAGCCTAAGCTTGGGGATGCCCCGGAAGGCATCCCCTCTTTCGTCTTCGTTCATCGGTAACTTTACTTGGAGCTATATTTTTATTCGCCACATGATATGTGTTTTGCTTGGAGCATCAATTTATTTTGTTAGGATTTTATTTCTGTTATTTATAACAATGTTTTGCATCTTTTATTTCAATAAAAGTGGCATTAATAGTCTTTACTATGCCTATGTTACAAGTATACATGTTGCTGTTTGAAAACAGAAAGTTTACCGCTGTTGCAATAATTCCCTAGAAAATTCAGAATGTGATAAAATGTTGAAACCTTTTGCATATTAAGCTATGATAAATTTACTACAGTTGGAATTTTATTTCATAATTTTTGGAGCTAGGTAAGTATGGATGTTGCAGTATTCTTTACAGACTATCCTGTTTAGGCAGATTGCTGTTATGTTTGCATTGTTTGCATATGGTTGCTTCTTTAATGATTCTATTTGAGGATAGGACTATTAAATATCCAGAGGCATTTAGTATGCAATGTTGAATAATAATTTTAGTTATTTGCTACAGTAGAGTATGATAAGGTTTTTGCAATGGTTTATACTAACTTATCTCACGAGTCCTTGTTGAGTTTTGTGTGGATGAAGCTTTTGAGATTTAGGGAGACCGTGACATGAGAGGAATTAAGGAGACACAAAAGCTCAAGCTTGGGGATGCCCAAGGCACCCCAAGATAATATTTCAATAAGTCTCAAGCATCTAAGCTTGGGGATGCCCCGGTTGGCATCCCACCTTTCTTCTTCAACAACTATCGGTTAGTATCGGTTGATCCTAAGTTTTTGCTTCTTCACATGATGTTTGCTATTCTTAGATGTTATTTTCTTTAGTTTTGCTTGCTTTTTGAATAAAATACCAAGATCTGAAATTCTTAAATGTTAGAGATTCTTCACATAGTTGCATAATTATTCAACTACTCATTGATCTTCACTTATATCTTTCGGAGTAGTTTATCATTTGCTCTAGTGCTTCACTTATATCTTTTAGAGCATGGTGGTAGTTTTATTTTGAAGAAATAGATGAACTCTCATGCTTCACTTAGATTATTTTGAGAGTCTTAAATAGCATGGTAATTTCCTTAAAATCCTAATATGCTAGGTATTCAAGAATAATAAAATTCTCTTATGAGTGTGTTGAATACTAAGAGAAGTTTGGTACTTGATAATTGTTTTGAGATATGGAGATGGTGATATTAGAGTCATGCTAGTTGAGTAGTTGTGAATTTGAGAAATACTTGTGTTGAAGTTTGTGATTCTTGTAGCATGCACATATGGTGAACCGTTATGTGATGAAGTCGGAGCATGATTTATTTATTGATTGCCTTCCTTATGAGGGGCGGTCGGGGACGAGCGATGGTCTTTTCCTACCAATCTATCCCCCTAGGAGAATGCGCGTAGTACTTTGTTTCGATAACTAATAGATTTTTGCAATAAGTATGTGAGTTCTTTATGACTAATGTTGAGTCCATGGATTATACGCACTCTCACCCTTCCACCATTGCTAGCCTCTCTAGTACCGTGCAAATTTCGCCGGTACCATAAACCCACCATATACCTTCCTCAAAACAGCCACCATACCTACCTATTATGGCATTTCCATAGCCATTCCGAGATATATTGCCATGCAACTTTGTATCGTTCCGTTATTATGACACGCTTCATCATTGTCATATTTCTTGCACGATCATGTAGTTGACATCGTATTTGTGGCAAAGCCACGATTCCTAATTTTCATACATGTCACTCATGCATCATTGCACATCCCGGTTATTATGACACACTCCATCATTGTCATATTGCTTAGCATGATCATGTAGTTGACATTGTATTTGTGGCAAAGCCACCATTCATAATTCTTTCATACTTGTCACTCTTGATTCATTGCATATCCTGTTACACCGCCGGAGGCATTCATATAGAGTCATATCTTGTTCTAAGTATCGAGTTGTAATCCTTGAGTTATAGATAAATAGAAGTGTGATGATCATCATTCAATAGAGCATTGTCCCAAAAAAGGGAAAGAAAGGCCAAATAAAAAAAAGCCAAAAAAGGGGCAATGCTACTATCCTTTTACCACACTTGTGCTTCAAAGTAGCACCATGTTCTTCATATAGAGAGTCTCATATGTTGTCACTTTCATATACTAGTAGGAATTTTTCATTATAGAACTTGGCTTGTATATTCCAATGATGGGCTTCCTCAAAATGCCCTAGGTCTTCATGAGCAAGCAAGTTGGATGCACACCCACTAGTTTCTTTTGTTTGAGCTTTCATACAGTTATAGCTCTAGTGCATCTGTTGCATGGCAATCCCTACTCACTCACATTGATATCTATTGTTGGGCATCTCCATAGCCCATTGATATGCCTAGTTGATGTGAGACTATCTTCTCCCTTTGTGTCCTCTCCACAACCACCATTCTATTCCACCTATAGTGCTATGTCCATGGCTCACTCTCATGTATTGCGTGAAGATTGAAAAAGTGTGTAAAACATCAAAAGTATGAAACAATTGCTTGGCTTGTCATCGGGGTTGTGCATGATTTAAATATTTCGTGTGGTGAAGATGGAGCATAGCCAGACTATATGATTTTCTAGGGATAGCTTTCTTTGGCCATGTTATTTTGAGAAGACATAATTTCTTAGTTAGTATGCTTGAAGTATTATCATTTTTATGTAAATATGAACTTTTGTTTTGAATCTTATGGATCTGAATATTCATATCACAAGTAAGAAGAATTACATTGAAATTATGCCAACTAGCATTCCACATCAAAAATTATCTTTTTATCATTTACCTACTCGAGGACGAGCAGGAATTAAGCTTGGGGATGCTTGATACGTCTCCAATGTATCTATAATTTTTGATTGCTCCATGCTATATTATCTGCTGTTTTGGGCAATATTGGGATTATTTTCCACTTTTATATTACTTTTGGGACTAACCTATTAACCGGAGGCCCAGCCCAGATTTGCTGTTTTATGCATATTTCAGTGTTTTGAAGAAAAGGAATATCAGACGGAGTCGAAACCAACTAGAGAAGTTATTTTTGGAACGAAAGCCGCCCAATGGACTTGGACCCCACGTCAAGGAAGGAAGGAGGAGCTCATGATGGTAGGGGGCGTGCCCACCCCCCTGGGGCGCGCCCCCTACCTCGTGGGGCCCTCGTGGCTCCCCTGACGTGCTTCTTCTGCCTATATAACTCCATATACCCTAAAACTTCCAGAACACACAATAGATCGGGAGTTCCGCCGCCAGAAGCCTCCGTAGCCACCAAAAACCAATCTAGACCCGTTCTGGCACCCTGCCAGAGGGGGAATCCCTCTCTGGTGGCCATCTTCATCATCCTGGTGCTCTCCATGACAAGGAGGGAGTAGTTCTCCCTCGGGGCTGAGGGTATGTACCAGTAGCTATGTGTTTGATCTCTCTCTCTCTCTCTCTCGTGTTCTTGATTTGGCACGATCTTGATGTATCGCGAGCTTTGCTATTATAGTTGGATCTTATGTTTCTCCTCCCCCTCTTCTCTCTTGTAATGAATTGAGTTTCCCCTTTGATGTAATCTTATCGGATTGAGTCTTTAAAGATTTGAGAACACTTGATGTATGTCTTGCCGTGCATATCTGTGGTGACAACAGGATATCACGTGCCACTTGATGTATGTTTTGGTGACCAACTTGCGGGTTCCGCCCATGAACCTATGCATAGGGGCTGGCACACGTTTTCGTCGTGATTCTCCGGTAGGAACTTTGGGGCACTCTTTGAGGTCCTATGTGTTGGTTGAATAGATGAATCTGAGATTGTGTGATGCATATCGTATAATCATACCCCCAGATACTTGAGGTGACATTGGAGTATCTAGGTGACATTAGTGTTTTGGTTGATTTTTATCTTAAGGTGTTATTCTAGTACGAACTCTAGGGCTGTTTGTGACACTTATAGGAATAGCCCAACGGATTGATTGGAAAGAATAACTTTGAGGTGGTTTTGTACCCTACCATAATCTCTTCGTTCGTTCTCCGCTATTAGTGACTTTGGAGTGACTCTTTGTTGCATGTTGAGGGATAGTTTTATGATCCAATTATGTTAGTATTGTTGAGGGAACTTACACTAGTGAAAGTATGAACCCTAGGCCTTGTTTCCTAGCATTGCAATACCGTTTACGCTCACTTTTATCATTACTTACCTTGCTGTTTTTATAATTTCAGATTACAAATACCTTTATATACTATCCATATTGAACTTGTATCACCATCTCTTCGCCGAACTAGTGCACCTACACAATTTGCCATTGTATTGGGTGTGTTGGGGACACAAGAGACTCTTTGTTATTTGGTTGCAGGGTTGCTTGAGAGAGACCATCTTCATCCTATGCCTCCCACAGATTGATAAACCTTAGGTCATCCACTTGAGGGAAATTTGCTACTGTCCTACAAACCTCTGCACTTGGAGGCCCAACAACGTCTACAAGAAGAAGGTTGTGTAGTAGACATCAGGCGACACTGAGGCCGGGGAGTCCCTCACGGCGACGAAATCAACGGCGGCATCTGGCGGCTGAAGGTGGGAGATGATGGCGAACCCGGCATTGCAGCGCTTCCCTGTTCATGTTCGCTGATGAGGCGACTCGGAGGAGCTCGACGGAGTCGAGGGACACGGTAGTTGGGCGAGTGGACGATGGGGAGCGCGCTGGCAGTGAACGGCGGCGAGGCGGGGCTCTCGGTTCTCTTGGGGACGGGCGCTAGGGAGAGGGAGGCATCCAGAGGAGACAGGGGAGAGGGAGAGAGACCTCTGGGCATCTCCCTGGCGAGGGGAGAGGGATGGGGGCGCGCGGGACAGCGCGAAGCAGGAGGTGGCGTCGACGCACGCGCGTCCAGCACGCAGCTGCTTCGGTCGGCGGGGGTTGAAGATGACTGGCAAGCTACTGGTGGGCTGGGCCAGCCAGCTGGGCCGGCCAGGTAAGTGGCTGGGCTTCTCTCTCTCTCTCTGTCCTTTTCTATTTTTCTTTCTGTTTTGTATTTTGTCTTTTGCCACTATTTTCAAATTCAAAACAGAATCCAAACAGTGCCAATAAACCTTTGAATATTTTTATGTTGCTAACTGGATTGTTCCCGATGCACATAAAATATATTAAGAATATAGATCCAAATTCAAATACAATATGATTTAAATTCAATGTCCCAAAATATTCCATAAAATTGTTCCAGAATTTTTGATTGATGTATAGCTCTTTCCAAAATTACCAAAACTATTTTAGGGCATTTTGGCTTCACTGAATGAATTTTCAGGGTTCTTGCCCTTTATTTAAAATTTTGAGGCTTCCACTTTCCTCAATTCAAGTTTCATATGAATTTAACCATGATGACATGAATATCAAGCAAAGACTATAGGGGCCAAGCTAGGGCTATGACAAGGCCATAAGAAAAAAATATCTGCTGGTCATGGTAGATAAATTCACCAAGTGGATAGAGGCCAAGCCAGTTAAAACGGCTGAACTCGGACCAGTGATAGAATTTATATCTGGTGTCGTACACCTTTATGGTGTCCCACACAACATCATCGCCGATAACGGCTCCAATTTTACAACCGACGACATGAAAAAATGGTGTGCTAACCTGGGCATCAAGCTTGATTATGCCTCCGTCTATCACCCCCAAACGAATGGTCAAGTCGAACGAGCTAATGGTCTTATCATGAGCGGTGTTAATCCTAGACTACTACGGTCTTTAAAAGAGTCATACAAACACTATGTCGAGGAGCTCGACTCCGTACTTTGGGGGCTGCGGACCACGCTCAATCGCACTACCAGTTATACACCATTTTTCATGTTGTACGGCGCGGAGGCTGTTTTGCCCTACGACATTATTCATGACTCACCTCGAGTGCACATTTACGAAGAGAGAGAAGCCGAGCTAGATCGGTAGGACAGTATATATACCTTGGAGGAGGAGTGCGATGTTGCAAAGGCCCGTTCCACATTCTATCAACAACAAGCCCGCAGATACCAAAGCAGAGAGGTGCGGGCAAAGACTTACAATGTTGGTGAACTCCTTCTACGCTTGTCAGAGAAGAAAAAGGACAAACTCAAGCCCAAGTGGGAAGGTCCCTTCATTATAGATGAAGTTCTCACTGGATGTGCGTACCGTCTGCGTGATGCATCAGATAATCTCATAGAGCCAAACCCGTGGAATGCCGCCAAACTCCGAAGATTCTACGCCTAGAGTCGGATTCATTGTTCGTTTTCTCTTTGCCCCTCTTTTCATTTTCTCTCTCTTTAAATATTTTTCTTTTTCTTTATAGCTCTTGGACGGCTAGACCGCTCACTTATGAGGCACACATCCTTAAATGTATATGCCCATAACACCTGGGGGCTTCTTTTACAGAAGCTTATTATTATCATTTTCCGAGCATTATGCTCACCATATATATGTCATTTTGTCATATATATATACCTTTTCTTCGCCATGATATGCACCTTTATGACTTCAGTTTTTGCCAAGCTGGGTTGCCTGGCTCCTATGCTTATGCCCTACGTTCCCGGTAGTTCGACTAGGGCATAAAGGGAGCACCTTTGCGATTGTTACAGCCTGGTCATCCGGACTTGCACCTCAGATTGGGTGAAGCCGAAAACTAGCGTTCTCAAGGGAATAATCAGTCGGTGGACTAAAGACGTTTTACCCTCGTTGCACTATGAACCCCCAGATATTATTTATACTATGATTTTTCGAATCACAGTTTGGGCATGCATACTAACGCATGTTCATCCAGTGAAAGGAACCCTTAACGGAACTATTCTCTCTGGAAGATGTTTCTTACAATCAATAAGTAATATAACATAGCTAGCCGAATACAACTTGTCTGTTCAAGCAACTATGACCCCTGCACCTAGTTTCCACGCATGCCCTGGTATTTATTGCCGGTCTGGTATTCGGAAACACTCCACACCTTCGGGTCCGGAGGTCAAAGCGAAAAGCTCTGCCATGACAATCGTTTTACAATTCGGCTAGGGACAAAATTGTCAATTGAAGTACATAGTCACTTGGACTAAAAAATTTCTTCCTCTATACCGTCTAACAGGCTGTCTAGCTTACAGTCCTGTTGTGAAAACTTCGCTGCTATCTTTACTTGGTCATATACCAAGCTCACTAGAATCTCTTGTCCATCTGACCCCCGAGGTCTGACCCGGGCCATATGATTAGGATCAAGTCTGGTATACCGTGTTTTCACCATGGCCCAGGCCTCTCGTGTGCCTTCCCGGCAACCAGATATCTTCCATAATCTAAACCAGCGCCGAGCTCCCTTGAACAACTTCACAAGCTCCTCCATACTTCCAGGAGGGGATGCGGATGGCCATAAAGCCTTGGCAACGCTCCACATCGCTTTTCGGGCTCGCTCATACACTTCAGACAGCTCTTGTAACAGATCGCCTTGGAAGCCGGATGCCTGTTCTTTGGGCCGCCCAGTCAAAATACCTGCAGGAATAAACTTATTAGAAGTTGCCTCAGCGAACTGTATGACAATAAGTCGAAAGGCATACTGAATATGCCGCCTCGCAGCTTTTTGTTCTCCTTTAGAGCGTCTGCTAGTTGGGCCCGCATATCCTTCAGCTCCTCGCTGAGCTGGGTATTGGCATCCTGCAGCTTGTTCTTTTCGTCCCTGGTCCGTGTTAGCACACGTTGACCAGCGGCCTCTTGCCTTTCGGCATGTTCCTTCTCCGCCTGTACAACCTTTAGCTTCTCTTCCATCTGAGCCAACGAGCCTGCCATCGTATAATAGAACAATGATTATTCGTATAAACACGACTGGCACATGATTACATTTTCCATATAGAAGGAAACCTTACCAGTCGGTGCCTCCTTGGACTTCCCCAGTTCGGCGGTAACAGCAGTTAGCTGGGTCCGGCACTGTTCCAGCTCCTGAGATAGCATGTTGTTCTTCTCCATGAGTAACTGATTATACAATGATCCTTAAATCAGTTGTTTCAACCTCTTCAAGTCTCGGGGGCTACTGGTATATGGCCACTAGATCTATACAATGCATACTTACCCGCATATCTTTCAAATAGTGGTCAGTAGCTCTGGCAAGCCCATCCCGAGCAGCTCGGATGTATGCATCAGCCGAGGTGAAGGAATTGAACGCCTCTTCAGTAAAGTTGGGGTCGCGCAGAGCCGCTCTCCGTCACCAATGATCAATGGCGCTATCCACTTCAGAGTTCGTGATGGACACATAATCCGAATCCTCTAAAGGAGGACAATCCGGCATCACTCCCATATTAGCCCCCGCCCTAGAGTCAGGGTCTGGAACCTAATTGGTAGAGGCGCGACTGGCAGGATCCCCGGACATAGTCCGGCGAACACTCTTCCTGATAAAACATAGCGGACAATGTCACAGTTCGATGTGAATACCAGGGGGCGTATTCGAATCCATACCTCTTTGATGAAGGCTCGACCGTGTTGTCATCTGCCTTCCTCTTCGAAGACCTGGCCGGCGTAGGCGCCGCTCTCTTATGAGATGCCTCTGGTGCAGCATGGCGCACCGAGCGCCTCCCCTTCGGAGCACAAGACAGTGCTGTGGGTGAGGCATAATGAGGAAGATCTTTTGGAGGAGACGCTCCCTGGGCACTTACGTGGGAAGACGGCAGGAGACCGGAGTAATCACCTACAATGGCCACTTCTGTGCCGTCGTAGCTCACCTGATAGAAGACCCCCTCCTCAAGCTCTACAAATATATCCGGATCCTCCTCAAATCCAGGATCTGGGTCCCGAATGTGA